>NC_056725.1:522664279-522852452 GCF_019279795.1 Protopterus annectens | reverse complement strand
AAAAAAATTTTATAAAAAACAAAAAATTATATATATACATATATATATATATATATATATATATATATATATATACATATATACATACATATATACATATATACATACATATATACATACATATATATATATATATATATATATATACATACATATATACATACATATATATATATACATACATATATATATACATATATATAGATATATATAGATATATATAGATATGCATACATATATGTGTAAAGCCTGCATATCCCCCCAGAGTCTGTATGGATTCTTTTCAGGTATTCTGGTTTTCTTCCACATCCTAAAGATAGTGTTGTGCTGAACTGACAAACCATGCAAACAACATGTAGGTGAATGTCCGGACATGGCCTGAACCTCATCCAAAGTCAATTCTCTTCATTAGGCTCACTGACTATCAGGCTGAGTTTGGATCCCATGTAAAAGTAGGAGGGTGGTTATACCAATAATGACAGAGTCCAAAATGTCCCTGTATCCTATCCTGACAAATGCAACATTCTGCTTTACCTGAACTCTATACCTAATTTTACACCTTAAGTTAAGAAACTCTTTCCAAATGTTTATGTAAAAACTACCACACAACATTTTGTCTCAAAGTGCAGTAAAAGTTCAACACTACATAGCAAAAGCAATTAAGCAAAAAAGAAACCGATACTATATGTTGACATTTATTTTTCATCAGCATCCATTTCAACTGAAGTGAATTTAAACTAGAAACTTTATGCCTGATTATTTTATTACGCATCAAACACTTACAGACTTTGGCCTAAATTACAATTCTTCCAGGTTTTACTGTTAAATGACTTGCTGAGATCTGTTTCACTTCTACTTGAACTGCATACTATACTTAATTCTGGGGCATAATGCATTTCTAGTGAAATGCTTTGAGGCATGAGGAGTCACACTTTTGGAATGCTGACTTGGGCTTCATCATGACTAAACTGTATGCCTTTTTAGATCAATGATCATAACTGCAATCATCAAAAGTTAACAGAAGGAAGCAAATGACTTTCAGAAATGGAGTAAAACAAAAAATACTAATAAGTATTGTTTTTACCGTGGGGGAGGATAAGCCGCCCTGCAGCCCTAACCTGAAGAAGCTGCTGACTCTAAAAAGTACAATTGTGTACACTTAACATAAATGTAGATGTTCAAATGTATTCACTGTTGCAGTCCTGTCTGTTGGGATTTCCTGCTGTGAAAGCCCTTAGCCGGCCTGACTATCAGAGAAAACTGTTTTCACCTCCCAGGCTAGCGGACGCCCTTACTGATGTCAGTATGCTCAGGTATAACGGCAACCAGTCTGCATCATCACTTCATTATTTTCTTGACCCGCTTAGAAGGAGCCCGCAAGTGCATCCTAGAAGGACACAGTTAGTGTGGATTCAAGGAGACCCCAAGTGTACCTAAGGTGGGCCAAAGTAGACTGGACCTAAACTAGAGTTTGAAGTGTCGGCATTTTGAACTTTAGTATCCTGAGGAATTGGTTTAAGCTGGACAGGTCCAGG
The DNA here is from genome assembly GCF_019279795.1 of Protopterus annectens. Lineage (NCBI taxonomy): Eukaryota > Metazoa > Chordata > Ceratodontiformes > Protopteridae > Protopterus > Protopterus annectens. The sequence continues at coordinate 522,850,917 of NC_056725.1, read as the reverse complement.
ATAGGGAACCAAGATCCTTCTTTTCTTGGGACTAGTAATAACCTTGAGTAAAAGCTTTTCCCTTTTTGTTATCTGGAACTGGCTCCACCACTCCCTGTATCTGTTTGAGGGCCCTGAGTTTTTTGATTTGGAGGTACATCTGGGAAACCTGAGTATACTAAGGGCTCTTTGAAAGTAAGTTTATAACCATTTGCAATAACGTCTAGAACCCACTGATCTGAAGTAATGTGTGTCCGGTTTTGAAGGAAGACAGAGTCTTCCTCCTAGTTTTTGGGTGATGGTGGGAGGGTGGAGTGGAGGGAGACAGTCATAATTGCTCTCCAGCTGGGGGTTTTGAAACACCCTGGCAAAGGAGTTCTAGGTCAGAGGTTCATTGTCTTGATCTCTGTTGGTAATGCCTTTGCCTGGAAATTCTGTCCTTTCGAGGCCTTCTTTGTTTACTCCTTGGCTGGGTAGGAAAGGACCAATGCTTGGCTGGAAAGTTCCTGTTGAACCTAAGTGGTTGTACTTGCAGGAAGTTCCTAACTACTTGCATGGACTTTGCCTTGCTTCCATCTTTTTGAGTACTGCTTCAGCTGTTACTCCAAAAAGTCTGTATTTGTCAAGGGGAGCATCCAAAAGGTTAGCCTTTACATGATGAGGGAGAGATTGGTCCCTAAGCCATGCATGTCACCTAATTACTGAACCAGTGACAGCCGCCCTGCAGGATGCCTCCATGGAATCATTGCCACAATGCAGAGTGTGTTTAGCCACCTGGGAAGTGATGTGACAAGTCCAAAAGTTCCTTAGCAAGGTTTTTATCTCCCATGGTTGAAATCTTCTGCTTGAGTTGATCTAAGATGTTTTGCTGATATTTGATCACATGGAAGTGACAGCTGAGGGCCCTCAGACAGGGTAGCATAGGTGTATACCTTTTCCTAAACCTGTCTAGGGTCCTACTCTCCTTGTCTGTTGGCAGGCGATTCTTGGAGACACTGGTCCTAAAATCCTGTTGGAATCCTGGTAACTGGGAGCCCACAGACCCATGCAGAGGCCTTGCCACACTGCCTTTCTTTGGAGTGGGTTTGGCCTTAGGCCTAGGTGCATCTGATGCCCTGGCACCTGACTATGTGGAAATGCACCAGTGTATGCCTAGGCCTCATTGTATCGCTGATTAAAGAGCCTCCTGAGCAACCTCGGACCCAAACAATGAGCTTAAGATGTAAGCAGTGGACAATTTAATCAGTGGAAGTTGAAGGAATTGAGGGCATGTCGGACTCCAAATGGGTCTCGAAAGAGGCCTGGGTTGTTGTTGTTTCAAATGCTGAAGGGGGCTGCAAAAGCACCTCACCTTCTCCGACAGTCATCAGTCTAGCAGGAGACTCAGCTGGGGAGTGATGGTCATCCGATGACTTTGGCTCAAGTTTCTTCTCTTTTTTGTGTTTATGCGGCGCAAGATTGGGACAACCAGCAGATGCCATTGCATGTAATTCAACTGATTCTTGACTTAGAAAATGAGCTAAGAATTCGGTCCTATGTCTAATCATTTTACCATTAAACCTAGCACAAAAACGACAACTAGGGATGTTGTAGTCAGTATGGAAGTCTCTGTATGGGATTTGTTTACCACAGCGGAGACAATTATTTACTTTACCTGATATGAGTTAAGTGAAATAAAAGAGAGTTCCCCAACAAGGTACTTATCTTTGACAAATTTTCTCTGGTGCAGACAGACGACCCACTTGTATACTGCTTCAGGCTCCAGAGCATACTGATGTCGGTAAGGGCGTCCGCAAGCCTGGGAAGTGAACAGTTTTCTCTGGTAGATGGGCCAGCCAAGGGTTTTCATGTCAGGAAATCCCAGCCGTCAGGACTGCAACAGGGAAACACGAACATCTTCCTGCTCCTTACATATACATACCTACACCCCACAATCGCTGTATCATAGGGAAAGGGGAAATCCAAGATACTTCAGTCTCAATCTTTTAAAGCAAAGCTGCGGAATCGCTCATTAGTGTTAATGACTTACTGGTGTGGGCCTCCTATTTGTTGTATTAATATGTTGGAACTGCTGAAAAGTTCAACATTCAGAAACTAACATTTGTGAGAAGTACTTACTGTAACAGCAGGTGACTGGATGAATCAACTTTGTCTTCACTGTTTTTCCACAGCTGTTTGGTTCAGTCTTTTAGAAGAATCTGGCACATCTCTCAAGCAGCAGTCAACAAACCCCCTGACTTAAAGATTTATTTTTATTTATTCTTTGTTGACCTGGTTATTCCCATTATATACTAGTAGCCTCTATTCAGGGGAGACCTGACATGGCATTTATACTACTAGGGGAAGTTTGGCCAAGGCATCGACTCTTCACAACAGGTGCCATGAGATCTTTTACATCCACCTGAGCTACCACCATATCTGGCAGATGGGGCCTCAGTTTAAAGTGTCATTTGAAGATGGGGTACAGGTGCTGTTAATCAATTAGCCTGACCCAAAACATGGGGCACAGATATCCAAAAATGCTGGAGCCAAAGCCCTGGTGAGAACATAGCGCAGAAATATGCTTTTCAAAGTATAACAGAAACTTTAGGTATACTACCCCACCGGTTAGTTAAAACATTATGTTGTAACCTAGCTCAAACTAGTGAGTTAAGAAATGGTCTCCCTCTGTGTTTCAGGAAAAATCACCACTCTGTCTTTGTGGCAAAACCAGGCCTCACCAAAATCTCAAAGCTGAAAACACTGGGAACAGTCAGTTCAGCTGTGATACTACAGCTTCGGTCTTTAAAGATCATAAGCAGTACACAGTTACCCACTGATCTGAGCAGCTAAATAGTGCAATAAAAGGATTTAGTCTCCAAAGTGTTGCACAAGCAAGATAAACATCTCAAGAAAGGGGCCCACAAGGTCAGAACCTAAAGTAAACCTTCACCATGAAACTCCTCCATGTTGTTCACAATATTTTGACATTCTGGACTACACTAAAGCATTACTACAGTCACTCTAAGTATTCCATGTTATATTTTATTTTACACTGAAATAGACAAAAAGTGACATTGTACTGATGACGTTTTGTTTCACACAGACACCACCCCCCCCCCCCACACACAGCCCCCTTTTAATGACTCCTAATGGAAATATACATTCTTCCCTTTGAAATAGTGACAGTGACAGTCAAAAGCATCTTCACCTCTAAAAGAGGTGTCTTTCTCTCTTTCTTGGAATGACCCTGATCTTTAAGTGAAGGCTGCTTTATACATTTAAATCCTGTTTAAAACAAGCTAGATAAAAATAGCAGGATTCTGTTAAGTATTTCCGCTGCTGTCCTTAAACAACTACCAGCCATTTACACATATTCTTCTCAAGATGCCAGACTTGCAATTCTGCGTAGTATAGCTGTTATATGTTTGTGGCTCAAAGCTTCATTTCGAAGAGACTGCAAAAACTTTCAGTATCTGTTTTACTTTCACGCTGGTCACTACATTTAGTTGCTAAAGCAAAACTTCACTTGGCAACAATGGAAGTGAACTCAGTTTCTTTACACAGTGTTACCTACAGTGTAACTAACAGACTGCTGTTCTTAAAGACATGTCCAAAAACGAAGTCCTAAGAAAAGCAAGAGTTTCCTTCTGGCTGACTATTTATTTACTTAAATGACCTCAGCAAGACAAAGTCTGAAGATGTAAACTTGTAGGTAGTGTAACTTGACAGAGGATTATTTCAACCTAAATCACACGGACCGAGACACAGCCATAGGTTCATAGGTAGTTACTAGGCTATTAACCTTGGGGCCTATATAAGCCTAGCCAAAAAGGTACCCTGGCTGGTATCCCTTTCTAAAAGAACATGAGATCTTAATGGGCAATAACGAAGGTGGAACCTTTATGATCTCTAAAAGGGAAAATGAGCTGAAAGTTGTTGTTATAAGAAATGAAGTCTGATAAGGTTAACTACAGTCAAGGAATGAACTTTCCTTTCACATAAGACACTTAAGAAAAATTACATAATGTACAAGGAACTTAAACATAATGCACTTTATTCTTTATACTGCTATAACAAGGACCTTGCATAACACACTGTATTCTTTATACCGCTATAACAAGGACCTTAAACAACTGCAAAACACACTGCATTCTTTCTCTAAATGTTACTACAGTTAAATACATACATAGCTACATCTGTATCATGTGATCTTGGTTTTCTGTTTACTGTGCAACTGAAAGAGGTGAAGTCAACAACTGAAAGAATGTCAAATCATATCCATTGTTTATTTTATATGATTCAAGTACCCTTGTGTTACACGGTGTCAAAAACTAATCTAAGAAATACTTTGAGAGAGAGTGTACAGGTATAGTCTCTTGAGACATTTCCTTCAAAACAGTTTGAAAACTGGGAACTCTGGGTCCAAAATCTGATTTGTTCCTGAATAGAATAGTACAGCAGAATGGCTTAGAATTTACAATGTTCCACATTTCAGCAAACTGCTAGGGAAATAGCATATAATAGATTTAATTTCTAAGAGGAGAAAGAGCTGTGAAGTGCCACAGTTTCAGGAACACTGGGAACAAAGCAAAAAAAAAAAAATTATATATATATTTATATATATAAAATATGTCATGTATTTGTCATTTCGTCTCAATGATGCATGCCCTCCGAAAAGAAAAATATGCTTACACTACTGAATTAAAGAACTGAGTCAAAATATTGTGAATTTGCCAAGTTGCATGATTAGCTAGGTATACAAAAAATAATCAGAGAGAATGGATAAAAAAAATAGATTTAACTAAGAAAACTACAAATGGACACAGAGCACGAAAATTATTTAGATCAATTTAAACACTTTATAGAACTAGAAGCATGTAAAACAAGAAAAGGCAGCTATCTTACAAGCACTGAGAAAAAGAGCAATGAAAATCAAGAAAAGTAGGTTTCTGGTAAGTTTTCCATAAGACATGAAAAGGAAACGACCTGCACTGGATCGCCTGTTTAAGACAAAATTTCAGTAAAGTATGTAAAATATGAGAAATTATTATAAAACTGTGGAAAAAAAGTAGAGAAATGGAAATTGTCAGTAATGTAGCCTTGGAAGGAATGCATAAAACTATGACCAGCTCTGAATAGACACTGGGATGTTAAGACATTTGAGCACACTGTACTGCAATTCCCTGCTTAAATGTTCAAAAGAGCCTGAATAATATGATACCTTACATGTGGAAGCCAGGTGCTTAGTAAGATCATCAGGTACTGCCAACGGACCAGAAATTGCTTACTTATACGTATAACAAGAAATGCAAGACTCAATTCCAGATAGCTGGAATCGATACTCTTTTGATACATAGGGTGTTAAATCTGCAAGATGCTTAGTGTAGTGAGAAGACTACACAATGTGGATGTGAGCAGTGAATCCACTATTTAAATTCTTAAGATTTATTCATCTGTTTGAGATCTCTGCCAGATCTGCACCATGTTCACATAAATCCTTCCAAGTTACCAATCATGCATGGGTCAAGGAAAATTCCAGTAGCAATGACAGGTAAAGGGATTAGAAAAGACTTAAGCGTATCTATCTAAATAAGAAACAAAATCAACTTACTGACTTGGTTAAATTGTAAGTGCATAAAGCTAAATAAATTTATAAAGAGGAACACTGACGGTCTCATACTACGGAAGAACTTATGATTAGCATGACAAATGCCAAGTACCTCTCCAAACTTTGGTAAATTTCTTATATTTCCATTTTCTTCTGTTATGTCATCAGCAACTGAAATGCCTGGGTAAACTATTGTACAGATAACTGAAGGATGTGGCTGTGGTATTAAAATCATTAATGAAGACTAACAATCTCAAGGTGAACAAGAGGAAATTCAACATTGCAGATGCAAAGCTAAACTGCATGCATGAATCAAATTCATGTTATTGCCATTCTTTAGTTTATCCAAGAATGGTGCAACTTCACTTTAGAATGTTGTACCTTTGTGTTTTATTATTTCTCTAGATTTCTATGGCAAGTAATACCTGTAATATTTGTCATAAAAGTTTTAAATGAAAATTAATTTCTCATGCATATACAAATATTGTACAGAGTACAACTTCAGATGTTTCTATTTCTGTAATTTAAATATTTGATTTTTCCATCTTTTTTGCAAACTGCCTTTGAATTATTTCAAGAAATGTACAGTGTAAATGAAAAATATATTATATCCCACAACTGTCTAATATAAATTTTATACAACGTTACTAGACATGGTTCATCCCTTGTCAAAAGGAATTTCATCAGCTTCATTGCTTTGACACTTGCATGCTGAACAAGGGAGATGAAAGATAAATTGGCTGAAGCTGTTATTCCAAAATCTATAATGTTTTACTTCCTTTAAAGGTAACAATGTTAAGTCTAGTGATTTATTTAAATTATACATTCTTAAATACATTATATAATATTTGTCCATGTTGAACTTTATAACAATTTCATTAGCACATTCTCCTATCTGCTTCATACAAGTGTTCAATTTGCCAATATCAAATGCATTCTGGGCAAAAAAAAATTAATTTTACAGCCATTGGTATACTTGTATGTCCAGCAGTATTCGTTCATGGGAACTGCTGAAAATACAATATGAAATGATAAAGGCCCAGGAACTGAGCCTCAAGGTACTCCTGTTCTTACTGGCAAGTTAGTCAGACAGTTTCCTTGCACAGTTACACTTGCAAACAGGAACCCTTCAGTCAGCCAGGACATAATTCATCTAGTAAGGCAATTGTTTGCCTTTGTTTTAATTAGGCAGTTATAAATTACAATAAACGGAACAGCGATGAAAGCTTTAGCCAAATCCAAATAGATAAGACCAGGTATTAATCATATGTCTACTGCCATAGTAATATGATCGTAAAAAATTAACAGGATTGTTTAAGGTAGATCTACCCTTATCAACACCCGTAGTGATTCATGTCTAGCATTGCTATATCTGTACTTGTTTTCACCAGAAGCTCAACAGTACACCTTTCATAATATTTTCCTTAAATAAATGTTAAAATGTTCAGTCTGCCATTTTTAATTTCATCTTTCTTTTTTAAAAATAGGTGTCACACTAGATAATTTCCAAGACCAGACAGCATTTCCAGATTGTAGAATCTTATAAAAGTTAATTTTTAATATGGGAACAATTCCCCTTTTTACAGTTATTTATTTGACATTTGTTGACTGGGAATGTCCACTGGGTCAGAGACCAGTTTTCATTGGAGGCCCAGGGAGAAACGCTCCACAAAAACTCAAAAATTTTTAAACAAAACTACAAAAATTAGTAGGGAGATATATTTACAATTACATAGGCCAGGGGTATTGATACAAAGTAAAAATTAAGATGTACATACATGTTATCATACAGTATAAAAAGTATACACATTACATACAAAAAATACAACCATCAATATAAATTTAAAAATTATTACAGAAAGGAAAAAAATAGTAGTAGAGAGGAGGAAAAGATTAGTATACGGAGGTTTAAAAGAAGGAAAAAGAGTAATAGATGAGAAGGCAAGAGGCTTACATTGTACTCCACATGTGCAGGTGGGATTATTTAGATTGTAGGTATTTAGTGCAGCTTTAAAGGCTTGTGGGGAGTCTAGCTGAGTAATGCAAGAAGGAAGGGCATTCCATAGTTTGGCAACGTTATGGGAATATAGGGATTGCCCAGCTCTTTTGTTGGGTTTAGTAACGTTTGGAAGTTGCTTGTTAGTAGACCGGAGAGTTCTAGTTGGGCTATATGTGTGTAAGACAGACTGAAATGCAGGACAGGTACTTGGTTTAAAAATTAGCTTATGGGCGAGAGTTAATTGAATTAATTGAGTTAATTAATACACATGGTATTATGTGAGGACCCACTGATGAGTCTTTACTCATTTTTTTCTATTACCAAATAAATTGGTAAACAAATTCTATAAACCTCTAGGTCCCGTTGAAGCTGTTTAATTGGAGAACCTTTATCTTTATATGCATTTCAAAAAGATCTATTCAATTCTGTTATAATCAATCTATCCCATATCAGAGTGTTATTAATCTTTACAGAACATATGCAAGATCAACAATTAAGTGAATTTTTATAACTTAAATTTTCTTATTTATGGAAATCTTCAAGTTTGCTCTCATTTTTTTCTGTTTTGAGCATTTTAATGTCCATCTAATTGTATAGAGTTCTTTTATTTACAACTGTTGGGAATTTCTTGTATGTGTTACTTATTCTCTGCTTTTTTCTGTACAGTTTATGTAATTCCCTATTCCACCAAAACGAGTATAAAGAGTGTTTCTTGTAGTTGACTACAGTAGCATCAATATTACTGTTTAAAAGTTTTTTTTCATAATACTGTATCCATAGTTGCTTTCCATTGTAAATGTAAGTTTATGCCAGTAAATATTTTTGATGGAACTTAAATCATAATCAATTACAGCATAGTTATATCTTTTGAATGACCTAATGTGTGTTTTAAACATTGGATAAAACATTAGAGAGTTAATAATCAGGAGTTCCACATGGGTGCACCTACTCTCAAATTACAAATCAAGTTAGGGTTATCTGTATTCTAATTCTGTAGCTACAACTTGAAACTCACTCCCTACTACAAAGTGGCCCACTGGACAACTTCCTGATCTTTAAACCGGCACTAAGACAATTTCTAGCTAATTCATGGTTTTGCATTTGTACCGTTCCTCATTAAAAAATACAATATATTTAGCACCCACTACCTAGACTTCTAGGCAATAACTTCCCACGTTTATCGGCATTTCTCCATGACAATGTCACTCCATTTGTGCTGAACTCTTATCAGTTTTGGCAAATAATCACAAATATGTACCATTCCTCACTTCATACACTGAAACTGCCCTCCACCCCTACCCACCACCCTTGGTCCTATTATTTCAAACAAAAAAAGGAAGAAAATACATACCTTACATATATACACTATTTTAACATTGTAATAATTTTCCTCTCCGACAATATAGTCTTCAAATAATCTAATATATCAACCTTATTCTCAGTTATGTACATATAAATGTTTGCTCTTTCCTCACACTACTGTCCAAACTGATTTTATTAACTGTACATATAATCTGACCACCCAATATTCATGCTGCGATTTTTATATACGAATTTAACCTACAATACTCTCCATCCTGCTGCAATGACTGTATACATATATCACTACTTTGCATGCATCTATAGAATACTTGTTTTTCATTATACTTACTAATGGTTTACATTTAATTTTTACTTATTTTTGTTTTATATTTATTTTATTTTGTTATACTATTTTTTTTTAATACTGATACATTAATTGTGGGTGGTACAGTGGTGCAGCAGACAGTGCTGTTGCCTCACAGCAAGAGGTTTCCTGGTTCGATTCTTGGCTGGGGATCTTTCTGTATGGAGTCTGCATATCTTCCCTTTGCTCACATGGGTTTCCTTTGTGTGTTCCAGTTTTCTCCCACATTCCAAAGACGTCAGTAGGGGGACTGGATACTAAATTGGCCATAGGTGTGAGTGTACTTACTACTGTGTGGTATGGATGAGCTGCCACTGCAGGGCTATCCACCTGGTGGTGTAAATATTGGCTCTAAATGACTGAGACTGTTGAAGTGACAGTCTGACCTCGTGCAAAAATGGGAAAAGGGGTTATGGATGAATGGATGGAGAGTTACTAATTCATCTTTCTGTAATCTCATCTCATTTAACTTTCAAGGAGCTTTCTTTCCCAAGGCATCTGCTAAAAAAAGGTTTGATTATGCTCAATCTGACTTTCCTGGTAAACAGATGCCAATAAATAAACAAACTGTGGATAACTGAAAAAAGTCTCCCTGAACAGGAAGACCAGTCAAAAATACAGATTTGAATCGAGGAATGCATGGGACAGATGTGAGGCCACCTTTACAAGGATTTTGGGAAGGGGAGTGTAAGTTAAGCTTAAAATCAGAAGCTTATACAATAAATAATGGGCACATTGTATCAACTGGTCTCATCTGTTACTCAAATTTAATGTTTCAGGTTCCTGCTCTCTCATTAGTTTCAGCATCTTTCTCCGCTGTACAAGAATTCGGTTTGCAATCTTGTTATTCAAATATTCAATTTCCAATTTAAAATTCCACATCCATAAAGACATCACAATATTTATCAAAGGTTTGTTTTGGCAAGCCTGCTTTTAAGTATGTTCTGGATGATCTGCTATAAAAGTGGCTTTACCACTGCCTATGCCACCAAGCAACTCAGAAACCAGAGAAGGCTGGCTTGGTGGATACAGGATTAGGAGAATTTAGATATAAGCTCATCTTGGTGGACAGCATGCAATACACTGCCCTGCGGATGGTGACAAGTGGTAATCAGTGCGAATTCAAGTACAGAGGTTCACAGTCCACATACTACATGGGTGACGTAGGAAGATGTCATTTAGCTTATGCCCACTTCTCCCCTCAGTGCCATCTCACCCAAATATCAGAATAGCAAAGGTTTAGCAAGTGAAACTGCAGCTTCTAATGATCCCATCCAGCTAATCCCCAAATTATTAGCAGTTCAGTTGATTCCATCACTGCTTGCTGAGTAAGTGATTACAGGAATATGCCATAAAAGTGCATGAGGACTCTACAGTTTAAAACAAGTACATAATGACAGAAAATGTTTATAAAAACAATTACCAGTAAAAAGTCCTAATCGATCTGCACAAAATAAAAACACCAATATCTCTACTTTAATTCAGCCAACTACTACTAAACAAAATGCCTTTGTCAGTTTGTTTTATACAATAAGCCAAGACTAGACTCTCTAAATAAATATGAAATCACAATACTCAAAGTTGTCTCTCCATGAAAATAAACTCTGGAGTGGATGCTCCATCTTAACACAATGAAAGTATAAATAGTTTATCACCCATCTGTCCCTCATTAATACTAGAGCAAAGGGCACAACAATCTCAGGTCAAATGCCCTGTCAATCATTGGAGAAGGAAAACAATACAAGTACTGCTCACATGTTCACTGTAGTGATATAAAAACAATGTTCTTTTCAAACAGTGCACCATGCCCTTTGGCACTGTAGGTTCCCTCTCTACTAAAGTTTCAAGAACTAAGCTCATTTCCAATGCCTCTCTGGGGTCTACAGTATTGACAAACAGCTTAAAGGGACACTTAGATAAACCAACTATCTGTGATAGAACAGCATCCAAAATTAGTTTATTGCCACAGTTCTAACTTAACAAATCTGTACTTAACCATTAAATGCAGATGTAAATGTCATGGGAATAGAGATAAATGATAATCCAGAAATAAAAAAGGATAGAATTACAATAAATGCACATTTTCTATTTCTTTTTTGGCATCTTCAACACCAGTATCATGTGGGCATACTAAAACACAACAGCAAAATTTAAGGCCATGGGAAGAGACACAAATAATGGGCATCATGAAAATTTTAATTTCTGCAATCTTCTGAGCCATAAATTAGCCAACAACCACTTGTTCCCTCAACAAGCTCAAACACGTTACTCAAAAGAGCAGCAATTACAAATAAGAACTTGGCCCAGAAGCAGATTTTCATGTCACAGCAGCTACAATTAAAGCCTTATCTGTACACATGGTACAAATCCACCATCAAACCCATCAGTGACCATCTTGCATCGGTGTACCACTGGAACTACCCCTTGGGCTCACATTCACCATGGGTACACCCATCCTGTATGTAACCTCCAGGCCACCTCCACAACATGAAGACAATGCGGTGTCCATAGATATTTTGCCTGATAAATGACTGCTATTAAACACTCAGGTAGAGAGAGACAGGGTAATAATGAAGGATGCAGAGCTCTGAAAATCTACAAAAGAGTTAGAATGCATTTATTGGTCTCTACTGTAAAAATCTGTTAAAAAGACAAAGCTACAGTAAAACATTACATTATTATACTTCCTTGTTCTAATTTTTAAATTTATGGTGTCAACTGTGTTGCTGCACAATTGTTCACCATGAAAATGAGAAACTTTTGAAGCAAAAAGAGTCAAGTCTGTAAGCAAGTTTGTTCTGTTAAACCTTTCTTTTGTAAATGTCTCTAGGTAAAGATTAAAGAGTTACACATTCTAACACCTGGACTGTTTATTTTAACTTCTCAACAGGTCTGAAGAAAAAATTAATTATTTAGCTGCAAGTATTTTGGAATTTACTTACTCATCAAGCTGTAAATATTCTTGAATTGTCTTTTTGGAAACACCTTCATATAAAAAGGTAATCCACACCAACTTAAACTCTTTAATGTGACCCCTACACACACACACACACACACATATATATATATATATATATATATATATATATCCTGAGATAACTAAAGAATCAAAGCAAACATAACATTACTACACACAGCAAGCTAAAAACCCTATCTTCTCGCCATCTCCAGCATTTACAAGTTGGACTGAGACAAACTTTAAAATAATGCAAAAATAGCTAAAAGAATGGGGGAAGTAAAAAATAATAATACATCAATTCAAATAAATTCTCATAAAAAGATAGTAGTTAAGGTACCTCTACAGCAAGGATTCTTTTTCATATACCCAAATCAGATACTGCTGATTCTTCAAAACTGGTGCAAGATACACACACAATACTGTCTATCCAAGACTTCCAGCTTACTCCCTGGTGGAAAAAAAATAGCAGCCTCTCACCTTACAATCTGAGTTACCTGGAATGGTTACATGGTAAAAAGAGCTCCAGCAATTAGGAAGGACCCAGACCATGTAAGACAGAGAAAGTTAAAACTACGTTCTTAAAGGTCAACACCCCATACCAAGCAGACAGTGCAGGTCAAACACCACAGGTGTGATAGTACTGGTGGTAAGAAGTCCCAGTCAGACTCTTGGTCTTGGAATTCTGTACCTGATACACTTACATAAAAACACCATCTGTATTTTCAAGGTGCTCTACATTACTCAAGAAAGTGTGCATTACAACAATTAAGAAGAGATAAAACAAGAATAGTTATCAATGTTGTGAGGCCTGCTTTTACGTGATTAACCCTGGAGAGATTTGCAGATAGGATGACTTGACAATCTGAGACATCAATGAAGCATCACCTGCCATACCTCTCAACTGTCCAGATTTTCACCTGATATTTCTGGTCTATTTCTCATAAAATTGCAGTTTTCTGGCTAATCATTGAAGATTGACGTCAGTAAATAATGAAAGACATTTGAGTTTCAGACTTCATACCTTTCAAAAACATGATGCTAATGCAAATCATGTTATTCCATCAACTTTCTAAGTTTGTAAGAGCAATATATAAAAAATGTCCCTATTTTTGGGTCTTTGTCCCCATTATTTATGGCACTGTCAAGATTTCTTGTGCTAAGAGTTTGAGTTTGCACACAAGACGCAAATACCATGATGAGAGGAGAACAAGGTAGAACATGACAGGGACATGTAGTAGAATGCACAAACATGGTCTCAGCCTTCAAAGGCTTGTTTTTAGTTACCAGAATCCAAGCAAACGTGGAAGAAAAATCATACACCTGCTCAAGAGAAAGAGAGGCATAGCTGAATTTCATCAGTAGAGCAATGACTACAAACACCTTTACCTTGAGGTATCTTACAGTGATAATATGTATAACATGAATAGTATAATAGTGAAGCTTGAGCCTTGCAGGACACCACACATCAGCAGGTAGGCAGCAGCAGAATTAAAGACTGAAACAATGCACTGGATGGGACCTGAAAATCAAAATGTAAACCACATAACAATCATGGAACCAAGACTAAAGCAGGTGGCTCAGACACCCAACCATAACATCACAATTCACAGTGTCAAATGCAGCTGACATATGAGGAAGACCAAGGGTGAACTCTCACCAGTAAGAAGTAATTGGCCACACTAAGGAGGGTAGAAAGTGCTGTGTTGCCATCAAAAAATCAAACTGACATAGGTCAAGGTAACATTCATGAGAACAATAATACAGTGGCATGCATACTACTTTCTTAATAACCTTACTCAAGAAAGGAAAGTCACAGACTGGGAAATTAGCCAAACTGCAAAAATCTAAGGAAGACATTTTGGGAAGTGGACTTATTAATGTTACATGACAAAACAGAAAACCTCCTGTCCTGAAGGATGAATGCACAACTTGGTACATCACTGGACTCAAACAACTGAGCAAGACTTAACCAGACTGAAAAATCCAGAATCTAGACCCAAGTGGGCAGACAAGGGTGATATTACATTACCACAGCTTCTTCACAGTCAACACAAAGAAAGGCAGGTCAACAGAAGTGCTGACAGGATATAATCAGCATCATCCTCATCCACAATGGATGCATTTGACGGACAGCTCTTGTGAAACTGTCAAGCTCATTTGCAAAAAAAACTGTCCTCCCTCCTCATACTATGAGGCTGAAATTGCCTTTCGGGCCATACAACAGACTGAGAAATACAGCCTCTAACAAAGTAAGACTGCAGCTGAATACTCCAATGCCACTGACATCTCACATCCCAAGAACTCTTCAGTGGTGAACCACAAAATAGGTGCCCACTCTAAGCTTGTCTTCAGTCAGGTGAAGTCTCCCTCCATGTGTGCTTCAACTACTGTCACTACCCAAATAGTTCCCTTTGCTCTTACGCAAACCAGGGCTCCCACTCCAAAACAGGCAAAGGACATGTACACGTTGGGGCAACTAGAGCAGAGTGCCATGCACTGCCATATTACATGCCTCAACCAGTGATTCTAGATTATTAGCAATGACCTCCAGAAGGAGATTACCTACCAAGGGTATCAAAATACTATTACAGGTTAACATATCCTTTTAACAAATCAGCTTGACAATGGAAACAAAAGCTGCTGGGAGTCACAGCTTTAAGGATGCCAGGAAATGCTCTGACCATGAAGCACAATCCATTATAAGTTATGTGATGAGATAAAACTGGAAGATCAAGCTCAGAGAGGGCAGTCAAAACAGAAGTGGCATTAGAACTCAGTGAAGCTGATGTTCCCTATATTATGAAAAAGATTTGTGGCAACTTCAACTGACATCTCAAAGACTCATGTGCTAAAACCACCCGAGACTAACCATCCTTGGATAGTTTCACACTGCATAGAGAAAAAAAAAATGCAAACTGTTACATATTCATAAATGACCCCCAAGCAACCAGGCAGACAATAGGGACAAATCTGCAATTCAGTGCTGCCACAAGGACAGTCTCAAAGGAGTTGGAGCATCTTCAACTACCTTTCCTAGTTTGAACTCTACTTTAAAAATATGGCAACCCTACCTAAAACACTTATAGGTTAGGATCCATAGTTTTCATCCATCTGGGTCAGTATGAAAAATGCCTGGCTAGCATGACAAAAATAATGTGAAAAATGCTGGAAGCTTGGTGAAAAATGCCTGGCCAGCATGACAAAAATAATGTGAAAAATTATGGAAGCTTGGCAATGCCAAAGGGCAAAAGATCCTGTCTAATGAAAAAAATGATTCAAATTCTGCAGTACATTCGTGGTGAAAGAAGGAATACTCTATCCGCATGACATTTACCCTCAAGAGGCATCCTGTCAGCCTTAACAATATCAGTCTACTCAGGTTAAAGGATGCAGAGACCAGACCCAGCATGCCCTCATTCAACAAAATGATGGTAAGGGTTCTCTTTCCTAAAAGAAAAACTCCACTAAAAAAATAAAAACATATATGCTTTTCAGTGAACGTTGGCATTTTATACACTATTAGCTTTGCTCCATCATTCCAAATTGCCTTGATTATTTTGGCTATATAGCACCAAATGTCACTTGAAGTCACTGTTTCATTCCAACCTTCATTCGCCCAAAATGTACATGATGTTCCAATCATATGACACACAACTTCTAGTACGTAGGATCATAGGAGATTACCAGGCTATGGACCCGGAGGTTATTTTAAGCCTAGCTGTTTCATCCCAATGTAATACCATGAAAATGCTAGTCAACACCCAGGACTGCATTTAGTGATGACACTCCCATGTCCAGAAGGGTTGTGGCCACTATCCCCAGTAAGAATTTACGGTGCCCCATCCACTCTTAAATTTATTTACATTAAAGTGTTACACTTAATTACATTTGTTTTAGTACTGCAAATCAGTTTTTCAATTTTTTTTTTTTTTTTTTTTTTTTTTTTAAGTGCAGTGTCTGTGTTTTTCCCCACTGCCTTACTTTAATCCGCATTAACTCCTTCCCTCCAATGGAGGTCAGGAAGTTTGTTCTGTAACTTCCAATGGGTGGAGCCTAAGCCTTTAGACAGAACTGAATGTCTTCACATTTCAAACAAATGTTCGTATTTCTGGAACCATAGGGGTTATGAAAGAAGAATAAATGGCAAGCTCTTCAGCACAAATTATTTTTGTAGTGGTAGTATTCTTTAGGTTCTAGGTCTTAGACTGAATTTTATAAGTCACAGTAAACACAGTAACTATTACATTTGTAATATTTTAAAAACAACTTATAATAATCTCAGCAAACACTCAAGGTACACACATACGTACTGTCAGCAGCATTTTATTCATCTAGCTGAGGGCTTTCATATGAGGCTAAGGTGTTCTGTCTGTTACTTGGTTGTTGAGACATTTAGAAAAATGTGAAAATGTATATAAATTAATATAATAAAATCAACAGTTAATATCTATTTTACTGCACTTGACAGAGATCAAATATTAATGCAGTTGAGTTTGCTATTGTGTAAGCTTTAAAATGAAATCTTTTAAAACCTTGTACATAGCATGGTTTTGGAATTACCGATGCAAATATAAACATGCAATATTTGATGCTTACAGGTGTCATTAGAAGTTAACTGCAGATGTACCTGGAGGCATCCCTCGGATGTAATGTGTTAAAAGGATGCTGCTAAAATCCCTTTCAGTGTACATTTAAACCTTCCTCTTGACAAAGCAGTAAAGTAGTAGTTAGTTTAGACATTCTTGTTATGCTTCCAGATTTAATCCCTAGTAACATTTTTCACATTATATTAAGTCAACGATGCTGACCCTTTCAGTCACCTGTAATAGACAGTGCAACTCCACAATTCTGTCCTTGTTGGTGTACATTAAATTTTCTAGCCTTCATTCTGGATTACTCACCTACATACATTTGAGTTGACATAAGTTCTTACAGAAATTAATATAAAAATTGTAGATGCAGAAATAAGGTAAGATATTAACTGCACAGCCTGTGATGATTAATGGATACATAAGACCTAACTAGTGCTTCATTGTGTTAAGCTGAATAAATCTATTATGAGCAAGGCCAGACTCAGCATAAGGCAACCAAGGCAGGTCCTAAGTCCTGTTGCTAACTGGTGGCCTGCATGTCAGCATTTAAAAAAATACAAGTGTCTCCTCTGCTGCTCTGTTTTGACCTATTTCTTCTTTACCTTCATTGGCTTGACTTTAGAGCCAATAAGAGAAAAAGTCTTACTGGAGATTATCACGACCAAAACAGACCAATAGGAGACCAGCTTCTAATCTAGCACAGTGTTTTGGAAAAGCTAATGTTGTGCAGTGTTGAAGAGCAAAAATGTTGTTGTATTTAGTGGGATCTGGTAAGCAACTACTATGCAATAAAGTGTGTGTGTGTGTGTGTCTGTGTGTGTGTGTCTGTGTGTGTGTGTGTCTGTGTGTGTGTGTGTCTGTGTGTGTGTAAGTTGCAAGACTGAGCAGAAGGTACTGTTTCACTGTATTATGTTCTGTTTGTGAACATCAACAAAGACACGAAGCATTAACAATGATTAGTACATGGACAGAACACTTTTGGGAGGGACTGTTGGAATGGTAACTATAACACCATTGGGGAGCTTGACTTTTAATTCTTCTTGTTACATATGTATGTCAAAGTCTGTTTCCTGACCTTTTGGTGATGGTGGCTGTAATCCTGCACAATTTTAGATCACTGTTGATAACATCAGGTAATGGTACTATACCGGAAAGCTATCTCCCTTGGTGTTAGAATGGGGAGATCTAGTAAGTACAGAGCAGAATGGCATAATACTGACAAGGCAAGAAATATGCATCAGTTAATGCCCCAATTGTAGTATTTTATAAAACACATAGCATCCTCTTTCTCAAAAGGTAAACAAAAGGAAACTATAACTTAACAAACAGCATACTGTCAATTGAAAAAAGGAATAGCATAGTTTTAGGTAAAGCTGTTTTCTAGTAAAGAGCAAGACTGTAGGCTCACTGCTTTCTTAGTTACAATCCTTAATCAGCAAGGATGTAGTTTATGTGTGACTAGTTATCAGAGCCGGATCATGGTCAAATGGTGCCCTAATAGATGAGCCCCCCCCCCCCCCCCCGAGCAGCCCCCTTTCAGTGTTCCATCACTTGGCTATTTCTCCTCAGTTACCATAAACACTGTTCAAATCTATCAGTGTGCATACTGTTTTCTTATTTACTTCTACAGTGATTACAGAAACTGAAATAAAAATAGCATAAACACTGATAGCCATTTGCCAAACAATAAAATCTCACAATGAAAATTTAGCATGAACAGTAAACTTCACTGCCCTTGAAACTCATTTTCCTTGAAATGGCATTGAAACCCACATTCAAAGAAAATGCATCTGGCCATTGGAGGCTTAAGTTTACCTCTGGGCTGTTTTCAAATTATAGGATCCTTGGTATGTATTCGATTTGGCTTCCTGATTTATTAAATTATATTCCTTGTGTAATACGGCACCACTTGTTAGAGTGTTTTTGGTACTTGCGTATTATCGCAACCAGATTTTTGCGATAATACGACTCGCTTCTCGATCACTATATCTGTTCGTTAATGCTGTTGAAATGGAAAATAGTGTGTTTTCTTTACCAAACCAGGTTGTTTTCTGGAGGGCTATCAACAAAAACTAAAAAAATACCGTTTCTTCCTGCTCTTTACTGGCAGCATGTCGCTTCTTGGCAAGGCTGTCCACTGAACGTTCTTTGTCAGCCAATGCTATCAGATTATGCTCATACATACTGGACGTTTGCAATTCTCTTGCAACCAGCTTCCAATTCTCTGATAATTCTCTGATAATTCCTGACAATTATATTATGGACAATGAGTCGTTGTCCTTAATGTCATGATTTGGTACAGTTTACGGTATAACCTGCATGCCTTTTTGCACTGTCCTGCAAATCGGAGTTGAGACGGACCCAAGCAGTATGTCAGGAAAAATGTAGTGGCTGACTCTGGAAGTTGGTTGCGAAGCAGCAGTGTTGGCCCCCGGAGTGTTATGCTCTGTGATGTGTGTTTAATAATAAATGAATTACGTCTGTAGATGTTACATTTTTTTCCCCTTTTTGGATGGTGTGTGAACTGTCAGTTGCTTTTTACCCCTTTTTGGGCTGCTAGTTCTGGGGAAGGGAATATGCTGCAGATGCGCCTCTTTGCATCCGGCCACAAAATATCATCGCTTGAAAGGAGAACGTGTCTTTGCTATCACTTTATGTGTTTTCGGGATTGAGTTTTGGCCAAGCCAGAAAGAAACGCAGTACTTTGTTCACAACTGTTTACATTCAGTGAGGTTGTGTTGTGATTCAGAGTAATTACTCCATTTCACATACTTCTGCTGTGTTGTGTACACACATAACAGGACTTGGAAACGTACGACTGACAAGATGTCAGGAAACGGCATAGGTTCAAACAAGCTGTCATTTTTCAAGTACTACACTATTCTTACCTCAACAAAGTGTGGTTGCGATAATACGCAAGTACCATGTTTTTTTTTTTAATTTGTAGTTCTGAACATTCTTTCAGTAAGCAATGAAACAAATTTTATGAACCAATAATGACAAAACTACCCATTTCTGAAAATGTCAACCATAAAAGGCCACTCAAACTTCTGTCATTACAATCCACCAACAGCAGACAGTAACACAACCTCTGAGAAGTAAAAAAATCATCCAAATAATTCTACATTAGAGAGATCTGTAACTAATGAAGAGGTTGCTAGTGGCAAACAGCAAACATTTTTTGTGTTTCATCTACAAATTCAGTGCCTACTGCCCTTGAAGAATTAATTGCCTATGTTAAAGTAAAAAAAAAATAATTTTTAAACTGGTAATATTGCAATAGGGAATTACTGACAAACCTAGTTACTAGGCATCTCATACAGAGGAGGACACATTTAAAAGCGCAAAAACCATATCCAGCCCCAGTCCTTAAAATGCACCAAATAATCAGCAATCGAAAGGGCACTGCAATATCAGCACTCCAACTACACGGTGTTGGAGTAGAATCCACAGCCTTCTGCACCAAATGCAATTATGCTACTAACAGTACTTTCAAATTCTACAGCACAAACAGTGACCGTCATTTGTTAAAGAAACTTAGTTGCACCATTAAAAACAGACAGCCTTTTGAGAGAATCAAATTATGTCCTCACATTCCAAACAAATGTTCATATCTCCGGAACCATAGGGGTTATGAAAGGTTTAAATGACAAAACTATTTTTATAGTGGTAGTATTCTTTAGGTTCTATGTCTTAAATTGAATTTTATAAGTCACAATAACTAATGGGTTGTAATATTTTGTAAACAACTTAACAATACCTCAGCAACCACTCAAGTTACACACATACTGTTGGCATTTTATTCATCTAGCTGACAGCTTTCATACGAGGCTAAAGAGTTCTGCCTGCATTACTTGGCTGTTGAGATATTTAGAAAAATATTGAAAATTATATCAATATAAATTAATATCATAAAACAAAAGTTACTATATTTTTATCTTTTTACCTGCACTAGACAGAGGTCAAACATTAATGCAGTTGAGTTTGCCATTTTGTAAGCTTTAAGATGAAATCTTTTAAAACTTTGTACATAGCACAGTTTTGGAATTATTGATGCAAATATGAACAAGCAATATTTGACACAGAGAGAGGCATCAGTAAGAGTTAGAGAGAGTTATCTACTTACCATAACTTGGCATCTGTGTTATCCTATGTCTTCATTCATCACCACAGGGGCTTGTATCTGATATCGGATCACAGCTGTAAATATCCAACATATGGATCTGAGGTTCTAGCTCCTCCCTCTGCCATGATGTCCTGCTGCTCTCTAATCCCCAGATCAAGTTGCCACCATACTCCTGAGCTATTCCTACCAAGGTAGAGACCAACCCACTCCAACTTAACACCCACTGATCAGAAGTGATTTTTGTCCAGGCTAGTGGCTGCAAGGAAATGTAGCCCCCAACTGTCTCTAGGGCAGCTCAGCCAGGCAATGCTTTAGGAGCACTGAAAGGGCTACTCAGAGAAAGGTTCCCTGGAGCCCTGATTTTGCAGACCCCCGCCACGAGGGTGTCATTGTCCATTGAAACCTCTCCCCTTGCTTCTGGAAAAGGATTCATCTTGAGCATCCTGAAAGGGAGTCTGCGCCTTATGGAACCACACCTTTCTGGTTCCCACTGGGTCTTTGAGAAGGACCTCTGGGAGGGCCAAAAGCTTGATTTCTACCACAGAAAGAGTCTTTCCTTCCTGCTCGCTGCAGGTCAAAGTGTCTTTTACAGAGGGTCCAAATAGAGTGGAACCATCAAAGAGGTCATAAGTAAACGACAACTTAAAGGGTTCTGCGAACCCACATAAGCATAGCCAAATGTGACACCACAAGGCAATGCCCATGCCTGCAGCTCGAGAGGTAGCCTCCGCAACATTGGAGATTAGAATCATTGAGGAATTCGCCAGAGAGGTCAGAGTGACAAACTTGGGAGACACCTGCTTGACGTTCTTTGCTGGCAATAACTCTGCAAGGGAAGTGGAGAGCTCTAGAACCAAATCCCTTTGGAGGCGAATAAAATTAACCAAATAATTAGTCCCCCTCAGTCCAAAGACAGCTGAGGCATACACTAGTTTCCCAAAATGGTCTATTTCCCAGGACTCAATGTTTGGGGGGATGGACCATCGAGCTCTGCTCTGCTAGCTCCTTTTTTGTGAAAGTGGCAACCATGAAGGCATCGAATGGCACACCCTTGCCCCAGAATAGACAGTTCAGAGGGGGGCTAAGGAATTTGTCGGCCCTCTGGAAATAGGACCCACTGTGTCAGGTTCCTTCCAGGCTCTGCTGGCAATCAAATCCATTAATTCATCAGGGGGGGGGGGGGACACTCAGGAGGTAGACGGGCCTATCCCAAAAGCCTTCAGAAATGCAGACTCCTCCGAAAACAGGGAATGGGGAGATAATCTGCACTTTTGTTTTAGGAGCCCAAGGATGTCTCCAAAGAAAACATCATCAAGCGGAGATCTGGGGGACCCATTTCCTTCCTTGAGGTCCGTATCCTCAGTGAGAGGCTCCGCAGGTGTGTCCAAGAGCCTCCTCTTGCACTTTCACTTACAATGAACCTCCTCCGCTGGAGGCTCCGGGGAGGACTCGGAAGAGACAGGGACTCCCATAGGGGAGGAAACTCCCTTGAAGCCTCAATTTGGAGGACTGACCCAGGACAGGATGAGAGGCCTTGCCAGCCAAGATAGAGAAAGGTCGGGAGGGACCCGGAGATGTGGCAGAGTAAACTCCAGGCCTGGATAATGTCCTCTCTACCACCTGGAAGGCCAAAGGGCTGGAAGCAGGACTATCCCTCACATCTGAGGGCAAAGTCCCCCAGGAGAAGAGGAATGTGTCTGGAAACCGCCCCCAACGATACCGGTCCAGAACTTTTGAAAGCTGAAGGGCCAACAGGAAGGGATCAGTCAGAAACATACCTCCCAACTATACCGAATTACTCATTTTTTACCAAGTTTTGGGGTCAAATAATGGGGTGCCACGATTCCCGAGTGGCACCCCTGCATTTCCAATTTTTCCCAGCTTTTATTTTTTTTTAATTTTTTTCCCTGCATTTTTGAGCTGACATTATCACGTGCGCGATGACATCAGCTCCGTCAGGCTGTCGGAAATTAGCTCAAGGGCTCACTTCCGGGCTGGCTGGCTGCTTGAATGGATCTGCAAGCAGGAAGCATCTAGCATCTGTGCAAGTGGGAAGGCTCCAGGGAGGGATTTGCGTTGTGTTTTGTTCTGGATATCATACTACTGCTGCAGAGCTTGTGTAAGTGGGACGGTAATGGACACTACTTCAGAGCTTGCGTGAGCGGAGCGAGAAGGACTTGTGTATGGGCTGCTTCAGCTAGGAAAGGTGTGTGTGATCTTCATCCAGTCCAGAGTCCCTGAATTCTAATAAGAAGGTAACTTGAAAAGGTATAAACAAATGTTACAACTTTGCAAACAAAATATTTCTATGGTGATTTTTTTTTCTAAACGTGCTTGCCATCGAATACTAAACCAGTATGAATATATGTGTGACTACTGAACTAATTAGTGAATTAAGATTTTCACTGATACTTTCTACACATCATTTACTGCATTTCATATAATACACCTGTTATCTGTTTCTCAAAACTGCTCCAAATAAAAACCATGCACCACTGAAAATACTCTTAAATATAAGCACATAATACAGATTGTATTAAGACTAGTACTGTTTATTAGTTGCTGAACGTACAGTTGAACACATGCAGTCAAACCTGCTTCTATGCATCTTTCTGCCACATTTAAGTGTGTGTGTGTGTATACATATATATATATATATATATATATATATATATATATATATATATATACATACATATATATATATATATGTGTATGTATTTATAAGGATCTAAAGATTGCTTTAAAAGAAAAATACCAGTGTAACCTATGTACGGATGTATTTGCCAGACACAAGTTGAAGGAATCAAAAGTGTTCAATTTCAGTAGCAGAGAATTGTTGAAAGAAGCCCTTGATTTATACACATTAACGGCCTTCTTTTCTGTCTACATGAAATTCCTTGGGCAACTTAGTCCTAATTTCTAGAGATGCCTCCATGTTTGACTAAGTTTTACCTGAATTAATCCCCTTTCCTACTGCACTGCCATGTCTTTCTTCCTGTTTCTTCCTTTTGAATTCCATTTTTCTTGCTTCCCCTAATAATGCAATACAAAGCATTGTTTTCTTGGTTTACTGTTTAACCTTTCACTGTATTTGTCATGGTTTTGTGTTTCTTCTTTATATTCTTTCTCCATGTTCTTCAGTACATTGGAAAATCTGTATCACTCAGTCTTTATCACCTTTATATCCCAGCAACTGTGGGGTTATTACAGCAAAGCACATTATTCTAGACACTTTCAGTCCCTTGCGCAACAGGATAAGGATCTCTACATCTTTTCAGTCCATTCCCGTAACTGGACATCCCGAGAAACTGCTGACCTTCACAGAAACTCTTGTTCTTTTGTATTTCTTGACTCATTTCAGAAGCACACCATACCTGCAACTGCTACCTTTCAACTATAAAGTGACACTAAGTCAAGGTCAGGCAGTGGCACATCATTGTCACTGAAGGAAATAATTCCTTATCCTCTAGATACATTCATGGGATGCTGCCCCCACATAAGGATCCTGTGACATATTTCCTCCACCCAGATTGTGTGGCAATCTTGGATTATTGTGTTCCCTAAACTCTGGTTCAGATGATGACAAACATGACCTACAACAGCCTCCCTTCTGTGTTGAATTGTTGTGATGTCTAATATGTAGTCTGACCAAATCATGCTCAGGCCATCACAGCTTGACAGAATAACTAAATGCATCATATTAGTTACAGCCATGGAGTAGCTATATGTGCATACAGAAACATTAGATAGGCAACTACGAGATTACATTTATAGTACAGTGATTTGCAAACAAGTATTGGTATTTTGATAGCAGTGATAAATCAAGTTACAGTGCTTTTAAGCATTAATCAATCAACAACAATCAGGTTTGTGTAAGGATTTTAGTTTTGTGGTACAATAGTGCAGTTAAAGAGTGTGCATAGAGTTTAGGTTCTGCAGTGTTGGAATATGTATAGTTTTGTGGTTTAGGAAAGACAGAGACTATTTAAATGAAAAAGGGTGGTTGCATAGTGCCCTGGGTTCAAGACTTGGCAGTGAAATGCATGGTGGTAACATTTTATTCTAGCAACTTTCCAAAATTATACAAGCAATATTTAAATTGTGTCCCTGGTTTTTGGCCTTTTGCCCCCCCCCCCCCCTTACTGTCATTCTATATATATATATATATATATATATATATATATATATATATATATATATATATATATATATACATATACACACACACACACACACACACATACATATATATAATATATAAAAGCATATTCTGCAATTATCATAACTTGTAACTACATCACCAAGCTCTGCTTCCAATCTGATGTCTCTTACTTTTAATTGTCTGTCCATGAGAATTGGGAGTCCCTACTAGGGAACACTACTAACCCACTGTATATAATCACTTTGTTTTTATAATTGTTTGCTAACTTCTGTGTAATCTATGTAAGCTTGTCTTTGTGGAGCTTTTCTCCCCAGGCCTCTGCTGAAAATGGACACGTATCCAAGTTGGACTATCCCGGTAAACAAATGTAAAACAAATAAATATACATATACACACACACACACATATATATATATATATATATATATACACACATACATAAACACACACACACACATATATATATATATATATATATATATATATATATATATAGTGTAGGTGTGGAAGTACACTTTCATGATGAAAATGTTCTGAATTGGCCAGTTTTGTCATTATTGGTTCATGCATTTTGTTTCACTGCCTACTGGAAAAATGTTCAAACAATAAATTTAAAATGCACTCTAACAAGTGTGCTGTATTATACAAGGAATATAATTTAATAAAGTCAGGAAGGTGTATCAAAGAACACATGTATGTTTGTTTTGTGTGCAAGGGGCCAATGATTTGAAAACAGCCCAAAGGTAACCTTTATCCACCACTGGCCAGATGCATTTTCTTTGGATGTGGTGTGGGTTTCAATGCTGTTTCAATGAATGTGAGACAGTATTGCTTTGTTTAGTAGATGTCTATTAGTGTTTGCCCATTGTGCTGTAAAATGTAAACATAAAATCCAAATAATCATTGTAGAAGTAAAGCAGTATGCACACATTAGTGTTTATGGCAAATGGGGCAAAATAGCCAGGTAATGGGACATTGGAACGGCTGCAGGGGGACTCTGGTGCCATATCTTGGTTGCCTGTTCTTCGGTTTGCGTTTGAAAGTTGGTATCCCAAAATTCCATTGGAGTGGGCAGGGTTATTTAATTATGTATGCAAATTATATGTTAATCAGCATACAGATTTATACCTATTTTTCATGGGCCTTGTCCAGATTTTTGATGTTTCCAGGTTGAAAGGTATGGTCCAAAAAGATGGTACCAACCCCCCCCCCCCCCGCAGAACTGGCGTTGACCACTCAGGCATGGGGCTTACCCCTCTCCACAGGTAGAAGAATAGAATAAGCCAGGGACCCCGGCAGGGATGAGAAAAGGAGAACACTTGGCCTCGGCAGAATCTGGCTGCAAAATTCCTAGTCCCTGGAATCCAAACCCAATGGGGTTTGCTGACGAGAATGAGAAGCTAGTGGGAAAGAGGTTCCCCTGGCCAGATGGGCAGGAGAAGCCAGGAGATCCATTGCTATGTTGGCCTTGAGAAAACTCCTCATCCTGTCGACGTCTGAGGGGAGAAGACTCCTAGGTGATCTAGAGGAGGAAGAGGAGTGGGTGAACTTGGAAGGAGACCTACCTGATCTACTGCCAGGCTCCATGGAATGGATCGGATGTCTTGGAGCAGACTGTGGTTTCCGTTTGGAGGTGGAAGGGACTGCAGGCTCCTCCAAGATTATGATCGAATCCAAGAAACCTGTCGAATCTGAAGACCTAATTATCTCAGCGGCCGGATCCAACAAACCACTTGGATTAGAGGGCATCTGACCCCAAGAGAACCTGGATCCAACTGAAAGCTCCATGGCTCTTGGCTCCAAAGGCCTCGGATCCAAATATTTAGGATCCAAAAGCCCCAGTTTCTTGGCAGGAACTGGAAAAGAAGGGGTCTTCCTCTTCAGGTCAGAAGAGAAAGTCTTCGAGAGGGAAACAAAAGGGCCCCATTGCACCAGACCCTTAAGAAGCAACTGGGATTGAAACTGGCACAAAGGTCGGACTCAACTTCCAGGTGCGGAGCACCCAAGCAATAAACACATTCCTCATGTGTATCGGAATAAGGCATTTTCCGACTGCACGACGAACACTTCTTAAACCCAGCAGGCCTATCAGACATTGTAAACCCACTATAACTATCACTAAATTACGGAAACTATGAATCAAGCCCTAATGGCTAACAGAAGAAAAAGTGTGCCAAAGCCCACACACACAACACTAGTCTAAACCAATTAACAGGAAGGGAGGTCCACTCTATAATAAAACTAGACTACCCTATACTAAAACACTACAAAATTACACAAAATTTGACTGAAACGTGTTTACTTAACCAGCCAGAGGAACGCATCTGTACAGCAAGCACAGAAAATGAGATCTGGGGATTAGAGAGCAGCAAGGCATTATGGGAGAAGGTGGAGCCAGAGCCTTGGATCCATCTTGTTGGATATCGCCAGCTTGGATCTGATATCAGATCCAAGACCCTATAGTGAGGAATGAAGGCATGGATAACATTAGATCTGCAGATGCACCTGAAGGCATCACTCGGATGCAATGAGTTAAGTAACAGACCTGTTCCACTGTGGTTCATTTGCTTCTGTAAGCAAATATGCTAACACTGTCTAAAGGTTTGCGACCATGGTGGACAGTTTCAAGCACAAAAAATCATGCATAAATATAAACTTATACACAAAGAGGTTTTAAACATGAGAATAAATAGAAAAAAAAATCATGTTATTTTTAAACTACAGTTTGTGTCAATAATCTTCAGTAACTGTAAATACATTGAGGAATATACTAATTTAGTGTGCGAGATGTCATCACACAGGGGTCGAAGAGCTAGTCTCATGTTATGCCAAGTATTGGACCTTGTGGTAGCTAGACTCTGCTTCAGTTACTCTGACACAAAACTAATGTACCATTAATGTTTTATCATCTTGGTGAAGAGCATTTATCTCCTTTCTGTACTATTACCTCCACCCAATGCTCATGCGATGATTTTGTATTAAAATCTTAAGGAAAAAATGGCAACAACCTTTGTAAAGGGCACAAGCAACTCCAAAACCAAAGGACCACTGTGAAAGATCAAGGAGAAAACGCAGATATCACTAAAGATGTTTAATAAAGAAAATATACCTGTGCTAAGAGCTTTTGTCTAAATCTTAGACTTCATCAGGGCAAGTGTGTAACATGCACAATCATTCTTAAATATTAAAAAAACAGCCAATCAAAATGCACAATCTCCATTTAGAAAGTAACACAATTAACCTGTGAATACTCAAAGTCTCCTTTTCCTAAAACTGCATGAAAATCTCTCAGTGTTTCACCTCTCACTATTTCCACTACACTTAACTGTATAACTAATCAGAAGTACTTTAAGTAGCAACTTCCTCAGTTAGCCTACAGTGAACAAATAAAGATAGCTGGTTGGCTCTTCAAGGCTGCTTAGAATTTATGACTTGTTTAACAATTTCAAATTTTCAACATGCACTTATTCATACCATCCTATTTTTCTACATTAACTCAGTAGTTCGTTCAAACTTAATCTGCATGGTCAAACACAACTGATAAAATCGACATATAATGATGCAATTCTAATGCAGAATAAGCAAAAGTTGTTGAAAATTACAGTAAAAGAGCTCCATAAATGAGTCTAAAAGGTACCACCACAGAAGAAAGAAAAAAGGAAATACAGGACAACAAAAGCATAAAAAGTTACCTACCAGTATTTATTTATTTTTTATTTTACATTTGTTGACCGGGATAGTCCGACTGGATATATGTCCATTTTCAGCGGAGGCCCGGGGATAAAAGCTCCAAGATAATAATACACATTGATCATTTAGTAAATGCTACAAGCAGATTACAGTCATAAGCAATATCAGCATTTAGCACATATACTACTAACCTATTATAAAATACTTTGCAAAACATAAAAATTATTTTCAAAGTTATATACACATAACATTACATTCAGGTTTACGACACAACACATTGAGCAGCAGTTATACAATTGATCGTTCCTGAAATGGAGTGGTAGAAAAAAGTTAGAAGTAGTTGAAGGTAAGGCACCTAAGAAATAGAGAGGTCACTAGTCGGGGTTAGTGCAAAGACATAACCAATGAGTTTTGAAGTATTTCTTGAGTTTGTATTTGAATCGAGTTAGTGAGGGTTCTAGGGTCAAGTCAGCTGGGAGTCTGTTCCATGTTTTTCCAAGACAGTTGGCAAACAGAGTCCCCAGCTGAGTAGTTGGATTTGTATGTTTGAACTAGGAGTCTAGTGGATGATCGCAGTGGCCGAGTGCTGGTGTAGGGGCTGATAATAATTTTAGTGCACATGTATTTTCTGGTTGGTAAAGGACTTTATGTGCCTCTATTAGCTGGTTGAACTGCAGTAGGTTTGGCAGTTCAAGCCACCCTAGGCGATTTAGGTTGTGACAGTGGTGTGTCTGGTAG
This sequence comes from Protopterus annectens, assembly GCF_019279795.1. NCBI lineage: Eukaryota > Metazoa > Chordata > Ceratodontiformes > Protopteridae > Protopterus > Protopterus annectens. The sequence goes on along the minus strand of NC_056725.1, from coordinate 522,821,413 downwards.
GCTATGCCAGTAGCAAATCTGGCAATGTGGTTATAGCAGGATGACAGTTTATTAAGATCTGTTTTGTTTAAGTTGGAGAATAGAGGTGAGGTGTAGAGAAGAGTTGATAATAGATGGGAATGGGCAATTGCAGCTCTAGCAAGTGGGGTAAGGAAAGGTTTGATTCTGTAATGAGAGAAGTTTTTTATTAATGGTTTTGATAGTTTGATTGATATGCACATCAAACTTCAGGTTGTTATCAACTATGACACCCAGTAGCTAAGTTTGGGCTTCTGGGGAGATGATAGTGCCACTGTTAGCGGTTATGTTGAAGGATGGCAGGGGGGTCCTGCATTTGGGGAAGAAGAGGAGCAGCTTAGTTTTGTTAGGGTTTAAGATTAGATGTTGATTGGAGAGCCATTTTTCCACTGTAGTGAAGGTATTTTTGGGTTAATGTGAATAAAGTAGCTGGTGAGGTGTCAGAACAAATCAAGGTGGAGTCATCCGCATACTGAATGCAGGCAGCATCTGGGATGACTGAATAAAGGTAGTTGATAAAGATGGAGAAAAGAAGAGGTCCTAGTATCGAGCCCTGGGGGATTCCCAATGTGATGGGTAGGTGAGATTATAGCTTTTCCTTCCATAGAACTGCCTGTTGCCTGCCCTGCAGGTAGGATTGAAACCACTGAAGTGCATGGCTGTTTAAGGGGAAGGCCTTCAAGGTATTTATAAGCATTTTGCTGGTCAACCATGCCAAAAGCCTTGGACAGATCTAGAAAGAGTCCTGAGGATAGTTTGTTATTATTGCGGTTGTGGTTAATGACATTATAGAAAGAGTGGAGGACAGAAGTAGTACTGTGGTGTGGCTTAAAGCCATGCTGAAAGTTGGACAACAGCTTGTTCTGTGTGAGGTAGTGCATGAGCTGATTAGTTATATCATTAAAATTCAGAATGAGGAGCAAGTTCCATTTACAGTTAATACCCACAAATAAATGTCTGCATAGCATCAAAAGTTTTCTGTACATAGGACTGGACTTGGAAAAATGAGAAAGGCTATGCATTTCCACACACTGATCACTTACATACCCATATATACAGGCACACAAAACAGATATAAGAAACAGGGTTAAGCTTTTCTATTACTCCCATGCAACATTTCACTGCAGAAAACACAGCAGAATCTTTACATCTTCAGTCCAGAATTCACAAATGAAAACATCATGTCTTGATTCCACTCTGACAATGTGACATATTGCCAGCTATGCCAGGAGGTGCAGCGGAGTAGATGTGCAACTTATGCTAGCACAGCTAGCTGGAGTTTTGTAAAGAATTACATGTCACTTGTATATTAAACTGATTTGTACAAGTGTTAATGTATTTGTAAAGTTGCTTGTGTTGAAAATGTACCTACAGTGGGTCCTGCTGGACAGAAAAAGAAATATATCTGTATGTCAGACTACATTGTAACTGCTGAAATTAATATTGTAAAAGAGGATACTAGAGGAAGAGAGATTAATTTCAGTCCAACTAACTTTTAGGAAAAATACCCTGAAATTAAATAACTTAATTTAGGCTATAAAGACTGTATCTCACAGGTCTCGATGCTGCCAGACACAAAACGTCTGTACTAGGACGCCTCCTGTATTGTCCTTGGGGGTGAACTAATTGCTACTCGGGAAGGGTGGAAGTATGAAGTTGTTTTATGACTTCCAGAAGCTGCAAGAGATCTTAGCAAAGCTCTGTGTGTGTATTATGGCACATATGTGCAAGATTCTGGTTCAGTTTCTAGTAAAGGGGTGTAGTAAGAGAACCAAAGTCAGGTCAGAGTACTCTTTTTGACAAGACCACCACTCACCTACTTCATCTTGCCTTACATTAGTAACCAGGGAATAGTAAATTCTTTAGATCAGTCAAGTGTGATTAGTTAAGTATTGTCTTTCAGTATCTGTGTGACTCCATCTATGTTATCCTGTGACTGTGTGACTCTATTCATCTGTGTTATTTTAATATTTCCTGTGACTGAAACTCTGGTGTTTATTGTAAATAGATATTCCATATTTTCATGCTCTTTTACTATTTATCTTTACATACATTTAACTTTTTATTGTGGCTGGTCCTTTACAGAATATTTTTAACTTTTGAGAATACTTATATTTATTTGGTGACACTGGGGTAACTCCTGAAAGCCTTGTTGTTTGGTCAACATTACCATTTGTATTACTATTAATTTCACTCAGTATAATTGGGTTCCCTTGTAACGGGCCTTAGAGTAGCACACTTTGAAATGTGTGGTGGCAGTAACTACCTTATAGTCTGGGCAAAGAGAAGCAGAGCAAGCAGATCTGTGCCAGCCTTTCCCAAGTGTGTGTGTGTGTGTGTGTGTGTGTTTGTAAATCAAATCTCAAAGTGTGTGTTTCACCTGCTTGGAGCAGGGACACAGAGCACTTGTTTCACAGAGAGAGTGGTGTAGGACTTGGCTTGGAACACTCAGTAACAGGACTCAATTCTATAGCTGTGACAGTGGGGTGTCTTAATGAGGGCCTGTAGAGAGAAATCCAGACTGTTTTCCCTGTGTGCTCTTAAGGGAAACTGTGCTTGGTGCAGAGAGCTGCATCTGGAAATACTGTGTGCACCTATCTATTAACAAATGCATGCATAAAAATATTCACACTCATATGCCTATTAATAAAAATCATACTCATCCCCATGTTAATATTTCTGCGTGTGTGTGCGCATTAATGATAGTAGCGTTGTCGCCTCACAGTATGACGCTGTCCGGTTCGATTCTCAGTTAGTGTCTTCTGCGTGGAGATGTGCGTGAATGGGCGTACCTTCGTTGAAGGTTGTGCGTCAGGGATGGTAACTCGGCACGTAAAAATCAACTACCAATCATTAGCGGACCGGAGTTCCACTGTGGCGACCCCTAACCGGGAAAAGCCGAAAGACACAAACAAACAAGTTATGGTGGAAAGTGATCATTATTGTTGTTTTTTTGCTGTAACCTCTTCGTTATGAATATAGACAATTTGCTGGTTCAACTTTATATACCAAGTTAAAATAGCTTGCACTATGCCTTTAAATGAAGCCTTTATTAGCTACATTGTAGTTACTTTTGTATTAACAGTGATGACGCCAGTCGGCAAAACCAGTTTGTGTGTTTCCCCACTCTTGGAGATTTGAGCTTGGTAGCATATTCCTGAAAACATAAATTTATTTATATTAATATTACATTTACATTGGAACTTGTTTGAAACCCATGTTTGGGTTCGGTAATAAAGTTGCCGTGATTCTGAACATTTTTGAAGTGATGGATTCTTTTGAAGTTCGTTTTATACATACATATACATACATATATATATATATATATATATATATATATATATACATAAATACATACATACATCTATATATATATAAAAAGACTATGAAATAACAGCATTCAAAGAATAGTAAATCAAAAATTATCACAGCATGACTCTCATCCTTCTCAGTTCCCCCATTATTTTTTTTTTTGCTTTTTCACATGATCCCTTATAGTATGCACACGGCACCACAAGGCTATTACTTTCTGACCAATTTACCTTATGTAACTGCGATTGTAATGTTAATGAAAATGCACACAGCACCCTGCCTGTTCACACTTTACTATTGGAAAGTGACTGTTGTTAATTTAAATGGACTGCTAGAACTAATGTATTTAAACAAAGTGAAAATGGTTGCTCACAGTTATGAAACATGTCTTTCTGAAGAAGTCTTGATAATAAATAAGACAAAAGCACTAAAATACTACAAGAGTTGTTGGTGTGATTTACTATTCTATGAAGTCTGTTACTGTCACGAAGTTAATTTCTTAGTTACAATTTCTTCTCCGTTCACTTTTTGAGTGCGGTTAATTTTAGATATATATAGATACAGACAGATATATATATATATATATATATATAGTTTTATACATATACACATACATATAGACAGATATATATATATATATATATATATATATATATATAAACATTGTAAATATCAATATCAAAATATTGTCTGCCATAAATTAGTAATATATGTTGTTTCATAACATTTCCATTGCAAGTGCTGAAGCACATTATATTTAAAGTAGTTTAGATCAGAATTTAGCACTTATCTGCATACAATTTTCCTTCAGCTGTCTTGTACAAGTATTGTTTTCTTATGTTACTCTACATAATGGTATCCCCCAACCCCCCCCCCCCCGGAGAGTCTAACTAGATACTGGTTCTTGTGGTAAAATCATATGTACATGGCTTTTCTTGTGATTTTTAAACAAGTGGGCATAAATAAGAAGACAGTTCTGTAAATACAAATAGATTTTTGAGTGTAAAAAGGACCTTCTGGGACGGAACCTGCAATATTAAGTTTTTGAAGAGCTTTGCTTAAGGAACATGCAGTGAGGTTCTGAAATATTTATAAGACAGGTTGTAATTTCCTGACCTAGAGTAGTCCAAATACAGGCTTTGCTGTATTCTGGACTTTTGGAAAGTTCCTGTGTTGCCCATTTCCTTTCTTGGATAAAGGGAGGCTTCTTTGTTCACCAGTGGCAGTGGGGAGCTTAGAGCAGCCTATCTATCCCTGGAGGAGTGTTCCCAGCACAAGAATCTGGTAGTCTATTGGCCGTTTTGGGCCAATTTGTAGCTCTTTCAAGTCCCCCTGTATAAAATCCGCCTTGTCGCAGCTTTGCGCGATTTTGCGCATAGCGCAGCATCGGCAGCTACGCTCAATTGGGTTTAAACCATTCTCGGCTCCACAAAGTCTGCTCTTCACTTTTTCCCTTAGAACTGATCTACTTCTCATAATAAACACCCTATTCCTACTCTGAAGCCTGGCACTTGCTCACTAAAGCAATTATATAAGTCAGCACTAAAAAATTAAGAGCACTACACCCTCACAAACTCCCCTTGAGTTCCTTGTTCCCCACTGGCCCTTTTTTTTCAATTATAAAGGAATTCCCAATACTATTCTAGCATGTCCAAAGGTCAGTTGTCAATCTCCTCTCCGGTCCAGCTGGTGAATCAGGGAATCTTGAGGCAATGTTACAACTGCCTCATGTACACAGACAACCCTCTCCTCCTCCCAACAAATTCCAACACATGTGAGAGATGCAACCATATAGCCAAACTAGAGGCTAAGCTCTCTCAACTCAGTACTGTCATAACCAGTCAGGAGAAGGAAACCACACTCACTACAATTCCAGTCTCACACAGACCTACGACAGCAAACCAAACACAAACACACAAAAACATACTCGGAGGCTCTAAATAAAAATCTGCCTAAGCAGCAGAGACCTCCAAAGCAGACACCCAAGCAACCGCTACCCCAAAACAAAACACGTGCAACACATAGCTCACAAAGCCAGTGTGCCGAACACTCACAGCCCTTAAGGCTAAACAACACACCTGATACACTTGTAATAGGTGACTATCTTCAAGCACACTGACATCCCGCTCACCAGGCTGAACAAGGAGAAGGTCACAGTGAGCTGCCTGTCGGGCGCTAGGATCCACCACATAACACAAGCACTCAGGTCACTCCAAGGCAAGTACAAATATGACTCAGTCATTGTCCATGCTGGTGTGAATGACCTAAGACTTACCTCCCTAGACTACATGAAAAGAGACAGAGGAGCTCTCTGAGCATGTAGCCCAGGCCGGTATGACACTGACCTTGAGTAGCATCTTACCCTCACCAAGAATGATGCCACAGTATGAAGACAGGTTGATCAATTTCAACAACTGGCTTAAGTATTGGTGTCATTCAAAGGGGATCCAATGCCTGTCAGCTTGGGATTACATGCTCAACAAGCCACAATGCTTTGCTAAGGGCGGCTTACACCTGTCCCCCCTGGGCTTTTGGATATTGGCAAAGGCTCTTGCCACCCCCATAGTGCCTTTTTTAGGCAAGGCTCAAGAGACAAACCCACCTCCATAGGTATCACAAAGGATAAGAAACTAAGAGTAATGCTACTCAACGCCAGAAGTCTAAACCTCAAGATGCACGCACTTGAAACTCTCCTTAGCATGGAGAACATTGATATCTGTGCAGTAAAAGAAACCTGGTTCAAGGCTCCCAAGAGCACCCCAGCACTACCAGGTTATACCTCATACCATGCTTTTCGGCCCCAAAACGTGGACCGAACCACAAAAGGAGGGGGAGTATCAATATTCGTCAAATATACCCACACCTCCAAGTTGGTGGCACAGCATGAAGCATCAGAGACTATCCATGTGCAACTAACAGTGGGTAAAACTGCCTTTCAGTTTATAGCCTGCTACAGACCATCCTCCCAAACCCAGGAACCCCACTTGGCCTTCCTGAGAACACTGGAAAATATGAAGCTCTCTCCATACACCATTATATTGGGTGACTTCAACTATCCAAACATAGCCTGGGAGCATTACTCTAGCTCCAACACCTTAGCCCAAAGGTTCCTAGAATTTATAAACTCAAACGCTATGGAACAACTTGTTACCACTCCCACAAGAGGGGAAAACATACTGGACCTGATCATCACCAACATGGGGGCTCTATGCTCCAGACCAGAAGTGTATCCTTCACTTGTAAGATCAGACCATAAACTAATCTCACTGGATATTCACATCCCGACCCCACCCCCTGCCCAGAAAACCACAGTGAAAAACTTCTCTAAAGCAAATTTTACACTCCTCAAAACCGAGGTGGAATCCTTCAAAGCCCCCGAGCCTGTGGAAAATACGGCCCAGACCGCAGAATCCTTTATAAACGCATTCTATGAACACCTTCAGGAATGCATGGATCATGCAATCCCAAATAAAACCAAGACCCAATCCTCCAAAGGCAGGCGTCCTGTCTGGTGGACCCCAGCCATAAACAAACTATACAATAGAAGGAGGAAGCTACATGACAGAGCAAAATCCCAAAAAGGGAAGGCATCTCTGATCAGTATTAGCAAAAAACTACGGGCACTCATAAAATCGTCTAAGGCCAGCTTCGAGAGAAAAATTGCACAGGACACGAAGGATAATCACAAGGCTTTCCTTAGTTATGTTAGGAACCTGGATGGGAATTCCCAGATATGCTCAGAATTAGTCGAAAATGACAAAAAAATACACCGAACCCACAGACATTGCCAACATCCTAGCTGACAGGTTCAGCGCTAACCCCCCCCCTCCCCACCACAAGGGCAAATATCTATCCCAGCAGAGTGCTGCCCCCCTGACATCTCAGATGCTCAGGTAAGAGCCGCCCTCTCCAAAGCAAAAAACACAGCATCAATGGGACCAGACGGTGTCCCGGGCTGTGTCTTACATGAACTCCAAGAAGAGCTAAACCCAAACATAAAACTACTGTTCAATCTCAGCCTTACTACAGGATATGTACCCAAAGAGTGGCGTACAACAACAGTGGTCCCTCTCCACAAAGGTGGTGCCTCAACAGATCCTGGAAACTATCGCCCCATAAGCCTGACTAGCTTGGTCTGCAAAGCTATGGAAAGGATCATCATGGACCTCATAAAGATATTGGGGACCTACAGACACTGGATCCTACCCAGTTCGGCTTTGTTAAGGGCAGATCCTGCCTCTTAAACCTGGTCGATTTCTTTGAAACAGTCACTAAGGCCATTGACGAGGGGAAGGTGGTCCACACAGCCTACCTGGGCCTCGGAAAATCCTTCGATACAATATCCCACTCGGGCATTATAGATAAGCTCACCAGCTTAAATATAAACCCTTATGTCACTAGATGGGTTGCAAACTGGCTCAAGGACAGAACCCACATGGATAGAATTGCTGGAGCCATGTTAGACTCCAAACCAGTTACAAGTGGCATCCACAAGGCTCAGTCCTGGGACCTCTCTTGTTCAGTATATATTTCTCGGAGGTACAGGCCAACACGGAAGGACTGTGGCCGACCAAGTTCGCAGATGACTGCAAACTAGACGCCATAATCGACTCTCCAGCCGACACAAGCATCCTACAAAACGGCCTCATAGAAACAGACAACTGGTGCCAGAGCCATGGCCTCAAGCTAAACGCCAAAAAGTGTATAGTCATCCCCTTTGGCAAAAACAAAGTGGCCACAAATTACCACATAGGTGGTAATCCATTAAGTACGGAAGAAGTAATTAGGGACCTGGGGACCCAAGTTGATAGCAATCTCTCATTTGAAAACCACGTGGCCAAAGTGGTTAGAAAAACATTTTATATAGCCCACCTAATCATGAAGGGATTCACATTTAGATCAGGGGAGGTCCTCGTGCCTCTTTACTCATCCCTCATCAGGCCATAATTGAGTACAATGCCCCTTTTAGGATGTACCTTACCAGACACCTGCAGCAACTGGAAAGACCCCAAAAGTACCTCACCAAGAGGATCAAAGGGCTCAAACAGATGCCATATGCTGCCCGGTTAAAGAAACTCCAGCTCTACTCAATGGCATACCGCCTGCTCAGAGGCGATCTGTGCCTGACGTATAAAGCCATGTCCAACCCGGAATTAATGGACATGCTGCACCTCAGAAAATCCAAATCCCATCGAGCTATGCGCTCGAGAGACTTGAATTTCAGCACTGAAATAAATAGGACATGCTGCAGGGACAGATTCATAACCCAGAGGCTCCCTTCACTCTGGAATAAAATCCCAGTCCAGGTTAGGCAGAGTCCCTCATTGACTCTCTTCAAGAGGAATATTGATGAGTGGATGGGAGATAGTAGGTTTACCCCGGGTATCACTTCTGTGTCACTGTTAGACAGAGGCACAGTATACTAACCTCGAAAAAGGGCATAGCAAAATTCATTTAAAATGGGTGGCGAAAGCCAAATACACTCGGGCTACGCTTATAAATGACCTAGGGCAGATAGCCTAGTATGAACCTATGAACTACAGTAACTGTGTATTAGAATGACTGAAGGACATGGAGTGTCTAATGCTGTTTTAATTTCTGTTTACTCAAGAAGTAAGCTTACTGAGGCATGGAAAAGGATGTGTAGTGGTATGCATTATTTAACTTTAAAATATATGATAAATACTAATGAGGTTTTATGACTTGACTTGCTGTACTGGTATGCACAGGGGATTAAAGATGATTTTTTGTTACTGTTAAGCTGTCTTTAGTTTTACTATTAGGCAGAGGCTGTTGAGTATCAATTTGTATGTAGTTATTTTTTTCACAAAAAAATACAAATTTAAAGGAGAACATACTGCAGCACAGTCCAACTTCCAAAGGTTGCCGTTAATGTTCTCAAGATTGACTTGGGACTCTCCATTAATGACCTAATCAGTACCATTTCTGGTGGTTGCTTTGATTTATATACAGCAGAGAGGCGATTATCTTAACTAATTGAGACCTGGGGTAGTTCGGATAATCAAACTGTTCAGATAATCAAACATATAATTGGACCGAATAAAAAACTTTTAAAATCTTGTTTTTTTCTGCACACAAGAATACACTTTTCAACCATGCAGCGATTCCAGTGGACAATAAAGAATATTTTTCACACACAAGCTGGCTACAAGCTCAAAAAACACGCTCAAGCGAATATTCATAATTACATAGTCAGACTTTATGATTTTTCCTACCTGAAAACTTTGGAAGGATTGTTCTGATAATTGACGTTTCAGATAACTGACGTTTGGACAATCGACTCTACTGTACATGTGAATTAAACTGTTTGGAGTGACGGGATTTTTAAACATCCATTTCATTAAAAAAAATTTATTCACAAAAAGGTTTACTCACTGGCCTTAAAATGGTCCAAAACCTGCACAGCAATTAACTAGATAAGACTAAAGTTCACAATAATCATTATAAAACTGGGTATGTGGAAGCTCTGGTTATAACTTAATTCTGAACAAGTTTGACATCTCATTAGTCAGCTGACTGAATTCACTGAGCAAAAATTTGTGTGTGTTGATCTACTCACTTAAGGAACAGCAAGCATTAAAATTAACTATGGTCTACTTTCTTACTGAAACATCAAGTCCAGTGAGCTTTCCTAGAAGAATACACTCAAAGGATTCAATGACTGTGAGGTACCAAAACTCATAATGTAACTGTAACACCAACATCTTTCAGCATAAAGGATTAGGGTGTCATACATAATTACTTTCAAACACATAATTCAGGTCTGCGTGGACTGCAGGTGAATGTACCTGACACCTCCAACCACATAAGACCGACGAACATACAAGTCTATATGGAAGGGATGACGGTCACTAGATAAGGAATTAAAATGTATTTCTGTAGAAGGCTAGTCAAAATGACAACCAGTCTAAAATACCCTTACTCATTAATAAGTCACAGGAAAGCCTGCTACCACTACTACTCATCTACAAAAGTCATTAACTTTCTTTGGAATCGAAAATGAAGTATACTTTTCTCGGGAAGTTGTTTCCTTGCAGCTGTACCAAGTTATAAAATCACCAATATACCCTGTGACTGCCTCTTTCACTATTTGCTACATATGTAACAGCAGTGTTTCTTTGGTACTCAGGGTGTCAGCAACTGCAAAGTACTACATAAAACCCGCACTGACAGTAGCAAACTTTCTTCTGTTTTCAAATACTGCAAAAAGCATTTTCAGTGTGTGAACTGAGTAAATCACATTGCCCTATAGCTCACTGCTTTTTTGTGCACTTGTTATGACATAAAGAAAACAAAAATCAATAAAAGCCTAAGGAAGAGTTCAGAGAAGAATTTTTAAATACATCCCTCAGTGTCCAGTCCTATGCCTGAGTAAACCCCTAAAGGATTCAGTCATTGAGTTTGCTTGACACTGGGTACCTCAAATATAAAGATGCAAAATATCCAGCTATTGTTTCTACTCCAAGTCCTACACAAGTGTACATGTACTGCTACACATACATCATAGCTATCTAGGACACTGTTACCTACTGTGAAAAATACACGTTAAAGTAATTTTTTTTTCACCTGAACAAATGCTTAAAAATAACCCTCATCCACTTGAGAGAGACTCTTAAATCTGTAACAAGGCAGCATCAGATTCTCCATGAATGTTTCAAATGGCTAGCTCCAAAGTACCCAACATGTCTTGAGAAAAGGTAACCTCTTCTGTCCTACTGCTAGTTAATCTACATTTTTAACTATCTTAATGTGGGCTATCTGCAGCAGACTTAAAGCTGGCCTGTGTGCCCCAGAAGGTTTGTAAATGAGATAAGCATAAGGCAGGTTAGGTTGAAATGTCTGCAGTGTCTAGTGTCAAGGGAGCAATAAATCAGCCAATGAAGGGAATTTCTCCTAAGGTCTGAAAATCAGCATGACTGTTTACATTTTGCTAAGTGGTGCTGAATGCTGAAGACCAAAACACTTAACTACTACTGAGAACAAAGAAATGAATTACATTTTATTACCATACAACCCCCTTCTGTGAGCTTCTTCAGTGACTACATTTAAATGATTTGTAGAAATTCATGTTTGCTTTCAAAACATTCCTAGCTTAAGTTGTTTATACGGGGCTTCCGTTAACTATATATAAAGTAGTATATAACATCATCTTAAATTGATATGTTTATGATAAATAAAACTAATAATTCAAACACTGCAAAAGCAAACAGAAAAGAAGATATGCTAAAGCATTCTGATTTTATTCTGTTTCTGTAATCCACTAGGTTACATTTACTCATTCATCCATGCTTCCTTCTAACAGATACAACAAAATGTTTACCCTATGGATGTTCCTGGAGAGTAGAGTTCTCTACTTTTAATCTGAATGTTTCCTGGTCCCGAACTGCTAAATCTAGACGTAGGATGGAATAGCAATGACCACCATAGGTTGATCCTTTGAACAGGCTCTGGAATACGCACAATGACTAAAACTAGCCCAGTCAACAATGCTTTGATAATAAAGTACAAAGCGGTGAAACAGAATTAATCCTTACAATCCATTTTCACCCCTCTGCATTTTAAACTGCATTTCTAGTAGTCTTGCCTCATAAGTTACTTAAAAAAATTGTTTAAAGCCTTTAAAATGTAAGTGTTAAATCATCTTATGTTCCACCACAACATTCTTGAAGTATTTGGCTTCTGTTTTTGCAAGTCACGTCCATATGTAATACATTGACATCATTCTGGGCGCTTTCTGATTTTGTGAATGGAAAAAAAGAGGAGAGTAGTCCATGTGAGTTATTGGATATACCATGAGGAGGAAATATAATGTGGAATTCTTAACTGCTGGCAGGCACATTAAGACATTTATTGAAGATGAGAGAAGACGAAATTGTGTATTGACAGCTTCAGTTCAATTTTATTTTTCATCTGCACCACAATGCCTTCACTGCTACAAACTTTGCCATTTCCAAAAAGGTATGTGTATGACTACCCTTTTTGTCTGCTGTTTGCTACCAATTACTGCTTGAAAAGAAATCTGTAGTTATTTTATACAGGTACACATCTATGAAAATATGATTGGATAAGTGTAAGTTTAACAATATTATACGTAACAGTGCAAGAACACTTATCACGTTTCATGCTTCAGTGATTTCTCCCTCAGTTCCTGGCCCAAAACAGCATCACTATAACACACTGTGATGGCACTGAGTTTTGAATGATGTTATGCCTTTTGTGTTCATCAGCATATTTTCAATTAATTTAAAAAATTTTTTTTAATATCAGTAAAAATTACAAAATGCCATTAAGCACTAAAACTGAATTTTTGGGATAAGCAGTATATATAAGAACTAAAGTACAGTTGTGTACCTACCATAAATGTAGATGTTCGAGTGTATTCACTGTTGCAGTCATTACTCTTGGGTTATCCTGCTGGCAGGCTACCCGCAGTCGGCCAGAATTCCAAAGTCTACGTCCGGCATCGGTTGCTGTCGCCTCTTCCATGACGTCAGTGCGCCAGGGGTATAAAAGATGCAGCAGACGCCATCTTCTTCAGTTTTTCTTGCCCCAGATGTCAGGTGCCCCAAATAGGTAGGCTGAAAAATATATAAATAAGAAATGCATGCACAAAAATAACATTTCCTTTATCTAAAAGCAAATACACCAAAAAGGTTGTATAGGAAAGAGTAGTGCAGATTATGTCCCAGCAAAGAGAAGGGGGATGGTGGGTGTGTAACCTGGACTGCAACAGTGAATACACTCAAACATCTACATTTATGGTAGGTACACAACTGTACTATGTTCATCATGTTTCACTGTTGCAGTCATTACTCTTGGGTTGAATCCCAACGCTGAGGATGGGTGGCTGGGCTAAATTGGATTAGGAGAGGCTATGAGGCCCTGCAGAACTGCAGTGGTGAAGCCTGCTCTGGACTTAAGAGTAGAGAGGCAAGTGGTAGTGCTTTGTAAAAGTGTGCACTGAACTCCAAGTTGCAGCCTCTAAGATTTCTTTGGTTGGTACTCCTCTGAGGAAGGCTGCTGAACTGGCTGCTGCTCTGGTGGAATGAGGCGTAATGCCCTTAGGCACTGATTTGCCATGTTGAGAATAGCAGAAACATATGCAATGGCCTATCCATTTAGAAATGGTCTGCTTTGAGATAGCCTTTCCTTGTGATCCTGCAGCATATGACACTAAAAGTTGCTCAGTCTTTCTGAAAGCTTTAGTTCTGTCCAAGTAGAAGCGTAACTGCCTGTGTATGTCCAAAGAATACAGAATTTTCTCACCCTTGTTCTGTGGATTTGGGTAAAAGGTAGGCAAGTGAATTGTTTGATTGAGGGCCACACTGGACACCACCTTAGGCATAAATGTAGGATTTGTCCTCAGAGAAACCCTGTCTTAATGAAAAATGATGAAAGGTTCCACAGCCATGAGTGCTTGTAACTCCGAGACTCGCCTTGCAGAGGTTATGGCTAGGAGCAGAGCAGTTTTCCAGGATAAGAATTTCTGCTGTTGATGCTGGCTCGAAAGGAGGCAGTGTGAGTTTTTCCAAAGCATAACTGAGGTCCCAGGCCGGAATTGGTGCTCTCCTTGGAGGCCTGATGTTTTTGGCCCCTCTGAGGTACTGCCTTATTAAAGGATGAGAAAAAATAGGTGGTTCCATATTGTAATGTGCAGAAATGGCAGAGGCATGAATCTTTATTGAAAAGAAAGGCCTTTGTTCAGCATCTCAGTTAGGTATTGTAAAATCTGAGGAATATTTGGTGCAGACGTGTCAATGCCTTGTTCCTGGTTCCAAGCACAGAATCTCTTCCATTTTTCTGCATAAGATTTTCTGGTAATGGGCCTCCTGGCCTCCAAGATAACATCCATAACAGCTTTTGAAAGAGGATTTTTCTGAATCGCTACAGTATTCACCATGATGCCAGACTTAAGGTCCTGAGTTGGCTGTGCAGGATCTGACTGTTTTGTTGGGTCAGCAAGTGAGAAGTTTGAGGCAATATCCATGCTGGACCTTGAGACAAGCTCTTTAGGATTGGGTACCAGTGCTGGCGTGGCCAGTCTGGTGCAATCAGAATCATTTTTGGCTTCTCTTGTCTGACCTTGAGGAGTACTCTGGGAAGGAGAGGTAGTGGGGGAAAAGCATATACTGTTAGATTTTTCCAGCTGAATGATAGGGTGTCTACTTTCCATGCTTGCTTGTAGTAAATCCTTGAGCAAAATCTTTGCAATTGGCAGTTGTGAGGGGAGGCAAATAGATCTATCTCTGGACATCCCCATTTCCTTATTATCATCCTGAAGACTTGTGGGTCCAGTTTCCATTCGTGGGGATCCATGAGGTTTCTGCTTAGTTCGTCTGCCAGAGTATTTGTTTTTCCTGGCAGGAATTGTGCTTGCAGGTGAACTTGATAAGCCAATGCTGTGTCCCATAAGGTCATTGCTTGTCTGTAGAGGGGGTAGGAATGAGTACCTCCCTGCTTCTTTATGTACCACATGACCATAGTGTTGTCTGTCTATCCGTAATTGTCCTGGATGAAGCAGGTCCTTGGAAAGCTGTCAGGGCATTTTGAACAGCTAGCATCTCTTTTTGATTGATGTAAAGATGCATCTGGTTTGCAGGCCAAGCGCCCTGAATACATTTTCCTGCCATATGTGCCCCCCAGGCATAATCTGATGCATCTGTTGTCAGTGTCTGTCTGGCTGTGGGTAAACTGAATGGCAGACCCTTGTTGTGGTGACAGGCTTCTGCCCACCATCGAAACTCCTGTTGTAGGCAGGGAATGAGTGCAATTACTGTCTCCAGGCTGTGGCAATGTTGAGTCCAAACACTTTTCAGATACCATTGAAGTTTCCTCATATGCAGTCTGGCATATGGAATTAGTAGAATGCAGGATGCCATGAAACCAAAGGCCTGCAGGATTTTCCTTGCAGATAAGTGGGTTTTTGTTGCCAATTTGTTGAAGTAAGTAGCCAGTTGTTTTTGCTTGTCTGGTGTGAGATAAGCCATCTGGGCAGTGGTATTTAAGCTTGCACCCAGGAATATTATCTCTTGAGAGGGCACTAGTTTTGATTTCTTTTCGTTTACTGTGTACCCTAGGGCAATTAGTAATCTTTTTACAAACACCAGATGCTTTAGAAGAATGTCTTTGTCCTCTGCTTGAATTAGGCAGTCGTCCAAGTAGGGATATATTTGAATTCCTTTTTGTCTGCAAAACACAATTACTGGTGCCAGGCATTTTGTGAAGACCCTGGGCGCAGTAGATAAGCCAAAGGGCAGTGCAGAGAATTGGTAATGCATTGAGCCAGCTATGAATCTGAGGTATCTTCTGCAAGATTGTCTAATTGGGACATGCAGGTATGCCTCTTTTAGGTCCAAAGTTACGAGCCAAGCCCTCTTGCCCAGCATGGGCAGTAGCTGCTGAAGAGTCAACATCTTGAATTTTGGGACTTCCAGAAACTTATTTAGTATAGACAGGTCCAGAATTGGTCTCCAGGTTTTGTCCTTCCTGGGTACTAGGAAAAGTCTGGAATAAAATCCTTTCCCCTGCTCTTGTTGTGGTACTTGCTGAATGGCCTCATGTGCATGAGGGCTGTAATTTGTTTTTGTGCCTCTGCCCATTGATTGTGTGGCAGGTCTGACGTGCTCTTTGACCTTGGCAGAGTGTGAAAATGGAACCTGTAGCCTTTGGACACTATGTTCGGAAGCCATTTGTCTTGGGTAACCATTTGCCAATTTGATGAAAAAAGTGCTAGTTTTCCCCCCAAGGGGGCTGTCAAAAGAAAACTGCTTGGAACTGGTAGAGGAAAGTCATTGGGACTGTTTCCAGTAAGGCTGTGATTTGTCTTCTCCACTTCTGGAGGTAGGAGCACCCCATTGTTTAGGCCTGTATGAGCCTTGGGGCTGAGATCTGCCTCTGGGACGCCTGTATCTGCCTCTTTGTGGTCTGAGACTGGAAAGGACCAATTTTTAGAAGGCCAGTTCCTGCTAAACCTGGGTGGCTGTACCTGTAAGAAATCCTTGACTGTCTGCATGGATTTTGCTTTATCCTCCATTTTTTTCAACACCTCTTCTGCTTTAGTACCAAAGTATCATGCTGTAATGGTGCATCTAATCATTTTGCTTTAACATGATCAGGCAGATTTTGTTCCTTTAACCAAGCATGCCTTCTAATAACAGAACCTGTAACAGCGGCCCTGCAAGAGGCCTCCAGTGAATCATAACCACATTGCAAAGTATGCTTTCCAACTTGTTCAGTAGCATGCAATAAATCCTGCAATTCTTTGTTCTCTGAACATTCAGTATTTGTCAACATTTTCTGTTTAAGTAGCGACATTAAATATTGCTGATATTTAAGCATATGAAATTGACAATTTAAAGCCCTTACAGCCAGGGTGGCAGAAGTGTAAACTTTTTTCCACCATGTGTCTAGAGCCCTTGAATCCCTATCAGAGGGAACAGGGTTTTTAGCTGTGGAAGCTTTAACCCCCTTTTGACCCTGAGATATAGTTTCTGGGACAGCAGCGGGGTTTTTATATAGGAATTTGTGAGAATCCGGGACCCCGTAGTATCAGTCTGGCTTGGCAGGTGCAGGGGAAAGGAGTCAGGGGACAATCCGGAACAGGTCTAGAACAGGTGGAATAGCAAGGGATCTGTGCTGAGGAAGAAGCAGGAAGCCTCTGAGCCTTTCCTTAGATTCTGAATAATCTTGGCTCTCCCAGTGGAAATGCTCCCTCATAGTATGCAGTGTTTCCCCCAAAAGAATGGTCCTCAGAAGGTGAGGCTGAAGGAATGGATTCTTCAGCATCAGAATCCTCATAGGGAAGCATAGAGTAATCCTGTTCAGAAGAGAAATCAGAGGAAATAGATACCTGATGAGAGGAATCATAGTCTGTCCCTTGCCTAGGCTTATCAGGAGGGGGAGGGGAGCCCCTGATTAAAGTAATTAGGTCTTCGGCCATTTTGAGCATCTGTTTTTTAGGCATGGAAGTCTGAATAGGAGAATGCTGTACTTGTTTCTTTGTCTTTAGAGCTGCTTTAGTCCTCGTCTTTGAAGCTGTGGATGGCTTAACATACAGTTGTGTAGGTCTGAAGACACGCTCAGAAGCCGATGCCTGCTCAGCGGCTCCGGACCCATCTGAGGGAATGATTTCCAAGTGTCCAATACCTGGAGTTTCCAGAGGCCCAGTCAGCTCCACATGGGAGTCGGTAGCGGCCTGTGGCTCTGAGGTAGCGGGCGCCAGGGGCTGCGAAAGTGCCTCACTGAGAACCGGCGACTGGCCTAGAAGAGGCTTCGTTGGTTTTGGACCTCGAATTCCTATCCTTGTCCTTGCGCTTTTTGTAAACTTCGGTTGTCGGCTATTCCGCCGGCATTATATAATTAAATTTTCGGCCAAAGTAATGACAAGCAAAATCAAACAGACGCTTTATAGTGCGTTGGTTGAATCTAGCACAAAACCGACAGCTAGCTACGTTGTGATCAGGGCCTAGGCAAGGAATACAGTAAGAGTGGAAATCCTTATGAGGTATTTGCTTCCCACAAGAAATACAATTGTTAACTTTTTCTGACATCAGTCTGGAGCAAGAAAAAAGCTTCCCCAATGGGGTACTTAGCTTTAATGAAGACTTCAGTTCTGAAATTCAACTTCGAAAATCTCAGGAGTCGGCCGACCAGCACTTGCGAACTGCTTTTGTTTTGGCACCGCGCGGCAAGAAAGACTGAAGAAAATGGTGTCAGCTGCATCTTTTATACCCCTGGCGCACTGACGTCAGGGAAGAAGCAACAGCAACTGACGCCGGACTTAGACTTTGGAATTCTGGCCGACTGCGGGTAACCTGCCAACAGGATAACCCAAGAGTAATGACTGCAACAGTGAAACACGATGAACATCTAACAGGGTGAGGTGAAGCAAACGTTTGAAATTAATATTTAAGGAAATATAGAACCATCAACGTAACCTCTAGTTTACCAAGCAGAACTTTCCAAAAGCCACACAATACGTGCACTTATTCAAAGTTACAATCACTCATTCAAAATCAATAAAGAAATGAATGAACAGATGCTGTGTCACCATCAGTGTTGATGCTTCATGTATCCCTCAGCCACTGCTGGAGGTGAACTTGTTACAGGTAAAAGCTTTCCATATCATTCCAGTCAAAGTCCATGAAAAGGAAAAGGAGCACAGGAGCTGGAGTCTGTCCTGTTTCCCCAGTTACTGTGGTGCAACACTCACTGTGTTACCACCTCCCCAGACTCAATAATTATCATTTGTGAAACATACCCTGGCTAGTGGCCGCATACCACAAAACAGTACTGGGAGGCCTTTTATCATATGGAAGAAACATTCAATGGGAAAGTGACAGAGGCAAGCATCGCATCTGAAGGGTCTCACAACCAAGGAAATTACAAGACACAGGGAAGGGCAATCTGTTTAACAGGTCAGTCAGCTCTACTGTTGTACAGTCGGAGCACCTGTTAATTACAAAGTAGACAACACAAGACACAACAAAAGTAATGGGATAAGACAGGAAATGCTGCAGTTAGCATAGGTGAAACTGTCTAACATGGGCGGGGGGGGGGGGGGGTTCAGGAGTTTCCTGCCAAAGAACAGCTCCCAGTGAAGGCCAAAAAGATAACCCTGAATACACAGATATGCAACTGATGCCACAACGCAAGATAATCTAAGAAGTTAAGGTACACAAAATAGAATCCAAGCCACCTATTATATTAACCAGACACCACCAAACATTCACCTCGATCACAACACCAGTGCCTAGAATCCCAGGTCAGGACGACTGGATGAGTCAAATACAACTGCTGGGACAGGGCCACATGCTAGGAAGGGCTAACAAGGAAAAAGTGATGTCTGTTGGTTTGTGGCAACCTTACCCAAGTATGTGCACTGTTCTGCTGTAACTGCCAAAATGCAAGGAAAAAGTAGAGGAAGCTCAGAGGGATGCTAAAAGCATTGCATTAGAAAATTATGAGTGATGATTTAGACAAATTTATGCCACATAATTGTAGAAGATAATGCGAAGCTACAACCAAAATATTTATAAAGGATGAATGGCATGTTTTTTCCTCCAAAATTAATACTACGAGTGAGTTTTATTAATGCATAACCATCATAAATGCACTCGAGGCATCTTTACATAGTGGTGACAGAACACAAACATCAAAAGCAGAATCAGAAATGCAAGAACGGCTAGTATTTAAAAATGCATGCAGTAGCTATAAAGGAATAACAAGAAATGTGCATTAATAACGGTCAAGACAAACAAAATGAAGAGCTTAACATTTTTCAGGCATACTATAAGGGCAATGTCATCTCTGCATGCCATAATTATCTAAATGATATTGCTGATTCTACAGCAAAATGGTCTGAAAATATCATTAAGACAAAATGGTTTCAAAACCGAATGGTTCAAGGGCCAGAGAGGAGTCGTCCATGGAGCAGGGGACTGCTGGACCAATGGTAAGGAAGGAAAAAAAAAAAAAAGCTGAACAGATGGTGATAAAGCAGGCATTCTGGGGGGAAAAAAAAAAACTTTCCTAGACCCGGACACACAAACAGCAGTTGCACTCGCACAGTACTAGAAGTCACACTAATATATACAGCCTTTCTCCGTTGCTTTTTTTTAAAGCTGTCTCGCTATGTTAAACCCATTTAACATAGCGAGACAGCTTCAAAAAAAGCAATGGAGAAAGTAAGGTCTCAGTTACTTTTTTTTAAAGCTGTCTTGCTATGTTAAACTCCTTTAACACAGCGAGACAGTGTGCAAAAAGCAACAGACATCTTGTGCTCTCCAGTGCTGTAAAAAAAGACTTATACTAATGGAAAAAGTCCGGGCAACCAGACCGGTTTCCATTAATATAACTCTGATTTACAATGTGCATGCTGACCAATCAGTGTGCACATTTTGGAATATTAATGGGGGGGGGGTAATTGTATAATATGTATTTACGTCAGGTAAATGCAACCAATAAAAAAATACCCTACTATATGACTACAGCCAACAGCTGAAATAAAAGCAAGTAAAATACACAAAGTGTAAGACACTCCACAGATTTTGAGCGCTAATGTTTATAAGCAACACGTATACATTTACTTCCATATAAAGCAAAAAAATGCAGGGATGTACAAATAACATTTCATAGAGACCAGCACAAACATGAGATACTTCTTAGAGCAAGAAAACTGGACAAAGCCATAAATAAAAGTGGGACAAAGGCCCACAAATAGGGACAATTTTTAAATGTAGCTCTTACAAACTTAGAAAGCTGATAGAACAGGTTTTGCATTAGCATGAATTTTCTGAAGGGTATGAAGTCTGAAACTCAAATGTCTGTCATTATTTTGTAATTTAAATCTCTTAGGATTTGCCATTAATTTGACAGAAAACCTCAATGTTATGAAAAATGGAGCAAAAATATGAGGCAAAATTTCTGGACATTCTGCAAAAATCTGTACAGTTGAGAGGTGCAGCTACAACTAGTGGACAAGATTCTAAACTGTACAAGAGACCTACAAAGAACGATTAGTACGGAACAACCTCTAATCAGATTTCTATCACCAGAAACAAGATACTGAGGGTAATTAGTACAGTGAAAATACAGGTGCTAGGAAAGTTTTCAGGAACAACCCATATTGCACTGAAACCAACTGTACATGGGGATTTTGTTTTCAATATGCCATGAAGGCTTTCTTTTTCAAGACTGTAATTCAAAGTAGGAGTTTATTCCAGTGTGTCAACATACATTGGACAGTGGGAATCTATATTTATCCTTGATTTGGGGATTTGTACTAAACATCTAGTAGAAGTTCTAAATCCTGTGTATCACAGCATAGTATACACAGCCTAAGCAAAGCACTTGAGAAATGTATAGAAATTTATGTGCAAATAGCACATGTATATGCCAGCTGCTGCTTAAATTCTACCCATATAAGGGTAAGAAAGGATGCACGGTGTTGTGCTCTAAGTGAAGTCTTTTGGTAAAATCTTGCAAACCTGACTGGCTCTACTTTACGGAGTATTGGACACTGCAGGACAGATGTACAAAACATAATAGTGAAGGGGTTAAGAACATAGCAGCAGCAGACTGAACACAACTGCAGAAAAATGACTTCACCCTACACAATCTACATAGCTTTTGGCTGGTTTTTGACACAGTTCTCTGTCCAGCTGAGGTCATCAATGGTGAGAGCAAGCAGTTCTCATGAGATTACTGTCTCAGGTGGTGATTTACTCTAAAAAGGTTAAGGTAAGAGAAATAGGGCAAACAGACTCAACAAAAAGCAAGTAAATAAATTAAGCAGTCTTTTTTTTTCTGGGATTGAGATACCGGAATTGTCTTCAGACAATCACGTAACTGTTGTCTGACAAAAGCATTGTTTTGGTCTCAGTAATATTAAGTCTCATTTTTAAGCCAAAGTGTAATGAATCATGTATTCACTACAGTTTGCCACTGACTGTCATGATTGTATCATACGTAAGGACTGCAAACTTATGCACTGGACAAGTTTTGTTTCTTCAGAATGACGGACCATCATTTCAACGACAGAGAAAAGAGGCAGCCTCAACACTGAGACCAGAGGGACTCCACAACATTCCATTTGAGCCACTGGTGTCTTTCTTCCAAACAGCTTGTGAACCATTTAGTGGTGCAGACACCACAGCTACTATGGGTCATGACAAAAGCTGCACAATCTAGTGCAACAGAAGCTTTGGTTAGGTCTATGATGACTGAACCAACAATTTATCCATGAACTAGTTGGGTACAAATGTATTCTTCGACATTCAGTAATGCAGTTATCAGAGCCACAGTTAAGCCTGAAACCTCACTGTCAGTTTCAGATAACACTGTATATGAATGTATTTTTATAGAAATTTTTGAAATGGGAGATAACAGCTACAGGACAAGGTGTCTGTTGAAATTCTGATAAATATAACTGCAATGTTTGAAACAGTGGGACTTAAGTGTAAAGGTGGCGAAATGTATACAAAGTCTGAGAATGAGATACTACAGAGTATTCTGTATAATCCAAGGAAGAATTATCACAGAGCCGGTACTGAAGCACTACTGGTGTGGGCGGTGCGGACTGGGGGGGAGATAAAAATCACTTTAAAGGTGTAACAGAGTTTTGGAAATTGCTGCTTTTCTCTTTGAATGGCAGTTTACTTTTCAAAGATATTAAACTCAGAGCTTAGACAGGGATGTCTAAAATAAATGCCTGTTTCCAGATAACAGCATGCTACTGATCGAACACTAGACTGTCTGGGCAGATTTCTCAACCTCTTAGCGCAATAAATCTGAACAAAGACGAAAACAACATAAGGACAATGACCCAAAAATAGGGACAACTTTAGAAAGTTTAGAAAGCTGCTAGAACAGGATTTGTATTAGCATGCATATTCTGAAGGATATAAAGTTCTTGTTCTTCTTTTGGTTTTTCCCGGTTAGGGGTCGCCACTGTGGAACTCCGGTCCGCTAATGATTGGCAGTAGATTTTTTTATGGTGCCGAGGTGCCAGCCCACCGCCCAACCTTTAACGAAGGCATGCCCATTCACGCATGCCTTTCAAACGCCACTAGACTGCAGGGAGGACATGCAGACTCCACACAGAAGGCGCTCCAGCCGAGAATCGAACGGGAGAACCTCTTGCTGTGAGGCAACAATGCAACCACTGCACCATCGCGGCTTCCCATTCTGAAGGGTATAAAGTGTAAAACTCAAATACATGGCACTATTTAATGACGTCAATCCTATGTGACTTACCAGAAAACCACAAATTTTATGAGGAACAGACCAAAAATATACAAGGCATAAATCTGGACATTCTGCAAAAATCTGGACAGTTGAGAGGCATGTGTCTGGGTCACCGTCATGGCTTCATCTCTCTATGCTACAAGCGTGAATAATTTTCTTAACTAGACATACACACCCATGCAAACTAGAGATTCATATAGCCTGTAACAGAGGTTCTAAATAAATAATAAAATTGAAGACTGTGTGTCAAAACAGATGAGTAACTACTACAATTTGATTCTTTCCAAGCTGCTGTTAAAAATCAGCTTATCTACTGGCTTAAATAAAAAAAAAAAAAAAAAACAAGAAATGGCCAAGTCCATCCTGTGAAAAACATTTTCCCATATCCATCCTTACCATCACCAATGAATTTTTTCTTACACCTGTATCAGCAACCATTCTCATAGCATTATCAAATGTCTGCCAGCTTCTCATGAATACACAATGGTCAAAGTTCACCAGAGATGACACAAACAGTGCTACCCCCAAGCTAGCATCAAAATGAACTTGTTAGGGACCAAGAAGAGACGGCCAACTCTATTATTACCATTGTCAAGATCACTCATGACAGTTTGCTTCTAACACTCAATGGCTACTCCTAAATCTAAGGTATGATTCATTATAATCAAAAAGCTCAGGCTGATTTTATTAATGACCCATAGCATAGAGCTCTATTGAGCAGGGAACTATCAGTTGGGGTCCTGCAGAATTACCCCTTCAGTCACAAAGTAAATTTCCTTAACCACTACCACTACAACCACTGCCATCAACCTGGCTGTCTGCTCTCTAGCCAACTTTTTCACCATCAGTTTTCCAACAAAAACAGCTACAATTCTGCACTGTCAGTTAGTAATCTCCTGCATAAAGTAGTCATAGAACCTACCACAATATTTACTAACACCTGTCAAAATATCCTCAAGGTAGGACAAAGTTTCATGCCTTAGGAGTTACCTCAGCCAGGAAATTATGCACTCTACCTCCCTCTGCTTCATCTAAAAGTGTAGGACAATTGGGGAATTTTCAAAATATGAAGCCCTCCAGGATTGTACCCACTTACTGTCACTTTATGTAAAATGCCACTTCACAAAATTGAGTTCCTGCATCCTTTAAAACAAAAAGAATGCGATTCATTCTGCAATAAGTCTTCCTTCTCATACATATGTGAAGTAACAAACAGGAGTAATACTACTACTGCCTGTGGATATAAAACAAAGCCAAATATATATATATATATATATATATATATATATATATATATATATATATATATATATATATATATATATATATATACACACACACATACATAAACACACACACACACACACACATATATATATATATATATATATATATAAAACTAGTTCAGGAAGTTGGCAGACCACAATATCGAAAATTAAAGGTTTGAAATTCAAAACTTTGAAACTCTCAACACTTAACAAAAAAATGGCTCTTTTTGCAAGGGAGCAAGCTCTCCTTCACCCCCACACACACACACACCACCTGCATATCAGATATAGCAGCTCCATGATCACACTACATTGGGGAAAGGGTAAAGCTCATATTCCCCAAAACTACCGTTAACCAGAAAAAAGGCAGTTTGATGTTCTGAATATTTGATATCTTATCTCTTTGATAAATTTAATGGAATCCATACATATATGTACACACACATACACGCACAAACATAAATATAGTATTACACACACGCGCACACACAAAAAAATTTTCCAGGCTACAGCACTGATTTAACTGGACCATTTTCAGGCCAGCCTACTGAGTAGCACATAAACACTTGATATATACATAAGTAATGCAATGCATTAAATGAAGAGAGCTATTTAACATGTATATGTGATTTACTCAACACTTCCACCCAGTGCCAAAACTCATCCCCTTTCGTATCTTCTACCTCTTCACTTTTGTCTTTACTGGGGCTATGTACTTCTGACAGAATACACATCTGACCCCCCCCCCCCCCCCCCCAAAAAAAAAAAAAAAACTTCCACAGTTTTTAAACTAGGAAAAATCTTGGCCACTGACTAAATCATGAGACAAATTAGGCATCAGAGCTACATTTCTACCATGTTTGAGAACATAAAACATCCAATTATGAAAGTTATGGGACAGCACTTCAGGTGAATTCCCTGTCCTTGCCAAAATCTCGTTTCAGTTTCTCATAGTCAAGTGCATCAGTTTCTTCTATACAAGTTTTCTGTGGCTCTCCACTGAGGAGGGATGACAGAATTTTGGCTCATTCTCTCTGGAGCCAGATGCATACCTTTCAAAAGCAATTAGAGAACCACCGCATCATCCGCTGGTCTGAGGTTCTTCAGGGTTATACTAGACTTAGTAACTCCCATTGAGTGGGCAACTGATTCGCTGAAGTGGTAATGTGCTGCTGGACGCTGCCCATGCATTTTTTTCAGTTTTTGCCAGAAGACTGACCAAGTGCTGGTCAGCCACTGCACACCTGTCTCAAAGTGCAGCTGTTGGTTGGCCGCTGCACACCTGTCTCAAAGTGCAGGTGTTGGTCGGCCGCTGCACACCTGTCTCAAAGTGCAGGTGTTGGTCAGTGGTACTAAAAGAGACCTAGTGACAAGTTGCAGATGGACTAAATCAATATACCTGTAAAATGAAAAACTATTCCAAGAGGAGAGTACTTTAACTGTGATCAAAAGTCCAATCGATATGTGATACTGATGGCAAGTAAGAAAAAAAACATGGAAGGCGCCTATTTCTAAGAACATGTGCATAAGCAGGCTAAGAAGTAGGTCCTTGATAATGAAATGCAGTATCTGCTGTTGAGTTCTTAACACTAGAGCCCCAGCAGTGCGCTTGCTGCTACAATGGCCTATCAGAAGTGAGATTACTGTTTTTCAGTTTGACAACATTCCTTGGTTATGTACATGTACTACAATATGCTTCCACTTTCCAGCACATGCCCTCCGTATGCTCTGTTGTGATAGAATTAAGCAGAATTCAGAAAGACCAGAACCAATGATGTGCAAAAAACGAACCACTAACTAGGCCTGCTCTTCACTCATCCCAAAATGTAGCCCACCAGTATACAAAAGTATCTGTGTATGTGTGTGGAAAATAACTAGCGCAACACAACTTTTAATGCGCTGTGCCCACACATGCATAATGTAGTCAAAGTAAATTTTATTGTCATTTAGAAGTACACAAGTGTACCCTAAACAAAATTTTGTGTATCAACTCAGTTCTTCAGATTACAAAGGAAAGTGAAACACATACAAGTAGAGGAATAAACATAACAAATATACTACTACTCCCAATACATGCAAGAAAGAGCAAAGACATTTACCAACACTCATACACAAAAAGAATACCCTTCCCCTGAGTTAATGCAGTACTTATGATTAAGCTTAGATCTAAAGACTATACTCCTCAACTGTGACCATAAGTGATTTATTTTACTGACTTGGTAATGTCCTTGTACAAAAACATTTTTTTTAATTTAAAAAAATTTGGGAATAGTCAGTCATATAGTATACACACACACAAAAAATGAATACAAAAGACTGTTTGCATCTCAAATGTCAAATGCAGCCCATTTGTGTAGCCCCATATGCAGCTAAATATCACATGACATGGCAAATTGGAAATACTTCTCTTTGTGATTAGGCAAGATACAGATGCAGAAAAATCTACATAAAATTGCTTTTACCTGATGTGCCCTTAGAATGAAGTGGGACACTTACATAGGTGTTCTTTATGTCATGCCAGTCCTCATGACTGCATAGTTATGAACGAAAGCAGTGCTCCCTCTAGTGTCTGGGGCACATGATGCTGGACCATAGACTTTTTTTTTTTGGAAGGAAAGAGACAGATTTTCTCCAGATGAAGAAAGGTTATCCACAGAAACAAACTGGCTGGCCAAGTACAGTCTTACTGATACTATACAATATCCTATGAAGCAACAAGAACAATACTTCCAAAAGCAGGACCACAAGACAAAAGTTTTGACTTTCTGATTTCTGATGCATCATCCTCAAGTCTACAACCCAAGGTCACTGTTGGTGTTTTTACAAATAGTACACTAGGTAAAGTGCAGCTGCCTTTTGTTTTAAAGATGAGTGC
Organism: Protopterus annectens; assembly: GCF_019279795.1. NCBI lineage: Eukaryota > Metazoa > Chordata > Ceratodontiformes > Protopteridae > Protopterus > Protopterus annectens. Next base: position 522,794,173 of record NC_056725.1, on the reverse strand, counting down.
TTTGACTGACATGTCTGCATCAGAAAACAAGTTCTACACATCCTGTCTGGACTCCAAAACAGGTGGCTGAAAACTGATTACACTTCTCCATAATTTGTCTATTCACTAATAAGGAATTTTGTTTGATGTTCCATGCCAAAAGAAGAATCTTCCAAATGGTGATGACAGGATAATAACCTGGCATACATACTTTTGTGTTACTCGGCTGCATGATGTTTCTGGTAAAGCAGGAAGCTTGGCTGCAGTTTCTCCTGATTAATGACAGAACAGCTTAATCTGCATGATACACAGACTACTTGTGCATATGTTGTCTGTCATACATGACATACGATTACGCTGAAAATGCTCCAAGGACAACAAGACTCAAGCAATTAGACATTAGACTTCCAAACTGAACAATACACAGTACATTGCATAATTTACAGTTATCAAGCACAACCTGATACTTTGCTAAAACAAAAAAAAATATTATTTTAGATTTTATTTTTAAGACGAGGCCACTAACTTCATCTTTAATGATAAAATTATTTATCTATTTATCTTTTGTTGAACTAGTTAGTCCTGCTAAAGCAGTGGCCTCTTTTTGGGGGAGACCCTAAGTAGTATTTATACTATAACTAAGAAAATATGGCCAGTGCATAAGGGAACTTCCCCTACTCTTTTCAATAGGTGCTGCTGGATATTCTAATACACATGAGCTACCACCAAGTCAAGTAGATGAGACATCAGTTTAACATCTCATCCGAAGGACGACACACTCAGGAATGCTGCACTCCCCATATGCAGCACTGCAGTGTCAGCAATCCATTTACCTGGTGTAGGAAAAGAACCCACAATCTATGGTGTGTGCACTACTTGTAGCACCACTGATGCTTACATTTTAGAAAAGAAAAACAAATTAGGTGACAGAACTACATTGCACTTGTAATTTACTTGTTCTTACCCACAAGCTGCAAAGCTACAAAGATAACTGTTGGGTGATCCCCACCAAAACTCCTTCATTATCCCCAAGGGACAAAAGTCACAGAACACCAGTTGTCACACTACTGAATCAGAGTTTCTCTTAAAACTTCTCTCCTCTGCTATACCACGCAAGGGCCCAAATGCACGTTTTTAGGGGGACATCACCAAATACTACTGCTGTGCCCTGTCCAGCTTAGTTACCAGACAGCCTGGTGTTAGTTCCTTTGTCTTGAATGGGGACACTGCTGTAGCACCTAATACACATACCTCCTTCAAAGCAGGCAAGCTGCAAACACCCCACTCAATTTTGCAACTCCCCTCTCAATGGTGCTGCTATTTGAACCAAAGTCACCATCAACACTAACAAATCTCTGTCCCAATGACAACTGGAATACATAAATGTTATGTTCTAGTATACAACATTTAGCCGACAAAACCTTAAATCTAATGAAAACTATTTACTGTGCACACTCATGCTCTATTTATACAACCCAGTTTGCTCAATTGTTACTATTTTACTTGCATCATTAAAAGTGTTATGTACATAAGCACATCCTAGGATAAGCAACAAAGTACAGTTGTGTACACTTTCCATAAATGTAGATGTTAGAGTGTATTCACTGTTGCAGTTATCACATTTGGGTTATCCCCTGCCAGGGTAGCCTTCGGCCGGTCTGAATACCAGAGGCTTAGTATTTCTGCATCGGTTGCTGTAGCTTCAGGACTGACATCAGGTCGTCAGTAGTATAAAGTAAGGCAGCCGACGCCATTACATCAGTTTTGATTGCCCTAACTGTTAGGAGCCCCTAAGTGGGATCCAGATTATGGTGGAAGAACCCCACCAGTAGAAAGTAAATACCAAAATGTCCCTTATAGAGAGAGAGAGAGAGAGAGAGAGAGGAGGGGGATGGAGGGAGGGAAACCAGGACTGCAACAGTGAATACACACGAACATCTACATTTATGGTAAGTGTACACAACTTGTACTATGTTCTTTGTATTTCACTATTGCAGTCATCACATTTGTGTTGATTCCCAAAGCTGAGGAAAAGGGTGGAGGCAGTCAAGGAGACTAGGGGCTGGCTAGGTTGCCCTGCAAGACTGCAGTGGCAAAGCCTGCCCTGTACTTGGAGACGACAGGCAGGTAGTAATGTTTGGTGTAAGTGTCAACAGATGTCCAAGTGGCAGCCTCCAGGATGTCCCTGGTGGGGACTCCTCTGAGGAAAGCTGCAGAGGTGGAGGCTGCTCTGGTGGAGTGAGTTCTGACCCCCTTAGGGGGACACTTTCCATGCTGCTTGTAACAGAAATGGATGCAGTGTGCTATCCATTTAGAAACTGTTTGTCAGGAGATGGCTTTTCCCTCTGCCCCTGCAGCAAAGCTAACCAGCAATTGATCATACTTTCTGAATGCCTTAGTTCTCTCTACATAGAATCTGAGCTGTCTGTGCACATCTAGACAGTGCAGGATCCTTTCCCCCTTGCTCTCTGGGTTAGGGAAAAAGGTGGGCAAATGAATGGATTGGTTGAGAGCCACACTGGACACCACTTTGGGCATGAAGGATGGGTTGGTCCAGAGGGAAACCCTGTCAGCATGGAAGATGATGAAGGGCTCCACAGCCATGAGTGCTTGTAGCTCAGAGACCCTTCTGGCTGAAGTGATGGCCAGAAGAAAAGCTGTCTTCCAGGAGAGAAATTTTAACTCTGCTAAAGATGCTAGTTCGAAGGGGGGCAGGGTGAGCTTTTCCAACACAAAGTTAAGGTCCCAAGCTGGGGTAGGTGCTGTTCTGGGTGGCCAAGTTGCTAGCCCCTCTTAGGAATTGTTTGATAACAGGGTGTGAGAAAAGGGGCTGCTCAACAAGGAAATGAGCAGAGATAGCAGAGGCATGAATTTTAATAGAGGAAAAAGAGACAACACTGTGCAGCAGGTCAGCTAGGTAATCCAGGATGAGAATGAGGGAGGGGTGTGCCGTATCGGCTCCCTTAGCCTAAATCTAGGTGCAGATACTTTTCCATTTGTCAGCGTAAGACTTTCTAGTGCTAGGACGCCTGACCTCACGTATAACATCTAGTACCTGTTTACTGAGGTCGGCAGATTGATCAGTGGTTAGGAAATAAGCCAAGCTGCCAAATTGAGGGTCTGAAACTGGGGATGCATGAATTGTCCTTCCCTCTGGGTCAGAAGGGTTGGGGTCTGAGTGAGATGCCATGGTGGCAGTGGGGACAGGCTGCGCAGCAGTGGGTACCAGTGTTGGCAAGGCCGGTCTGGAGCAATAAGAATTGTCCTTGGTTTTTCCACCTTTATTTTGAGCAGTACCCTGGTAATGAGAAGTGGTGGGGGAAAAGCACAGACCAAGAGGATGACCCAGGGGAAGGAGAGGGCATCCACTTTCCAAGGCATGCAGTGATGCTCTCTGGTGCAGAATTTGCTGAGCTGATGGTTGGTGTGAGAGGCAAAGAGGTCAACCTTAGGGGTTCCCCATTTCTGAGTTACTAGGGTGAAGGTTCTTTTGTCTAGCTGCCACTTGTGTGGGTCCAGAAGATTTCTGCTTAAGTGATCTGCCAGAGAGTTTAGAGAACCTGACAGGAATTGTGCTAACAGGTGTAGTTGCATGGCTGAGGCTGTGTGCCAAAGGGTCATGGCCAGCCTGCAGAGAGGGTAGAAGCGAGTCCCTCCCTGCTTGCTGATATACCACATCACAGTGGTGTTGTCTGCTTTGATCAGAAGAACCCTGGGGAAAGAAGGGGCCTGAAAGTTGTCAATATGTGCTGGACAGGTAACATCTCTTTTTGGTTGACGTGCAGATGGATTTGCTGTGGGGTCCATTGGCCCTGTATGCACCCGCCATCCAGGTATGCACCCCAGGCATAGTCTGATGTGTCTGTGGTGAGGGTCTGGGCAGCCGGGGGGTGGTGAGAAAGGTAGTCCCTTGTTGTGGAAGCATGCTGCTGCCCACCCAAGAAAATCTTTCCTGAGGCAAGGTATCATGGGTATAAGAGTTTCCAGGTCTTGAGAGTGTTGACACCAAAGGCTTTTTTAGGTACCATTGAAGTTTCCTCATATGCAGTCTGGCATATGGAATGAGTAGAATGCAAGATGCCATGAACCCCAGAGCTTGCAGGATTTTCCTTGCAGATAACTGGGGTCTGGTGGCTAGATGAGAGAAGTAGGCTGTCAGGTAAGTTTGCTTTTCTGGTGTAAGGAATGCCACCTGGGATGCTGTGTCCAGGCTTGCTCCCAGGAATATAATCTTTTGGGTGGGTACTAGTTTGGATTTCTTTTAATTGACAGTGTAACCTAGGGAGGTCAGTAGGGACTTTACTAAGGACAGGTGCTTGAGCAGCTTTTCCTGTCTGCCTGAATTAGGTAGTCATCTAAATATGGGTAAATTTGGATATTTCTTTGTCTGCAAAAGGCAACGGCTGGAGCCAGACATTTTGTGAAAACTCTGGGAGCAGTAGATAAGGCCTAAGGGAAGTGCAGAGAACTGAAAGTGCAGAGATCCTGCCCTGAAGCGTAGGTATTTCTTGCATGATTCCCTGATAGGAATGTGGAGGTAGGACTCTTAGGTCTAGGGTGGCTAGCCAAGCATCCTTGGAGAGCATGGGTAGCAGTTACTGGGGGGTGAGCATTTTGAATGTTGGTATCACCAGGAAGGTGTTTAGAATGGACAGATAGAGGATGGGGCGAAAGGTGACCTCTTTTCTGGGTACCAGAAAAAGTCTGGAGTAGAAACCTTGGCCTTTCTGTTCTGCAGGAAAGTGCTTTATTGCCCTCAGAGAGCAGGAAAAGGACTTGCTTTTGCGCCTCTGCCCACTGGTTTGGAGGTAGATCTGGGAACCCTTTTGTGGAAAGAAAATCTGTATCCTTGGGACACTATGTTGCGGCCCAGGTGCTTGTGTGAAAAGAGAGTTTTCCTCCTAGGAGTAAGAGAACGTGGGTAGAGGGAGGAGGTGGTGGAGGAGAGTCATTGTGAGTTCTTACCATGAGGGGGTGGCTTAGAACTCCCTGTTTTTGAAGTGGAGGAATTCCACTGTTTTGATCTCTGCATTCCCTGTGGCTGCTGTCTGGGGATCTATTTCCATGGGGTCTGGGCTGAACTGACCTGGTGGGAGCTGGAAAGGGCCAGTGCTTGGAGGGGCAATGCCTACTGGACCTGGGTGGCTGGACCTGTAAGAAATCCTTAACTGTCTGCACAGATTTAGCTTTTTCTTCCATCTTTTTTAAGACCTCCTCTGCCTTAGTGTCAAATAAGTTGTCTTTATGCAAGGGTGCATCCAACAATTTAGATTTAACATGGTCTGGCAGAGGCTGTTCCTTAAGCCATGCATGCCTTCTAAGGACAGAATCGGTGAATGCTGCCCTGCAAGAAGCTTCTAGGGTATCAAAAATCACAGTGTAAGGTGTGCTTAGTTACTTGACTTGCAAAATACATTAACTCTTGTAACTCTTTAGATTCTGCACAAGCAGAAAAGGAAGACACTTTGTTTGACTAGTTCCATGGTATGCTGCTGAAATGTTGGCATGTGGAACTGGCAATTTAGTGCTCTGACAGCAAGAGCAGCAGAGGTGTATACTTTTTTTACCCCATCTGTCTAGTGCTTGGGAATCCCTGTCTGAGGGGTTGCTTTAATACCTTTAGGCCCTTGAGAAATTACCTCAGGGTCAGCAGTAGGATTTTTAAAAAGAAGTTTGTGCGAGTCAGGGACTCTAATACCAGTCAGGTTTTCTGGGTGCAAGAGGTAGGGTGTCACGAGTCAAACTGGATTCCAGGAAAACATTGTCCGCAACATCCAGGACTGGGGGAATGGTCAGGGGTCTGTGCTGTGGAAGATCTAAGAATTCCCTGAGTCTCTTTTTAGACTGAGGGTAGTCCTGACATTCCCATTGGAAATGCTCCCTTAAGGTATGAAGGGTTTTCCCAAAGGAAAAGTCCTCGGGGAGACGCTGAAGGAATGAAATCCACTGCATCAGAATCCTCATAACCAGAAAGGGATTGCATGTCTTCATATTCAGATGCATCACAGTCATCAGACTCCTGTTCAGACAAAACTACTGGGGTCAGATCTCTTTCTTTTGTAAGGGGTAGCTTGGCTTCCCCTGATAAGCATAATAAGGTCTTCCGCCATTTTAAGCATTTGAGATTGAGGCAAGGAAGCAGGAGCCCAAGAGTGGGTCGCTGGTTTCTTGGGTGTGGTTCGTACCCTGGGCCTTAGAAACTCTGTCGTTTTTGAAAGAATGGTAGACGCGATGGAAGTTGGTTTGTGTCGAGAATCAGTGATGCAAAGTACTTCTTCAGAAGCCGGTACCTGCTCAGCAGCTCCAGACCCATCCAAGGGTGAGACCACCGCAGGATCCTTCATCAAAAAATAGTTCTGCGGCATCCTGGACTCTGAAAGGGTCTCGGTAGCGGCCTGCGAATCCACAGAAACGGGCATCAGGGGCTGCGAAAACGCCTCACTGAGGACCGGAGAACTAACGACTAGCTTAATGGAAGTGTCGTCAGTAGGGTTGGACCTGTGCAGTCTGTCTCTCTTTATCCTTGCGTTTTTTTTGGAAGATCTGCTGTCGGATGGCTTATCAAAGCCAGATCGGAATTTGAGGACTGTAAGCGAAAAAATCTAGCAACAATAAGTGCCCAATGATGTATAGTTCTGGTGCTGAACAAAGCACAAAAGTGACAGCGAGGGACGTCGTGGTCTGGGCCTAAGCAAGCGACGCAGTAAGAATGAAAGTCTCTGTGTGGTATTTGCTTTCCACAGGCGAGACAATTGTTAACTTTTTCTGACATCGGTTAGTGCAAGAAAAAAGGATCCCCAATGGGGTACTTAGCTTTAGAAGACTTCAGCTTCAATTCGGAAGGCGAAACTCAGATAGCGGCTGACCAGCACTCGTACAAACTGCTTCCGCTTCAGGCTCCGCAGAAAGAAAGACTGATGTAATGGTGTCGGCTGTCTTACTTTATACTAATGACGACCTGACGTCAGTCCTGAAGCGACAGCAACTGACGCAGAAATGCTAAGCCTCTGGTATTCGGGCCGGCCGAGGGCTACCCTGGCAGGGATAACCCAAATGTGATGACTGCAACAATGAAACATGAACATCTGATTTTTCATTCAATTTGTTAAAGCACTGAGCAGTGTATCAATGCTTTAAAAAAAAAAAAAAAAAAAAAGAGTTCTGACTGATCAAGGGAAGATGGGTTCACCTAGGCAAGCTCGGCACATGATGAGCCAAATGGAAGTGATAGGAAAGGCAGCTTATACTACCGACCTACCTATCTCAGGGGAGGGGAGCCCTAGTGGTGATAACAGGGTATGCATTCCATGCTTATAAAAACTTGAGGCATGCACCAACAAATTCTCTTGGCAGCCTGAAGAAACTGCATGTTGTGTGAAGGGCAGGGAAATGAATATGGCATAAACAACAAAAAAACTTATGGTCACAAGTCTGATTCTGTACTATGATGCCTCAATCTCCTCTCAGGCAACAGGTGGGTTTCAGATTAGGCTGAGAAGAGGTCAGGAGTCAGTCCTGTTGTCTGAGATTAAGGACAGGTACCAGTGGCAGTCACTGGTCAGCTCCACAAGAGCAAAAAAATTAAAAGCATGATTAGTATAGTATTAATATGAAGTGACTGACTTGGGACAAGCTAACAGAAATTTCAGCCAGCATTGAAATCACGAAATCAAAGTAAGACGGCCCACTGTGTGTGACCTTACTGTAGACTAGCTGCCAAATGGTGAAAAGAACTGCTAGTAAATTCTGTCCGTCATTTTACAGATAATTAGAATCACACAGCAAAAGTGTTTTCAAACTGGAAAACAGGACTATAAAATTTAAGATGCCGCATTACTTACAGTTTGGTCACTGGGATAATGGCCACTTTTAGCAACTATCTGTGTTACAGTATCAAGGACAGTGACTGCATTTCTTGGAACAGTACGAGTTTATTTACTATTTATTTTTATTTGTTAACCAGGGTAGAACACTGACCTACCAAATGGACCATTTTCAAAGTCAGCCCATAAAAATACATAAAACAACCCTGACATTTTCAAATATATGTATGCAGTGATAAATAGTGAAACATATTTTGCAAGTAAGAGATCAGCACTGTAAGTGAAATTACAACTAAGTAAAAAATAAATAAAGCACAGCTTTCAACATTTAAATCTTAAGACAAGTTATAACTATCGAAACAATAACTGCAGTGGTTAGCGTTGCTGCCTCACAGCAATAGGTTCTCCGGTTAGATCCGCAGCTGGGGTGCCTTCTGTGCGGAGTCTGCATGTCCTCCCTGTGGTCATGTGGGTTTCCTCCAGGTGCTCCGGTCTCCTCCCACATCCCAAAGACATGCTGTAGGTGGATAGGATACACTAAATTGGCCCTAGGCACAAGTGCATGTGTGCGCCTTCTGTGGAAGGTTGGGTGCCGGGCTGGCAACTCGACACCGTAAAACTCCACTGCCAATCATGAGCGGACAGGTGATCCTCTGTGGTGACCCCTAACCGGGAAAAGCCGAAAGAAGTCACAGTACATACAATAAGTTGTAGACAGAAGGGAAAATAGGAGACAGAAAAGTTAAGGAAGAGTGGAAAGAAAATGAGAAAGAAAAGAAAAGATGTGGCTCAGTCAAACTGGAATAGGAGATCAACAGAAGTAAATGGTCCAACAAATCAAATCTTTTTGTCAGGCTCAACATAGCCCTTTTTACCCTTCTTTACAAGGATATTATCAGTGAAGGTGAACAGGGCTGTATGATGCTATGATCAGACCAAAAGCCATGCTGATGTGGAGAAATGACATTGTACTTTGGGGTATATCCTGCAAGATGGGTGAAGACTATTTTCTCAAAGATTTTGTGTAGGGTGGTTAGGACTGAAACTGGCCCGAAGTCACTGAGGCTTTCAAGTTTGGGTTTAGATACGGGTTTTAATACTGTGTGTGCTGCAGGACAGAGAAAGACTACAGAGGTGGTGAAGAATATAAAGCAGGTGAGCTTTACATAATACAGTAAACAAAGGCAGAATCCCATCTTCATCAGGAGTGGCATTTGCGAGGATAAACAGAATATTTATCAGTGGAGTTAGCCAGACAGTGAATTTTAGAAATGTAACAAGAGTGGGATAAGGGGATTTTCTTTCTTCATAGGTTAAGTACTAGGCTAGCTGTCCTTACAGGACATTTTAAGTCTAGTCAATTTCCCTTTGGATGCTTGAATTAACCTATCCTGTTTAATGTTGGACTGGCCTTATCTGTCTCATGGTCAATAACTGGGATCATACCAGACATAATGTGAGGGGACCCATGCCGCATTTGGGAGCTGCCTCTGTCCCTTAGTAGTAGTACAGGGGGCAGTCCTGGGGTAAATTTTCTGTTTCCCATCCAAAGAAACAAGCTGCACTTGAATACAGCCAGGAATGAGCTTTGTTTTATGGGGATGGGGAGTCAATTCCAGAGCAATGGTATCCCCTGGGTGATGCACCTATCCCTCTGAACTGTTCTGTTGTTGCAGAAAGGGTTTAGATCCCCGAGTATTTTTGATGCCATTTGACTTGCTTATCCCCTAGACTGAGTTCAAGACCTGGTTCAAGGCTCCAGAGAGCACCAATCCCTGCAATACCAGGCTACAATTCATACCACACCTTTCAGCCACCTAACCTGGACCAAAACACTAAAGGCGGAGGTGTGTCCATATTCACCAAGGGTATCCACACCTCCAGGCTAGTTGCCCAACATAATGCATCCAAAATTCTCCAGGTGCAACTAACACTAGGCAAGACTGCAATCCAAATTGTAGCTTGCTACAGATCCCCCACCATGTCTCAAGATTCCTACTCCACTTTTCTTAACGTATTGGAAAATATTAAGGTTCAACCAAATACCCTAACACTGTGCGACTTCAATTACCCCGCCATTAACTGGGAAAACTACTCGTGTACCAACACATTTGCTCAACTTTTTTTGGAATTCATAAATTTCAATGCTTTGGATCAACTTTTATCCATACCCCTCACAAGGGGCACCAGTATCCTAGACCTGGTCATTACCAACATGGGCGACCAATGCTCCACACCAGAGGTCAGCTCCTCAGTCAGATCCGACCATAAGCTAATCACCCTAGACATTCACATCCCGCCCCCAACCCCCGTTAAGGTAACAACTGTAAAAAAACTTCTCCAAAGCCAACTTCATGCTTAAGACAGAAGTGGCAAACTTCATGACACCCATGCAGATGGAAAGTAGAAGCACAACTGCTGAATCTTACACCAATGCACTGTATGAACACATACCCGTGTGCATGGACCATGCCATCCCAAATAGAACAAAGACCCTCTCCTCCAAAAAAAAGAAACCAATCTGGTGGTCCCCTGCCATAAACAAACTCTACAACAGAAGGAAGAAACTGCTGCAAAAAAAAAGTAAAATCCCATAAGTGGAAAAACTCCCTTGTCTGCCTCAGTTAGCTGAGATCCCTCATAAAATCCTCCAAAGCTAGTTACGAAAACAAAATCGCCACTGATTCTAAAGACAACCACAAGGCATTCTATAGTTATGTCAAGAATATCAATGGCAACACTCATATCTGCTCTGAGTTACAGCACAATGGCACTAAATATACAAAACCAACTGATGTTGCCAACATCCTGGCAGACAGGTTCAGCGCTAATTTCACCCCCCTCTCACCCCCTTAAACGGCTCATCTCAATACCAGAAGAATGTTAAGTCTCAGTAATCACGGCCACACACGTAAAAAAACACACTCTCCAAAGCCAAGAATACAGCATCCATGGGATCAGACAACATCCTGGGCTGTGTTCTACATGAACTACAAAATGAACTGGCACCCCATCTAAGTACCATGTTCAATCATAACCTCGTTTCAGGCTTTGTGCCTACTGAATGGTGCACAGCTACGGTTATCCCACTCCACAAGGGGGAATCTACCACGGACCCCAGGAACTACTGACCCATTAGCCTGATGAGCCTGATCTGCAAGGCCATGGAACGTATCATGGAACTTATAAACAAAGAATAGGTAACCTTCAAACTCTGGACCCCACCCAGTTTGGGTTCGTGAAAGGTAGATCATGTCTCCTAAACCTGGCTGACTTCTTTGAAGCAGTCGCCAGAGCCATGGACGAGGGTAAGGTGGTTCACACAGCCTATTTAGACCTCACCAAGGCCTTCAACACCATCCCCTACTCTGGAATCATAGATAAACTCACTAAACTGGGCATAAATCCCTATGTCACGCGATGGGTTGCCAACTGGCTCATGGACAGAACCCACACCATGAAAGTAGCCGACTCCAAACCAGTGACAAGTGGAGTACCACAGGGTTCAGTCCTGGGTCCCCCCCTCTTGTTTGGCATATACTTCTCTGAAGTTCAGGCCAACACTGAGGGTCTATGGCTAACAAAGTTCACAGACGACTGCAAACTGGGAGCCATTATTGAATCCCCAAATGATGTGGACATTCTACAAAAGGGCCTCACTGAGACAGATGCCTGGTGACAAAGCCAAGGCCTCAACGCCAAAAAATGCACAGTCATCCCCTTTGGGAAAAACCCTGTGCCCATGAACTACCACATAAGTGGTAGTCCACTTAATACCGAAAGTGTGCTAAGAGACCTATGGACACATGTTGACAGTAGTCTCTCCTTTGATAACCACATCGCCACAGTAGTCAGGAAATCCTTCTGTGTCACACACTTCATCACAAAAGGTTTCTCATCCAGAAAAAAAGGAGGTCATTGTTCCTCTCTACTCATTCCTCATTAGACCTATTGTAGAGTACAATGCCCCATTTGGTATGTACCTCACATGACATTTGCAACAACCGGAAAGGCTGCAGAAATACCTCACAGAGAGGATCACTGGACTCAAACAGTTGTCCTATGCAGACCGTCTCAAAAAACTCCAGCTCTTCTCCGTTGCATATCGCCTACTCAGAGGCGATCTCTGTCTAACACACAAGGCCATGTCAAACCCAGAGCTGTTGGACACACTAAACTTAAAGAAATCCCAATCCCTCAGAGCCACACGCTCCAGTGACTTAAACCTTGTCACCACAATAAACAAAACATGAGACTTCCCATACTCTGGAACAGACTGCCCATTCATGTCAAGCAGAGAATCTCATTAGCCCTCTAAGAAAAATATTGACGATTGGATGGGAAATAGGAAATTCACCCCAGGGATCCCTTCTGTGGCTCTACACGACAGGGGCACAGGTAAATAATTTTTTGTGGGTGTCGAAAGCCAGGGAATCTTTATGGCTATGCTTATATAGCCCTATGGCCAACAGCCTAGTACCTACCTAAGAACCTATGAGCATTTCTGATGCCAATTGACTTGCTGATGTGCAGCAGGTCTATCAGTGCTGAGTTGGAGGATGCCTTGTATGCCAGGCACAGGTCACTTCTTAGTAGTCTGCAGGATATCAAGGCACTGAGGCAGTCCATGTCGGACATTGTTTAGGCCTTGTATACTTTTAGTAAGGTATCTCTGTGAGCATTCCAGTTATTGCATATGACTGGCCTGGACAGATTTTTTATTTATTTATTTTTTTTAATATTTTACATTTGTTGACTGGGCTAGTCTAACTGGATATATGTCCATTTTCAGTAGAGGCCCGGGGAGAAAAGCTCTACATTAGTTATATAGCAAATAATATACATAAAAAACACCATTATCGATAGGCCTATGTTTAAATTACATGAGAAAAGATTAAACATAGTAGGCAAAGAACAAAGAGCTAACTATTTACAAAGATCAATACAGGACTATATTCAGACAGTTTAAGCACAGAAGTTTAACACAGAAACTTAATAAAATTAGAAAAAAAGTTAATAGAGATAAGTGAGATTCAGCTGGTATTAGTACATAGGCATAGCCACTGTGAGTTTAGGAAGATTTTTAATTGCTTTTTGAAAAGTGGAGTAGATGTGAGGGATGTTAGTTTACTAGGAAGTTTATTCCAATAATTTCCAATAGAGTTAGTACATAAACAATTGCCAGATTTGTTGTTGGATTTAAGGGTTGCAACTAGTAGCTTATTTGCTGAGCGTAGGGTACTGAGATTTTTATATGGGTTGATCAGGTTAGAGAGAATGGAAATATTTGTAGGATGCCACAAGATTTTGTGGGTGATAGTTCATTGTTGAAAGAGCATCTGGTTTTGGAGTTCCAGCCATCCTAGTTGTTTTAGGTTTTTGACAGTGGTGAGTATGGAAAGGGGATCTGGTGGCGAATCTAGCAATGTTATTGTAAGATGTGGCCAGCTTATTTAGATTGTATTTGGACAGATCAGTATAAATTGGGGAGGTGTAGAGAAGGGTGGATAGTAGGTACGTTTGGGCAATAGCAGTCCTGGCTGTAGGCGTAAGGATGGATTTTAGCCTATAGAGGGAACCAAGTTTTCTATTCACTGATTTGATGGTAAGGTTAATGTGAGTGTCAAAGTTGAGATTATGGTCAATTGTTACACCTAATAGTTTGGTAGTTGTGTCAGGTGCTATTACAGTGCCGTTGTTTGATATAACTGTGAAATCTATGGAGGGAGACTTCTGGGTAGGGGTGAATAGCAAAAGTTTGTTTTTTTTTGGGTTAAGGAGGAGACAGGGTTTGGAGAACCAGTTTTCAACTAAGGTAAACATTTTTTGCGTGTTAGACTGGAGTTCAGCAGTAGATGCTGTGGTGCAGATTAATGTTGAGTCGTCTGCATACTGAATACAGGTGGTTTGGGGTAGTGATGTTTTCAGGTCAGTGATAAATATAGAAAAGAGGAGGGGCCCCAGAATAGAGCCTTGTGGGCCTCCAAGGGAGATAGGGAGTAGAGTAGATAGGTTGTTGTCCCAGAGGACTGCTTGTTGTCTATTTCCAAGATAGGATTTAAACCATTTAACAGCCTGAGTGTGAAATGAAAGTGAAGTAAGTGTATCTAACATTAAATGATGATTTACCATGTCAAAGGCTTTGGAGAGGTCTAGAAAGAGAGCAGAGGAGAGCAATTTGTTGTTTCGATTTTTATTAATAGAGTCAGAGAAGGATAGGAGTGCAGTTGTAGTACTATAAAAAGGCCTAAAGCCATGCTGGCAGTCCGCTAAAAGATTATTTTGGAAGAGATGACCAAAAAGTTGCTGGTGACTGCATTTCTCCATGATTTTAGCCAAAGGAGAAAGTAGAGCTATAGGACAGAAGTTAGTGAGTTCAGTTGAGTTACCTCCTTTATGTAGAGGGATAATACGTGAGATCTTCCAAAGGATTGGTATATAGCCTTCTGTGACAGTTCTGTTCATTAAGATGGAGATAGGGTAGGCGAGTACTGTAGCTGCTATTTGCAGAAATTCAGCTGGAAGGAGGTCAGCAGAGGGGGTACATGGTTTTAGTTTATGAAGGTGGGAATGGATGAGAGAGGTAGGTACAGGTTGTAATTGTAATACATGAGGTATTTTGGTTTGAGAGAAAGTATTTGAGATGCTGGCTGGAGATAGAGTACTTGCTAGTGATTGGACTGTGTCCACAAAGAATCTATTAAAGGAGTTGGCAATTTGGCTGGGAGATTTTTGTGTCAAGTTAGCTGGAGTAGGTGTTTTGTAGTGCCCTGGGTGGAGTAGGCTACTTTTACCTGACCAGAATTTTTGTGGGCTTTTATGTTGAGCTTGCTGGAGTTTATGATAGTAGTTTTTTTTGTCTTGGAGTATCAATTTCTTTGTGGCATTTCTCAGCTGTCTAAAGCTTTCATGATCAGATGGGTTTTTAGTACTTCTCCATTTAGACCAGATTTTATTTATTTATTTATTTATTTCAGTTTGATTACCGGGGAAGTCCACTGGGTCAGAATGTGCCCATTTTCAGTGGAGGCCCGGGGAGAAAAGCTCCATAAGAAACACAATTAGAGGTTACAAAAAATGCCAAATGCAAAGGTAAAATACATGTATGAATTCATACAAAACAGGTATAGTAAAAGAATAAATTGTCATTATGCATGCAATGAGACAAAGGTTGCAGGTTTTTACATTCAGAGCAATAAGAATCAATTGTCAAGAAATAGGCATCAGTGATTACTTGATAGTTGCGTTATATACATGCTAGGAGTCAAGAGAGAGAAATTGAATGATCAGAAGGTGATGGACTAGGTTTGTGTTAGGTAAATAGAAAAGGAGAGGATGTAGTGAAATGTGGAGCAGGAGTTTTGTAGGCTCTGTGGGGAAATTTATATGCATTTATGTAGGGTGAAAGCAGGAGCATTTACGTTTGGAAGATAGAAATGAGAAAAGTTGGGTCTTGAAGGATTCGGGGTCAGGTATCGTCCTAAGTGAAGGAGGGAGAGAGTTCCATTTTTTTGCCTACAGTGAAAGAGAGAAAGAGTTGGCCTGCAGAGTGTTTGGGCTTATGAATAGAGATTAAATTTTGGTGTTCAGATCTCAGAGATCTGGTTGGGATGTAAGGGGGAAAGATGTTTGTTAGTGCTGGGCACTTATTTGGAAAGAATATTAATTTGTGAGTGGTGGTAAGTTGGAGGTAGTCGAGGTAGTTAGGGAGTTCCAGCCAGTTCAATGATTGTAGGGTGAGGCAGTGGTGAGTAGAGGTTTTGGATTTGGTTGCGAATTTGGAGATTTTATTATAGCAAGTTTCAAGTTTAGAGGTGATGGAAGAAGACAGGTTAGTTAGAAGAGGGGCTCCATATAGTAAGGAAGGAAGGAGGTAGGTAGTTGCTAAAGTATGCCTGGAGGAGTTGGAGAGAAAGCGGTTATTCCTGTAGAGCATACCAAGTTTTTGGTGGGTTTTCTTGATGTTTTGTTGTACGTGGATATCAAATTTAAGGTATTCATCTATGGTGATACCAAGGAGTTTTGCAGAAGGAACCACTTCTATGGCAGTGTTGCTTTAGCTGAGGACTTTGAAAGCATTTTTGTCGAAGGAGTAGGTCCTGGTGGGAGGGAAGAGAAGTATTTTAGATTTATTAGAGTTGAGAGAGAGATGGTTGCAGTGCATCCAGTTCTCGGTAGTGGAAAAAGCGATTTGAGTTTTTGTCAGTAGTTCTGGCAGGTTGGCAGTGGTGCAAACTAAGGTGGAGTCATCGGCGTATTGGATAACTGTTGTGTCAGGGATGACAGTGTGAAGGTTATTTATGAAGATGTTGAAGGGCATGGGTCCAAGGATGGATCCCTGGGGAACATCGGTGGGTGTGGGCAGGAAGGAGAAGGTAGAGTTATTCCATCTGACAGCTTGTGATCTGTCAGATAGGTAGCTGGAGAACCAGGAGAGGGTTTCAGGGGAGAGGTGAAGGTTGCAGAGATGGAAGAGTAGGTGTTTGTGGGAGATAGTGTCGAAGGCTTTAGAAAGATCAAGTAGTGTTGAGGATACTAGTAATCCGGAGTCTTGGGCCCGATTTACTGTTTCTAAGAAGGATAGTAAGGCAGTAATGGTGCTGTGGCCAGGGCGGAAACCATGGTGGGTGGGAGTTATGAGGTTATTTTGGGTTAAGAAAGGCATAAGTTGGTGGTGGACACATTTTTCAAGAATTTTTCATATGGGTGAAAGAAGGGCGATTGGACGGAAGTTGGAGATATTAGTGTTTTTGCCTCCTTTATGAAGAGGAAGGATGAAGGCAGAACGCCAGAGTTTGGGTACGTATGATTCTTTTATAGATCTATTGATTAGGATGCTGATAGGGATGGCAATACCTTCAGCAGCAGCTTTGAGGAAGGAGGAGGGTATGTTGTCAGGGGCATTTGAGCAAGGCTTTAGTTTAGTGAGAAGTCTTTTTATAAAAGTAGTTGGAACAGGTTTGAGATGGAAATTAGGAGGGGAGTTAAGAGGGTAGGAGGGAGTAGAGGAATGAGAGTAGGAAGGATTGTTGTCTGGGAAAGATTTGGTAAGATTAGCTATAGAGTCAGAACAAAATGTGTTAAAGAGAGAGCTGAGTTCTGAGTCAGTTAAGCTAGGGTCTGGGCAGGGATTATTCCTGGATCCTGGGTGGAGTAGGGAATTAATGGATTTCCAGAATTGCTTTGGGTTAACGTTGTTGTTAGACTGAAGTTTATTATAATAGTTTTTTTTATCAGAGGTGATTAGTTTTTTTGCTTGGTTGCGAAGTTGGGTGTATTGAAGCAGGGTGGAAGGCATCTTATTTTTCTGGTAGAGCTTCCAGTATTTGTCCCTACAATTCATGATTTGTTTGGTTTCTTTGGAAAGCCATGGAGCAGAATTAGTTTTGACTCGTTTGTTTCTTGGTGGGGCTTGGGAGTTGATAATTTTTAGGAAAATGGAGTTAAAATGTTCTACTGCGTTGTCAAGGGGAAGAGTATTTAGGATTTGCCAGTTAGTGTGTTTAAGAGTGTTGGAGAAGTTTGTGGGGTTGAAGTTGCTGAGATTACGAGTGTGGATGTAATGGTGCTGATGTTTAGTGGTGTTGTTTGAGTGATGTATGAATGCAGGGAGATGGTCACTAAAGGTATCTGGGATAGTGCCAGAGAGAGTTATTTTGTTTGGGTGGGAGACTAAGATCCAATTGATGATGGATCCTGGGGGGGTGGTGTTTATTTGGGCGTGTGATAGTGTGAATTACTTGGGTAAAGTTGTACAGGTTAATGAATAAGGAGGGAGAAGGTGAGTTAATTTTATTCCAATCAATATTAACATCGCCTAGGATGAAGGTTTCGAATTTTATTTCGGTTGAGGCCCAGTGAAGAATATTTTCAAGGGTAGAGATGTTGTCGCCAGGGGATATATATAGGGAGATAATGCAGATATTTTTATGTTTATTTAGTTGTAGGAGACTAGCTGTTAGTTCAGAATTTTTGAATTGTGGAATTGGAGTTTGTAGAGGGATTACTGAGAGAAGGTTAGAGTAGATTAGTGCAGAGCCTCCTCCTTTTCTGTTTAAACGGTCGCTTCTATGGATTTGGTAACCAGGAGGTAGGATTTCGGAGTCTGCAGTATGGGGTTTTAGCCAAGTTTCAGAGATGGCTAAGATGTCAGGTTGGTTGCGGCAAATCCAAGCTTGTATTTGGTGTATTTTATTATTTAGGCTCTGGGCATTTATAGTAAAGAACTTAAGGGAGTTAAGAGAGGAGGTAGGAGAGGAAGAGGGAAGGGTGGAGTTGGAGTGTGCTATGAAAGACGTAAGGGGTGGGGGGAGGGAGTTGTTAGTTGTGAAGCAAGGACCAGGGTTGGGATGGATATCTCCAGATAAGGCTAGGTCATTATAGGGATTAGCTTTTAGTCGTTTGGGTTTATTGAGAAGGAAGTCGTTTGGGTTTATTGAGAAGGAAGTTGTTTGGAGATGGCATTAGTGTAACAGTGAAGGTAGTTGTTGTAGTTGAGAAGAGTTTAGGAAGGAATTGGTACAGTAGTTTAGGAGGAATAAGAGAGGAAGATATGGCGTTGTAGTGGGTAATAAAAGCAGGTTGAAAGTGAGTGCAAGGGAGAGTTTGACAAGTGGGTAGGTGTAAGGGAGCTATGGGAGAGTAGGAAGTAGCAAGATAGAGAGGAATTAGAAATGCAAGAAGGGAGCATGGGACACGGATTGTGTGAAGGATTTGGGAGGGCATACTTAGAGAGGAGGGGGATAGAGGAGAAAAAAGTTAAGAAGTTTGTAGACTATTTGAGGAGGAGAGGTAAGGAAGTAGAAGAGGATGTGAAAAATTACTGGGTGAGAGAAACAGAGAGTTAATGTAGGTAGGAGTGCAGGTTAAGTGGAGTGGGAGGAGTCACAAATGGGAGGGGTAATGAGGAGAAGATAGAGAGAGGCTGATTGGAATGGGTAGGAGGGGTTAGTTAGGAATAAATGTAGAGGTACTGGGGGCGGGTGGGAATTGGGGGCAGGGTAGGGGAGCGGAGTGAGCCCGCAGGGCGAACGGAGCGGGAAGAGCCAAAGGAAGTAGAAATGGGAGGAAAACAATCAGTGGAGTATGAGAGCCAGAAGGTTGCACAGCTGTGAAGTAAGGTGTAAGACTGGCAGCAAATTAGAGTAGTGGATAGATATAAAGAAATGACAGAAGAAGAAGGAACAGAGACATATAAGGGAAAATAGAGATGAGTATATGTAGAGTGGAGAAGAGGACAGGTAAATCCAGGGAGGATGGTAAGGGATGGAGTAGTAGGATAGTCTGAGAACTATATGGGTAAAGATAAGGAGAAGAGAAGGAATGAAAGTGGAGAGAGCAAAATGGAATAGGAGCGCCACCTAGTGGGCAGTCAGTTTGATACAACAGAGACCACTACAGGAGAAAATCAGGAAGGGGGGAGGAAGGAGCTTGCATACTACAGAGAAGGGTAGAGAATAAGCAAGGGAGGAGTACGTTGTTTAGTGGACAAGAAGAAAAATAGATTTATGAAAGAGGAAGTATAGGGTATATTAGTGGGCAGGAAATGGGAAAGCTTTGGCTGCTGGCTAACCTGTTAGGAAAGCGTGTAGTGAGCTGCTAGAAAGTATGTATAACCTTCAGTAATGTACAATGGATAAAGCACTGGACATACTTTCACAGATAATTCCTTGTGGGGAGCAGAATGCGTTTCTACTTTTACACTTTAACGTCCTTGATTGTGGGTTCTTGGGAAGGACATCCGAATGGGAGTATTCAGTAGGTTAGAGCAGGAATAGGTGGGAACAGCAAGTTTCACAGATAATTCCTTGTGGGGAGCAGAATGTGTTTCTACTTTTACACTTTAACGTCCTTGATTGTGGGTTCTTGGGAAGGACGTCCGAATGGGAGTATTCAGTAGGTTAGAGCAGGAATAGGCGGGAACAGCAAGTTTCTCAGATAATTCCTTGTGGGGAGCAGAATGTGTTTCTACTTTTACACTTTAATGTCCTTGATTGTGGGTCCTTGGGAAGGACGTCCGAATGGGAGTATTCAGTAGGTTAGAGCAGGAATAGGCAGGAACAGCAAGTGTTGGAAAAGAACAAATGTGAACGCTGAAGCCAGGGATGCACAGCAGCCAGGGGCACAAGTAAGGAACTAGATTCTATTTCTTTGAAGTATTTTTTGCCTTGTCTCTTTAGTGAACCAAGGTGCAGGTTTATTCTTAGTTCTGACAGTCCAAGAGGGGGCATGGTGTTCTAGGATTTGTAGAAATTTATTGTTAAAATAAGAGACAGCTTCGTCAAGCTGTAGGTATTTAAGGGGTGACCAATTACAGCCTTTAAGTTCGGCTTGGAAGTTTGCTGGGTTGAGGTTCTTTTTATTACGGATAGTTCTATAGATTGTTTGGTTAGGTATAGTGTTTTTTTGTCTGGTAATAAAGATAAGAGAATGATCACTGATATCATAAGGCAGTATATGCCTGTTTTATAGGAGAGGGGGTTACTGTTGACTAGTATTCAGTCTAAGATGGCTTGCTTGTTGCTTGGTTTGTACATTCTAGTGGGGGAGGTAATGGTTTGATTGAAGCCATACAGGTTTATGTGAGAGGTTGGTTGTGGTGAGCTGCAACAGTTCCAGTCAATGTTAAAATCTCCAAGGAGTATGGTTTCTTGTGGGAGGGATGTGGAGAGCCAGTTGAGGACATTTTCGAGAGTATTAATGTTGTTTCCTGGTGGGATGTAGGAGCAAATTATATGTAATGATTTGTTAGCATTTAGCTGTAGGTTAGAAATTAGGATTTCAGTGCTACTGGAAGAGGGAGGTTGAATATTTAGTGGTGTAACCTATAATTGAGATTTATATAGTATTGCTACCCCACCACCCTTTTTATTTAGATGGTCAGATCTCAGGATGTTATAACCAGGTGGGATTAGATCACTGTCTTTAGTTATTGGTTTGAGCCATGTTTCTGTGAGACATAGGATATCAAAAGAATGAACGTGCAGCAGGGCATGAAGTAGGGCTATTTTATTATTTAAGCTACGTATATTTAGGTGGCCTATGAGGAGGGAGTTATTGGCACTAGGAAGATATGAGACATAATGGGTTGATCAGAGTGAGGAGCAGAGATAGTATTGTTTGGGCCAGGATTGGGATGAATATCTCTGTGTAGTAATAGGGGTTGTAGAGGGCTATAAAGGTGTTTTAAGAGTTTAAAGAAGATTGGGATTTGTTTTCTAGTGTGAGAATACTTAATATGGGTTATTTTATGAAATTGTGGATGAAGGTAGAAAGATGAGGATGTTATGTCAAAGTGTGTTTGTAAGGTTAGAGGATTAAATAAAGTTGTCTGTTTTAAGGTGGGATGAAAGCTTGTAAGGCTAAGATGTTCATAGTAGGTGAGGTAGTGGAATAAGAATGGGGGGGGGGTAAGAATAGTAAGAGCGAGAAGGCTATAAGAGAGGCAAGGCCTGCCTACAATAGGCATGGTTGGGACAAAGGGGAGATATAAGATAGAAATGAGAGGAGGTAAAATGGTGGAGTTGTTGAAGGGAAAAAGAATGAGGTAGTTGGAGGTATCAGATGATTGGATAGGTAAGTTAAAGAGGTAGTGAGAGCTATTGAATAATACAGGTTGGAGGGTGTGTCTTGGGAAGTATAAGTGTAGGTGTACTGGGGGTGGGTGAGATTTGGGGGTAGGGGAGCGGAGTGAGCCTGCAGGGCAAACGGAGCGGGTTAGAGCAAGTGAGGAATAGTGTCAGAAACAATCAATGAAATAGCTGAAAACAGCTAACTTCTTAGCAGTGCTAGGTAAGAGGGGAGTGCTACAATATGTGTAGAACAACAAGGACTAAAAGTCTGGAGGAGATTGAGGAAAGGAGAAAAGGACTACAGCAAGTACAGGTAACTAGCAGGATCATACAGTATTACAGAGTGGATAAGGTGATAGAGGTCAGGAATATTTCTAAGCCTAATAAAGGAGCCTAGGGAAGGGAGCCACCCAGTGGTCAAATACAAAAGTACAATTGAAAGTATTTAGGAAGAGGCAGAAGACAGAGGACAGAGCTGGTCAATACAGGGAAGGAGAGGCTAATACTATTAAGAGTAGTAGGGGGGTAAAGGCTGCTGGGTACCTGGTACAGGTGGAGATTTAATATAAATTCTAAACTGTAAAAAAAAGGCTAGGTTTTTGTTACAATACAACTTCACAGCTTAGAAGAGAGGTCAGACATACTTTCACTGATGTATAGGATGGAGGGGATTTTGAGAAAAGGACAACAGCTTCCTTCACGTTGTAGGTTTGTTAGTTGACTTTGTGGTGAGAGGTCCTTGAGGGATAGACAGGTAGAATACACAGGCCTTACAGCGGGATAGGAGTTAAAAAGCTAGGTGGGTTAGGGAGATAAGAAAGTAGCAGATTAAAAAATGGACAGTGAATAGGTTATAACATTAAACACAAATGAGGTAGAGAGGCAGATAAACAACAATAAACACACCTTACATATGCATTCCTACGTAGTAAGCTTCAAATTACAGAGAGGATTGGTGCTCTGTAACAGCTAAACACTAGTATAACATCTATAATCAGCATCAGGTTCAAATCATTTAGGATAGATTAGAGCACTTTCTTTTGGTAGACACTAGTATAAACCAGGCTGGAAGGAATAAACAATTTCAAAAAGTAACCTTGAGATAATTTGCCAGTTTCTTATAGCAAACACTAGTAAAGAATGGACAACCAGTGATAAAACAGTATCAAAACAGCAACATAATATATAGATCATGAGTAGAATATAAGATAGTTAACATGGTCCTAGTGGTGTTGAGCTAGCAAGGTTAAGCAGTTTACTACAACAAAAGAAAATATTTTACTTCTGTCTATATACTTGTGAAAAGATTTAAACTAGCCAGAAGCAGGGAGTTCTTCCAATACACAAATTGCAGACACTCACCAGAAAAAACAGACAGTAGTAGGCCAATGGGTGTAATAAGTAGAGAGATGCATACCAAAGCGAGCATTAAACTTAAAGACTGGCCCAATGAGAGCTGGGTATGACAACGGAGGCATGTCAGTCAAAGGTTGGGTCACCTTCCACATAAGTTCACAAATCTCAAACAACTGAGTCAACTCGCAGGGATGAACTGTAAATGTTGTAGCTCCCCAGGGTAGATGACTTCCCAAAGGATATGATAAATCCATTTTAGTCATTTAGCTTCAGTTCACATTTCTGGTACCAGTTTTTTTTGGGACAAATCTGCCTGCGAGTTGGCCACGTCATTTGGGGATTTAATAAATCCTCCTAGCTTGCAGTCACCTGCAAACTTAGTCAATGCCTTTTGGTGTTGGCTTTTACTTCACAGAAGTCGAAGGAAAACAGAAGCGGTCCCAGCACCAACTCACCAAGTGACTGGCCTCTTTGTGGAGGCAGGTTCCCCCTCTTTTGGTCTCCTGCTTCCTATCAGAGATCCAACTGAGAATCCAGCAGGTGAAATAAGGGTTATTCCCAATTTGCTCAGCTTCTCTAGTATGCCCAAGTGGGTGAATGTGTCAAAAGTCTTGGCCATGTCAAGGTATGCAGTATGTAGCATTTTACCTTCGTTCATTGCTTTGTGATCTTTTCAAACAAGTCCACTAAATTAAATGCGTATGGCCTGCACTTGATTCCAAACTGAAACAGGTCCTGTGTTTAGAGGTTCCCTATGTTCTTATTGATTAGCTCCACGATAAGTCTTTCCACATCTTTGCATATGAGGCTGGTCAGACTTATAGGTCCGTAATTGCCTGGGTCTGTGAAAAACCTTACCTTAAACAGAGGAATGACTCTAGCTGTCCTCTAATTTGCTTGGTGAAAACTAGTATGAAGGCCAATATTAAACAAGTGTTGTTAGAGGGTAGTTAAATTGTGCTTCATGCTATTTGAGATGCAGCCAGAGACATTGTCACGACCCCCTGATGTACTATGTTTAGCTTTTTTAGTGCTCTCAGGACTTATCTTGTGTGACAGCTGCAGGCAAGTTACTATCAAATATATCTTGTGGGACAGAGGGGCGAGATGAGTAAAATTTTAGCTGAATTTATCAATCAGTAGGTTAGCTATATCTTCAGCCTCAGTGTAGGTACATCAGCTCATGTATTGCTGCATCATGCTTTTGAGATGACAAACAACTAAAAAAGGTCTTGAGATTATGTTTTGGCTTGGGCAGCTATTTTAGCCTCAAACCTGGCTTGGGTGGATTTCATTAAGCTTCTTAGCAGTTTGTTTATTTAGTGACTAGGGCTCTACCTTCTTGGAATTCCTCTTTTTTTTTTTTTGGTCAAAATTCACTTCCTTTTATTGTAAAGCTTGTTGATATTATGGTCCCAAAAAGGGGGGTTGTTTCTGGAGTTTCCCTACAAATGCTCCTATAAGGTATAGCTGCATCTCTGCAGCCATTTACATGCTGGTATAGTGTGGTGGTGTATAGTTCTGCATATTCAGTGGAGTTAACTGGGTCTGGTGGGAATCTGAAACTTGCCAATGTATCAAGTAGGAGTAGGTAGTTTGTCTTGGAGGAATTTCTAAAGGTACCTTGGAGTAAAGAAGGGGTCTCTCTTCAATTTTATTTTGAAAGAGACAGCTTTATGGTCAGACCTAACAAGTGATGAAGACAAGCAAGGGATGGTGCAAGATGTTATTCCACCTAGTGGATACTCGACTCATTTTTCCAGGGCATTTGTATTGACCAAGTCCAGGAATTTCTGTGCTTGTGTACTTTTGGTAGTTATATATTTAAAGTAATGTCCACAGCTAGGGATTTGCCTTTGCTGTTATTAGAAGATAGCTTTTGCCCTTCTTTGCTTTTATCTTAACTAACCTCCTGTCCTTTAGACCTTTAGAAAGTGTCTACATGTGTGTTGTGCGTGTGTGTGTGTGTGTGTGGGGGGGGGGGGTAGCTTCGAAATCATTCCCTACATGACAACTGCAAAAATAATCCACATAAAGAACATGCTGCAGCTATACAGGCACTTTACCACAGCGACAGATACCAGTGTGATCACTGTTGCAGGGACAGAGTGAGAGACGAGAAAGGGGGGGAATGTTTAGGTTGCACTGGGGTGCTATGGAGTTGTAGAAGAAGAGGGGAGAATCAGAAGGCACTGGGTCTATTATTGCTGTCAAGGAATATGAGGTGTATTCAGAAAGAAGAGTGGGTAAGGGGTGGGAGGAAGAGTTTTACAAAGAATATGGGGATTGTACACAAACCCAAGGCCGGTGGGCTTTGAAGTATATATGTTGCCTTTCTCTAAATACAGTGAATGCAGAGGTGAGCATAGGTGTTAACCAGGGAAGCAGTACAGCTCCCCTGCAAACACGCTTCAACACTACTTCAGCAAGTTTGATAATTCATTGGTCTGCTGATGAGAAAACACTTTATTTTTTCACAAAACAAAATTAGGGCTCATACAATGTGTTGTAACACATATGATAGTGAGTAATCCACTGGAACAACTTTTATCACCAAAGCCCCCTCTCATGAGAAAACAAAATTTAAAATCCTCACTTCTCACAGCAAAGTATTAGGGATGATGGTAGATAACCTTACATTTGACCTGCATATATAAAATTGCAAAAATCACCAAAAAATTGGATGATTTACAGAGCCAAAAACTTTTTCACCGATGCAAATGAAACTATACTAGCGACTAGTTACCCCTCCCACTACCATATGGTATTCCCCATCCTTACTAGCCTCCAGGCATCACAAAAAGCAAAACCTGAACAATGCCATAATAAAGTGGCTAATCTGCAGCAAATAACCATTTCAGAACCACACACTATATAGCACTAAAGCCTAAACTGGTTAGAACTACCCCATCAACTAACATATACACAGCTGTATAAAACTATAAAATTATCCAGTATCTACCGGCTTGTCCAACATTAAATACCATTCTATTCAACTATGTTCCCAGTTGGTCACTATGATCCAATGACCAAACTATCTGTCCACAAACCTATCAAATCTGCTGGCATGGTCTGTATTCACACCTTACTGCTAAGACCTGGTACTTCTTACCTGTATCCATCAGGTAAATACCTTCCCCTATACTCCTTTAAAACCAATCTGAAAGCCTTCCGAGCCAAAATCTGGCTGTTTTTGCTCAACCCAAGAATAAACTACATTCCTAAATATGAACAAGTACCCATTTATACCTCACTCCCCCTTACCTACTTCTTCACTCACTTTCTTATGCCAATCAGTTTCTCTCTCCTGACTATCTAAAGACACCATAACCTTGTTTTTTGTTCTCTCACTTCGTATTGCAGTTTCTGTTTGCTTTATACTAACTTATCTTTAATTTCTCTCAATTGGATAAAATCTGTCTAAATATTAAATCATTGCCATACAAGTTGTATCTATTCTTAACCAATGTTTTTACATGATATCTAACTTGGCATAATTATTTAAACTGTAGAGATTTTTATATTATTTTTGAAGATTATAAAATTATTGTTCTTAAAATGTTTTTGTAGCAGTTTGAAGCTTTTCTTCCTGGGCTTCTGCTGAAAATGGGCACCTACCCAATCAGACTTTCACAGTAATCAAATGTCAACAAATAAAATACAATAAACTCTTTTCCACAGACCGCAGCCCTATACTGAACAACCAAACTGTGCATTGTAGTTAATACAGTTCTGAGTGAGAATTCGGTCAGGTTTCCTTTCCGATGGTAGATTTTATAGGCTACATATCTGAATCTTGCAAAAGTAAATTCCAGGCTAAAGCAACAGTTTACTGACACACAGGATTTGAGAGACAACCTGCAACTGGGTGGTACAGTCACCATCACATTGAGATTAAATGACCCTACCAAAATGTTGCAAAACATCAGTGGAAGGGAAGGATAAAATACAGTCCCAAATATACGTTTATAAGCACCCTAAATACCTAGGATATCATCTAGATTACTATAGCTAAGTTCACAACGTGTTGCCCCAGGCTAACTTCACAACGTGTTGCCCCAGGCTAACTTCACAACGTGTTGCCCCAGGCTAACTTCACAACGTGTTGCCCCAGGCTAACTTCACAACGTGTTGCCCCAGGCTAACTTCACAACGTGTTGCCCCAGGCTAACTTCACAACGTGTTGCCCCAGGCTAACTTCACAACGTGTTGCCCCAGGCTAACTTCACAACGTGTTGCCCCAGGCTAACTTCACAATGTGTTGCCCTAGGCTAACTTCACAATGTTTTGCCCTAGGCTAACTTCACAATGTTTTGTCCTAGGCTAACTTCAAGTTTGACTTGCTTTGTACACCTTGTCTGACTCTTGTGACATCTCTCAACTGTCATTTCTGATCACTTCTATCATGGGGCTGAGCAGGGTAAGAAGCCTATTACAGACACAGCTCCTCTTTTCCACTGTGTACAGGGATAACACAACTTGCTTTCCCAAGGAAAGGGGCCCTACCTTCACATGGATTTCAAGTTATAAACCAGGAAGCAGTACGATGTATATACATAGGGGGTACACCACTGATGAGGAAGATTCCATCCAATGGTACAGTGGTGAGATGAGAGTGGGCTAGTTATGGCCCACAAAAGTAAAGTGGCTGCTGAATTGTTCCATGATGACGTAAGAGTCAGTACTAGCAAACATATGACCTGGAGCCATCAGTTTACCAGAGATTCTTAATACTTGTCCAAGATTGCTCTGAGGTATCATAGGAATCATTTACACAGCATACTTTAAACAGAAATGTAAACTTGTTTCATTGAAATCTACTGTGTACACACCATCAGTGGAAAAGGATTCTTCATAGTCTTTTTGCAACTTGTCTCAGTCTGCCAAGACTTGATCACATCCTATGCAACTCATTTACTGAATTTATGTTTTACCCAATAATTTACTGCAGTGAACAAACTGTCGAGAAAAACTTTTAGGACAGGAGAACATTATGCTCCTCTGAGTGCCTTACCTGGCTGCTATACAATTTTATTTTAGCTTTTTACATATTCATTGGTTTCAGCAGTGACCATACTGTCCCATGGCAGAATAATGGCCACTACTACTGCCCTGCATGGTTTCAGCCATTTCTTTCTGCACTGCCCTGTGCACTTTATGTTTCTTAAAACCGATCAAACTGTTATTATCAGACTTGCAGCGGTTCAATAGAAAACAAAAATGTGAAACAGGTCTTTTTGCTCAGTACTTGGTGAAACTATGTTCTGGAAGTGGAACCAGTCAGATCTTCGAGACGGACTACCCTGTGCTGCACTCCTTGAGGCTGAAGGGAACTTCTGAATATGGTTTATTGTTTGGCCTTGTAATGGTCTGTACATTGATTGCCTAGTACTTCTCTATGTACCTGTGACATCCTGTATATTGAATATAAACAGCACATACACACACACACAACTAAACTGTACTATTGTCCCATAAACAGATGGCAAATGTGGTTAACATGCAAGACAGGCATAGACACAATATGTACAGCTGAAATCTGCACCTTCACCAAACGTGCATAAACCGATACAAGGACTGGTATCTGGGACTGTGTTTTATCCTTCTATTTCACTGGTCTGTTACAGCCACCCAGTTCCAGGATGTCTCTCAAATCCTGTGTGTCAATAAAATGTGGACTTAACAGAATCTTGCAAAAGTTAAAGCCAGGTTATGTAACACATACAATGTACCATCAGAAAGGAAACCTGCAAGAATTTTCACTCAGAATGGTACCAGCATCAAACCTGCTCCAAAATGTATTTAGGCATCTTTTTTTTTTTTTTTTTTTTTTATCAGAATTCACCTTTTTAGAACTACACGTACACATCTCTAGGGAAGATGCATAGCTGAAATATTACTTACAATCTTAAGAGCTACTTAATTCAGGAGAGCAGTGGTATACCAAATAAAGGTGAGGTGTTGTCTGGGATACACTTGATCCTAGTATAGTTTGGAGAAAAACAATGCAGCCTGAGTGAGTAAGACAGACGACAGTATATCCCAGCACAAACCATAACCCTGATATGGATTACCACTGTAGCACAACAAAAGGTTCCCCTTATAGCTTAAATGCAAGTATATCTTTCCCCATCTCTTCTGCTTAGGTTGTATTAGCTCAGGGTGTTTCCCTATATTTAATTACACTGCACGATGCTTGTAAAATTTACATTTACTGAGACTGTGGTGAGTCGCACAAACGGAATGGAAAACTGCAATTTGCTCATTTTTCCATTAAATGTGATATTAGAGTTACAGTATGTGTGTGTACGCATGCATGACTAATAGAGGTGCAGGCAGAGAAAAAGGGGGCTTGAACCATCCCCCCAAAAAAATTAAGGTAGCTTAGGGTAGTGTACTCAAATCATTTTTGTTATGAGCGGTTTGTTCTGCCTTTATTCTGCCTTGTGGTTTAGACACAAGTAGCTCACATTTGCCATGTCATAGTGGAACCTAAAAATAAGTGCTAGTAAACAATAAAAAGCAAGTTAACATGTTTCATATATTTATTTTTTTAAACAGCTAGTCTACGACATGAAAATGTTGCTCCATTATTAGTACATACATTTTCCTTTTAATTGCTGTTAGGTGTGGACTAACAGAAAATGGTAAACAGAAGAAGCCACAAGAAGTAAAGTGCCCCATCTGGAGTTAATAGGGATATGAAGAAATACCCTATTTCAACTTTTACACACCATATCCTGTGCCCGTGTTTAACAGTTTCAGTTAGTATTTAATCATTTATAAAGGAAAAGCACTGCGCTACTACATATGTCAAGCAGTTCTTTATTATTTTGCATTCCAAGTTATTTATATTAATTTCAATAATTCTTAAGACCCTGCTTGGGATTAAACTACCATTTTTTTGGCTGAAGTGATGGGCAACAGGATCTCTGGGAGCTCACTTCAGAATATTTATTGCCCCTCATCACAGACAGCTTCACTGGAATCGACAAACTTGTTTGAAGTTACCAAAGTTAAATAAATAAAACTTTTCACGAGTCCACATTTATATGAAAACTGCACAGCAACACAGTTTAGGGAAACAGCAGCCATTACTGTTCCAGTCCTGATGGCAATCATTATTAAAATTACACAGAAGTTTCAGAACTGGCAGATTTGATCACACAGAATCAAGCACACCCGCCGGGTTATACCACAAATGTACAGATTTTAATATGGCAACAGCCTGTTTCCATTTGTGTATGAAGGCAATGACTTTAAAGTAATTACTTGCAAATGGCAGTGTAATGTACTCATGGGTAGAAGGCCATGACTTTATATGAAACAGACGTGTTCCCACTTCATGCAGTAATACCCTAATTTATCCAAATCTTTTGGGTTTCTAATACCATGATGGGAATGGACCCCATTCCTAAATCAAAGTTCAATTTCATGAAATTAGTACTGTTTCAATCTTTGACGTCAGCTAGAAGTGCTCTTCGTAGCACCCACAATGTAATGACTCCTCCTGCAATCCTTAGGGAGTTACATGCATCAATAACGTATCTAAATACGATTGTAGATTCTTTTTTTTACAAGACCCATTCCTTCTACTACTACTGGAACTGTCTAGGTATCTTTCTTCCACACTGCTCTCATTTCTGCCTGCAAATCCTGATATTGTATGACTCTCTCTCTGTATGCAAGCCACTGTAGTTCATTGGGTGTAGCAACTTCAATGATCAGTGCTACTTTTGTCTTCTTTTCATGTTTTCTCGCATCTATTTTTTGAACTATTGGTATGGGGTGGATCACATGTGATGTAGACCATTTTCTATGATGCTTTGTGGTTCATGTTTCCAGTGTTTTTCAGCAACTTCAATATTATGTTAGTACAATTCCCAGTGCAACAGACTTGCCACATTATTATGGCTTTCAGTATACAGTCCTTTTGCCATTAGTATGTCACAACCAGTAACAAGATGTGCAACTGTTTCCAATTCTGTTTTACAAAACCTACATTTGTCTGTTTCTCCCACATGTTCAATGAACTTTGTAAACCAACGTGTACATAGTCCACTATCTTGGGCTGCCAATGTTAACCTTTCAGCCTTTGGTTTGAATTTACCTCACCTTAACCATTCCTGCATTCCATCCTAATCAACATGAGGTTGTTCCAGGAGTTTTCTATACTTGCAATTATATTATGCATTTTCCACATTTCTTGCCTTCTCATCTGATCCCTCACTTTATATTTTTGTTTTTTGGCACATTCACTTGCTGCCTGATTTTTATCTAATTCTGGTTTCGATCAATCGGGCTGACCGACTCCCACTGGTAGAGGGCCCCTGCGGCATGACTCTCCGAGTCATGGCGCATGGGTCAAGCTTCTCCACCTGGGGAGCGAGGCATGGGTAGGGGAGCAAAGTGTTCTGCACCCCACTGGGTTACAGTCTAGGTGAGACCAATGAGCCAGGCCCAAGGTGAAGGGGCCCTGTCACTCACCGGGCAGCTCCGCACACACACTGTCCACCACCAGCTCGCAGTAGTGAGGGCAGACGGTCCACCCTCTCTCTGTGTCTGAAAGCTACAGCTTTCCACGCTAGACAGCAGCCCTCCAGGGTTGCGGTCACTGGTCTACCACAACCAATACCTGGGTGCCCCCTCAGTGGGGTGAGGGAGCCCTTCTGTCAGCGGAGGTATGGGCTCTCCTCTCCACCCGTCAAAGTGTTTCTATCTGGCTGATCCTGCCAGTAGCATATGCTTGTCTCAAAAATAAAGCCATGCAAGTTTCTGTGCACACAGACACTACAATGCAACTGTAAATGGCTCATTAAATCGGCTATGGTTCCTCTGATCGCTCCAGACTAGAGTCACACTTAACAAGGTCTTCTTTCCCCACTGATTCTGCCAACCCCATTCCCTTGGCTGTGGTTTCGCTAGATAGTAGGTAGGGAGAGTGGGAATCTCATTCATCCATTTATGAGCATCACTAATTAGATGATGAGGCATTTGGCTACCGTAACAGAGTCATAGCTACTCCTGCCTCTTACCCGCACTTCAGTGAATTTCTTCATTTTGACATTCAGAGCACTGGGCAGAAATCACATTGTGTCAACACCTGTCTTGGGGCTTAGTGATGCTTTGTTTTAATTAAACAGTCTGATTCCCCTGATACACGCACCAGTTTGAAGTCAGCTACTAGCTGCTGGATGATGCGGGATATCGGTCGGGACTGGCACCCGCCACAGCCAGGGCGATCCATAAGAAGGGCCCAGTGTGCATCCAGTGTTGTTGCCGCTGTCCCCCAGGCTCTGCGAGGGGGTGACAGCTCATCCAGCAGCATGCTCAGCCCTGCTTCACACCAGAGTCTGACCGACCCACCCCTTAGAGCCAATCCTTATCCCGATGTTACAGATTTGGCTTGCCGACTTCCCTTACCTACACTGTTCTAACATGCCAGAGGCTGTTCACCTTGGAGACCTGCTGTGGATTTGGGTAAGGCATGGCGCGAGACTTACACCCTCTCCCCCGTATTTTCAAGAGCAGACGAGAGCTCACCGTATGCTGTTAGAACCATGACGCTTTCCAGGTTGTGGGCCTCTCTCCTGGAGTGACCCCACTCCACAGCACCCTGCCCTTTACAAAAAAAAAAAAAAGAGAACACTCTTCCAGCGGCCCCTGCTAGCTTCTCTGGGATTGTTTGCATCACTGCACTGGACATTGCAAGGTTCCCATCTCAGCCGCTCTAGATTAGGGAATCTGAACCCAACTCCCTTTCGATCGGCTGAGGGTGATGGGAGGCCATCGTCTGTCCCTTTGGAACATTGCTCGCCTCTCTCTCAGGACTGACTGATCCATGTTCAACTACTGTTCAGATGGAACCCTTCTGCACTTTGGCCTTCAAAGCTCTCGTTTGAATATTTGCTACCACCCCCCCAAGATGCAGCAGCTCCACCCAAGTCCTCTCCCTGGGCTTCAGTGCCACGGTGGCGGCCCTCCTACTCGTCGTGGTGTAGCCCCCTCAGCATGTACTTATATTTATGGGCACTTTGAAGAATAACCATTTCAGCCTGCTGACATGTCTTTGGGTTGTGCTGGGAAACCAGACCCCTGCAAATCCCCACACCAACATGAGGGGGGCAAGCAAACTCCAAAGCAAAGGTATACTAGCTGGGAATCAAACTGGAAATCTTAAAAGGTAAGTTGAAAATTAAAGTAACAATGACATTACATATGAAAGAGAACACAAATGTTGCAAATAAAATGATCAATTCAAGAGAAAAAGCAAATAAAACAAAGAAAAAAAAATCTTGCAAAAGTGATTTACCTAATATGCAAGCAGAAGTCAAATAAAGTCAGCCAGCAAGACACATTAATGACAGACGAAGGAAATACTGAAAGTTTGAATGCATTCTTTTCAGCACCACTTAAAAGGAAAGCTGAAGGGTAGATGCCAGAAACAAGGATTCATTTCCTTTGGGGACTTGGAATCATGCCTGCTCAGATAATGAACCAGTACAAACTCTTAACACAGACAAAGGCAGAGAGAGCTATATGGAAACTTCCAGGTCTAAATCCGTGACTCAGACTACATTTCTTACATTTCTTATATGCAAGTTAACTATCAAGAGTGTGAAGTTTGTATAGTTGTCATTGCTGCTTTAAAGTGCCACATTAGACCTTTTCTTCAAAAAACTTTTAAAAACATACACTCAACTCCCTTGCCTCAAGGGATGCCACTCTGCAGTAATATGCATTTTACAAAATTGTGTAGCCACATACTGAAAAAAGTTTATACTGTAGCCATGCCCTTTTTTTTTACTCCAGAAATGTGAAGTGACGGTCCTAACTAAACAAAAGAAGTGTTTACTAACTTAACTCATCTTAACAGAAAACACTTCAAAACTTTGACAGTTTAAGAATCAAATATGTTTTGCATACTTGGAAATGTATCCAAAGAATTTGACATTAAAAACACTCATCAGTTGCTGCAAAGACAAATTACTGAAATGTAGCATGTGGCACAACACACAAGGTACAATTCTACAACTTTATAATTCAGTTTGTAAATAACCATTAAATATACAGATGTGGCAATCTCAGCACATTCTGAATACTTCAAGCAATAAATAAGTAACATCAGAAAGGGTATTATAAAATTCCCCAAATGTTTCTACCTTTCCCAGATGCTTCATAAAAATTCTTAAAATCATACAATAAAAAGGTAACTAGTTACTAATATCTAATAATTTTACAGAAGTGGAACATTTAAGCTTTGAAGTAATATCTCTTTTAGGCAGCATGTTCTTATTAACCAGAAACTTATTGCATGAAAGCATATGGTATACTTGTATTTTATCAGACCATTCCATTTTACTCCAACACATCAGGTCTAATTAACATACACCACTTCTCCATGGAGCTGGTGGACTCTTCCTGCAAAATGCTCGGTGATCATACCTTTCAACAGTCCCCAATTTTGCCTCATATTTTTGTTCCATCTCTCTTAATGTGTTTAATATGCTAGTAATTCACTGAAGACTACAGTCCCAGTTAATAGTGATAGACATTAGCCTTTCCCACTTCTTAACTTGTTCTCTTAATTGTTCAGAAAATGCATGTCAATGCAAAATCTGTTGTTTAATTAATTAGAGCAATATCTAAAACTGTCCCTGATTTTGATCTTTTGTCACCCCCCAAAATTTTTAGATTTGTCTAGAATTCTTAAGAAAAATTGGTAAGAGGTATGTGTAGCAGGATAATATGAGTAACTTGGGGAAAAATGTAGCTGCTTCCTATTAGAACTCATGGGGGTGTTTGAGATGAGCACAAGGTACTTCTCTCCAGAGCAGTTCAACTCATGTGAAAGTGTAAATGTCCTGCACCTACAGTGTCTTCAGAAAGACTTCACAACAGACTTCCAGATATGAAAGATAAATTGCACACCATGAACTTGACAGCAGATCATAGAGAACCTAAAATCCAAGTCGTGCAGAACTGGTGATGTATATGGTATAGGAAACAAAAAGCCTGGCTTTCTTTTGGTTCTTTGCAGTTTTCTGCAATACTACCTCTTTTAATGTAAATAAAGAGAAATATATGCTCACGGTCGCACACAGATATATTTTAAAGGGGGTGGGGCTTTACAAGACTAACTATAGGAAGATTTAGTGCATGATAAAGTCCATCAGTGGCAAACCTGTTATCTAATAGGTGTAGCGTCAGTACTGCTGATACAAAGTAAAATCATTCTTACAGAATGCGCTCAAAGAAACACACAACAAAGTTTTTGCGCTGTGATGAGCACCTAAAAATCATGCTGTGGAGTAGATTGGAAATTTGACCACTTGTTTGAAAAAACAGTTCACATACGCTGGTATGAGATGGAAGACAGCCCTCCCTTGTGTAAAGTGAAATATGTGAAATGCAAAAATTTTCTCTGCACCTCCCTGAATATTTTACTATGGACACAAAGTAGGAGGTCCCTTCCTGAGAGGTCAATGACATATGCAAAAAGCCAAAGAACAGTATTGGGAGCAAATCATTAAAGGTTCCCAATTCATGGAGGATCATGTGATCCAAACTAATGAATGGTCTCTGACACATTAGACCAAGATGCAGTAAGGTGCACTGCAAAGGTTTAAGAAAGAAAATAAATGCTGTTGGATGTGGAATTAGACCCTTTTTGGAATACTGGTTACCATGGAAGCAAAAATGATCCAGCTGTCTTACCTCCAGTATTAGAACAAATTACTTTAGATTATCTCAATGTTCATACCCTCTAGCAAACAAAAAATATGTAGGGCTCTCGCCCTGGGGTAGGAACAGGTCAACACAGGGGCAAGGGATGTAAGCTCATTCAGAGGAGGGCATAAGCCCATGGACACTCTTCCTAAATGCCTCTACTGGTTGCCCTGTTTCCACAAAGGAGCTTGAATGGTGCATGTGTTCCCAATCATGTGCCCTTCTCCTCCCACCCCGAGAGAGGCAAGCATTCTTAAATCCTTATCCAGGTCATGTTGGCTCTTCATACACCAAGACTGTAAATCAAACAGAGATTGTCTAAGGTCATAATCAGGGCTTTGTTTCCCTATGCAGTGCCTTCAGTACCACCACTCCTCAACACAGCAAACACAATTACCTCAAAAATGGTATTAACTGTATATCAATTATACTGCCACATTGCTTGAGTATTTTTCCCCAGTTATATATTTAAATTTCATCCCCCGACCCATAATCTTAAATCCTATGTTTCAGTTATCATAAACTAACACATATGCAGATTCTCCATTAGACATACTGCCACTACACTTTTTATATAATCATTCATATCTTCAGATTACTTAACTATGGGATATTTACAGCTAAACAGTTTTTTCCCCCAATATCAGTGCAACTGCACAAACACAAATACTATGAAGTCGACTTACAAAGCCCACCAGTCAATAAGATCTATCATGTACAATTTATCTGAGTCACAATAAACAATATTACTCATTTTAATACATTCAAGTGGCCACAATTAAGGCAGTTGCATGCGTCTTTTGGCAGAAAACCATCCAGTCCATGTTGCTTTACGGTTACATGCAGAATTATGGACCAATTTGTACTTTAGGTTATTATCTGTCAAGTACGTTACAACTGCTGTACAAATTATGCAAATAAAACTAAAGTAAAGAAAAAGGAGGATGGACTGGGTTTCTTTCAAAAGTCACAAAGAAGTTCCCATAATCCTGGATATTATAAGCAT
The DNA here is from genome assembly GCF_019279795.1 of Protopterus annectens. Lineage (NCBI taxonomy): Eukaryota > Metazoa > Chordata > Ceratodontiformes > Protopteridae > Protopterus > Protopterus annectens. The sequence continues at coordinate 522,757,709 of NC_056725.1, read as the reverse complement.
ATTAAAATGATGACTTCAGTACACCCTGATAATAGCGACTTGTTCTGCATAACCAAATTTAAGTGTAACACTAAAGAAACATTATGTATGTAGTGTAATGTATTTTAGTAATTTAACATGCATGTGCCAGGAATTAGACTGCTAACACATGTCGTGCCAATACTAATAGATGAAAACACTGCTGTTACTAGTATGCATTACCTGCCTGCTAACGCTAAAAGTAAAGGGAAGCGATATAAAAGACAGCAGATGTGCTCTCACTACTACTACAGACAGAATGCTTCAGAAAGAATATATACTCTGCTGTTTGTGCTCTGGACTCTGATTTCAGCTACAACCAAATACCTGTTAATTCACTATGGTCCACAGTCTCAATGGAGACTCCACAAAAATCAGACAGAGAAGATGCCCTTCTTGAAATAATGAATTCTGAGCTATCATCGATTCAAAGCCCTGTCCTAAAGAGGAACAGGCAATCCGGCCTGAAACAGTTCAAAGGGGCATGTATTGTACTATCAGTTAAAAGCCCACTTGGCTTTCTATAAAACTATCGGCTTCATTTTGTTACTAAAATTACTGCTGTACTAAATCCTTCATTATATTTTCTAGATACATTATCTGAAGTGAACTACTAACAAAGGCAGATTTTTGCCACTCCCAAAAGAAAGCTTTGTGAATAAAATGAATAAACCTCCTACCACAGCCACTTTTTGTCCCAGTAATGTACAACATAGGATACATGAAGTACTCATAAAACATGAAGCAGAGGCATTCTATAACCACCCAGCATAAGGCCCATTGTGAGACCTTCATGGAAGGAATGTTGTAACTATTTTTCCTAATTGTGGTTCTTCTTTTAATCTGCTGCAATACCACTCAAAGAAAAGTCAGAGCACAGTCCTGACTGTTTTACTTTTTGCGGACATAAACCTAGCCTCAGACAGCAGTGTGCAACAGTTTTCTTTTTTTTTTTTAAATCACATTGCAATCAAAGCTAAAGCTCCTCTGGACTAAACAAGTGTTACACTGCCATCTACTGACCTTTGCTGAAATTACAGTTAGTGTGTTCACTTTTGGTAAGGTTTGTTGTAGCACCCATAACAATGGCCACATCTGCTGTCTTCGATAATTTGCTGCAGGACATCGGCAAGCATACACTATGTAGACTATAGCATACGCATGGTCAGCAAGTGAAGGAGGCAAGCATATTAAAACAAAAAACAACCAACCAAAAAAAAACCCCACTAAAAATACTGTCCAAACATGCACCCTTGAGTATCCATTTATAAACTGATCATATGTGCAGGTGGGAGTCAAGAAAGCAGGCTAATTTTCCTGTAGTAGCCACAGGAAGAAATCTTGCATATTGAGCAGATTTCTACACGTAGCTGCTGCTGTAAGAAAATTACAGTTTAATCGGCTCCAGCTTGCAAGGGTGAGTGTCAGCAGACATGCACTTGGTCACTGCGTGCTACTTTAGACTGCAGTTCCACAGAGCTTTAAGAGTTACGATTCTCTTAGCAGACTTGTGCTATAGCACAGAGCATTCTTCTTCCTCTTTCCTAATACATACCTCAACTTTTCTCAAGACTCAAGAATTTTAAACAAAGCCAAAAATAATGGGCGGACAACGGTCCAAATATCAGGGTCAATTTTTAAATATTAGTACAAATCATTTTAAAAGTTAATAGATCAACAGGGTACACATCAATGTGCAAATTCTGAAGAATAAGAAGTATGAAAATCTTAATGTCTGACAGTTTTTTGACTGACTGCAAAATCAAGTGATTTACAAGAAAATAACATTTGCATGGAGCAGGGCAAGAATATGAAGCAAATCAGGGACATTATGCAAAAATCTAGACAACTGAAAGGTATGTGCTAAACTGAGCCATTTTTTAACTCAGTAAAATGTGGCTGAAAATCAAAATTCACAGCTACGATTTACTAAGTAACAGAAGCAGCACGTGCCTCTCAACTCTATCACTTTTGGCTGTACAGTCCATGATTCGGCCCCATTTTGAGTAGAAGTTTTTTTTGGCATGCATCTGTTCATCCTACAGTAACTTTGCCAGGTGTGACTGTCTCTGGACATTGTGATACGAGAAGCCATCAGGGTGATTAGGTGACTGCATGAGGCAGACTGAAGAGTTCTTTTCCGCAGTGTTCGTCTGTGTATGAGGTACAGACAGAATGCCTAACCTTTTAAGATTAAAATATGGATAAATTAGCTTGCATAGGAGTATCCCAGTCATCTCTACCTACTAAACATTCTTCTTTATACTACCTGAGGACATACGATTTTAGATTTCTTGTTCCCATAACACTATTCATATTATTGATTTGCTCATACTCACCCTTCTTGGACAAATATTTTTTAGCAAAATGTGTCATCCAAGCAACAGATACTGATCTGAGCCAGGGACCATCGGAAAAGTACTTATTTGATAAAGGTCTCCCACAGACATCCCAACCCCACCCCCACCATGAAGCTATGTTTTGTTTTTTCTGTTAGTCAGTACTGTTATATCTGAACTCATTGCATTTCAGTTCAGTCTAACCTTATCTTAAAGTGTTAACTAATCAGCCTAATTTATTTTCTGTCTCTGATGAGCTTGTTCTTTCACAGCTGCTATAATTTAATCTGTTGTTTTTAGGTCTATACATTAATAGGCTTATACTAGACAGCCAGCCTAGAGGCCAGAGACATTATGAAGTGTGTGTGTGTGTGTGTGTGGGGGGGGGGGGCACTTCTTTGATCTAGTGGCTATACCTTTATAAAATACATGGAATGGATAGAGGGATTTCCTAGTGATTGCTGTTGTGTGTAAAAAGTGAGCTTTTCGTCCACAAATGTGCCATGGTCTCTAAGACAATGTCGACTTTGAGGGGAGCACCCCCTAGGTAATATTTGTGGGGATGCCTATGCTTCCACAGTACAATACTTTTATTTATATTGCATTTATTGACACCAGGTATTAGTGTGGGGTTATGGGAGTTTGCAGTCATCAGCTAACTTTGTAAGCCAGAGAGCAAACTGTTTACTGAATAAAGGTTGACCCAGTACAGTGGTGTGGGATATCACTGCTGAACATCAACTTAGGCAAGACAGTCCCATCAACCCTGACTGTGGGTTCTGCCTGTAAGCCATTCAGCCATCCATTAGATTACGTACTTTGTTAACATTTATGAGGGTGAGCTTTTCAGCAATAACATAATGGGAGCAGACACATGGCCTCATATACAAGCTAGAAAATTTAGCAATTTGGACAGGTTTGTTTGTCACAGTATGGTACTATACTAGGTATCTAACTGGAGGCTGTTTGAACTCTGTACAAAAGGCTGGGTAAAACTACTGACCAGAGTATATGTCTGCTAAGTTCCCATTATATCAGAAGCAAATATCCTGTCAGTTTTAACAGGAAAAAAAATCATTTGTAACATGCCAATGTCACAATGTATTGCTTTCATTTGGCTAAATCTTTGGAGTTAGATTTACAGGTGTGCTGCAGTCAAAGCTGTGTAACTAGAACTGCCGTCTTGGGTATGTTCTGTAGCTGACCACCCTGTTTTTACACTAATGCTTCATATCTAAATATCAAATATCAAAGCGAGCCAGAGAAATAACCTTTCAAAGATAGGTCCATTTTAGTTCATTTGCCTTTATTGTTGCAGTCTTGATATTTTGTTATACTGTTTTCATTGCAGGGTGCGACGGTGAACTTATGCTGTGTATGATGAGTACAGTAATGGCTTAAAATACTACTTTACTGAGTTGCCTTTATTGTTGCAGTCTTGATATTTTGTTATACTGTTTTCATTGCAGGGTGCGACGGTGAACTTATGCTGTGTATGATGAGTACAGTAATGGCTTAAAATACTACTTTACTGAGTTGCCTTTATTGTTGCAGTCTTGATATTTTGTTATACTGTTTTCATTGCAGGGTGCAACGGTGAACTTATGCTGTGTATGATGAGTACAGTAATGGCTTAAAATACTACTTTACTGAGTTGTCAATTCATCAGAAGTAAAATAAAAATCTATTTCTCCCGAATACTGATTTTTTTGTCACTGGACCCCCCCTCCCCCCCCACCAGTTTAGCTTCATATACAGTAAACTGCAATGTTATGAAGATAAAGTTATGCTTGTGTCTTTAAAGATGGAACCACTGAATAAACTGTATCCACTGGAACAGCCAACAAATAACAAAAGTAACAAGCCTCACAGCCTGCTCCAAAATGACTCTTCAAAGCACCAGCACTCTACAATTCCAAAGTAGTAAAAAGTTGCTTTATTGACACAAACAATTTAAAAGTTAAGCGCTTTCATCTTGTCAAGACTTCATCAGAAGATGGAACCACTACCTGAGTGTATTCTGTAATGGAGGGTCATGGTATATTATTCTGAGAAATTTGTAGCAGTATGCCATACAGTTACAAATAAATAGTCCTTTATTGAAAGGTACAACCGATTAAAACTGCCATTTGAATGCTCATATGCATCTGAAACGCATCATTGGTGGGTTTTGTGAAACAAGAACAAAAATAATTTTCTTCTAAGAAAGGTAATATTTTCAGTCATTTTTATATGTTATAGCAACATATTCATGTTTTACAGGCTTCAACTAGCATGCACATATTTAAGATTCTGTTGTCTAGATTTCCCTAAAAACTGTTAGGCTGTGCAAAACAATACGAAGGTCAGATTATCGGGGGGGGGGGGGGCTTTTCCGGAAAAATTACTTCAAATTGTCTTGAAGAATTAGAGATTGTCATATGAAGTTAAGATGGAATTCAGACTAGAATGGTCTCTGTAAATTGACAGTGAAATTTTTAGAAAACATTCTACCAAAACCAACTGTGTGGCATTCAGTTCTCTGCAGAGTAAATAAACAAAAGGTATCAAAAACATAAATATACGTTAGTGTGATTCCACATCTACAGGAATATGCTTGAATAACGTTGATCTTTTCATTATTTACATATATTCAGGCAATTACCTAATGTAATGTCACAGAGTAAAAAGAACTAACATAAAACAATTTAATCTTAAAAGATCAAATCCAAAAATTAACAGTGAAAAAAATAAAAACAATTTTATCCAGGAGCGCAAGCCCCCTTGCACCCCCACACCCCCTGCTACTTTTATCAACTATGACAGGGGTGGGCAAACTTTTTGATTCGTGGGCCACATTGAGTTCTAACATTTGACAAAGGGGCCGGAACAGGAGCAGATAGATGGCATGCTTTGAAAACATCACCTCATTGGGGGAAAAATACACATCTTGGGATATGGAGAAAACATGTGCTTTAATTTCCAATGAAAATGAAGAAAAGCATTACAATAAAATCTCTGACTTCGAAATGAGTCTTTAAACACTGAAAATCAAATAAATGACCATTTTATTTTAAAGCACTGAAAGTTCTGTTATCCTTCAGGATATCACCATCACTCTCCTCCTGACTGTCTTTTTTTCAAAAACAGTAGGAGATGCAGATGTACTTGTCCTGTTCCTTTTATTCAATTTGTTTCCCCGGTGCCAAAAGTCAACAACGACCAGTGCAAGGACGAAACAGTTGCAGCAAGTCAGTCTGTGAAGCGTTATATTTGATCTGCTCGCACTGTTTATTTTAACAACGTGCGTATCACGGAGACACACACATTTTAATGGGAGCAGTGTTGTTGGTCTCTTTTTTTAGCCAGCGCATCAAAGTCAGGAGTTAGTTTTGTTGTGGCGATTCTCAGGATGGATCTTTTAAAAACTCGCCCTCAGACAGTGGTTTGCTGGCCTTTGCTATTTTGAATGAAAGCAAAAAACTGGCCTTGGTACTTGACTCTTGAATGGCAGTTTGACGGTGAAAAAAACTTTGCTGAGCCTTCAAATTAGCTGCCACCTTCTCAGCAGCAGCTTCCCGTTCTTTTGTTGAGAGCTTGCTAGCATAATTAGCGTGCTTTGTGGCAAAGTGACGGCTATAATATTATACTCTTTAAAAACCGCCACAGTTTCTTGGCATATCAGGCAAACAGCAGATGATCGGTGTTCAGTGAAAAAATATTTAGTTATCCACTCCTTATTGAACACTCAACATTCTCGGTCCACTTTCCTTTTCTTGGGTCCGCTCATCTTCATAGAGGGGCGGTGGGTCAAAGGGTAAAGTGCAAACGTGGAGTAATAGGCCTACGCTTCACCTCAACAAAGCCAATATATCTAGAGTGCCATCTAGTAAGGAAACATCAGAATTGCAGGGGAAATAAAACATCAACAAGGTTAATTTATTAAATTTTTTCAAGTTTGGCGGGCCGAATCAAAACGTTTAACGGGCCGCATGTGGCCCCTGGGCCGTAGTTTACCCATGCCTGAACTATGAGATTGCACAACAGCAGAGAAAAGGCAACCCCCTAACCTCTGAACCATGATCTTGTACAAAGAGAAAATGGTATTGAGAATTCTGTCACATACACTGGCAGAAGGACATTCTATATTTTGAACGCTAGCTCACTCATATGAACTGCAAATGCCGAGTCATAAATCCCATTAAAATTTATTTTCTTTTCATTCAATTTTAAAATGTAGCGTGCTCCTCCTTCTTTAAGCACAGGAGCCCAGCCAGTACTTCTCCATTAACAGGGCAACACTCCTTGGCAAACGTAAATGTGGTAATGTGTCTCCGTAACTTTTGCTGTGACTGTGTTAGTCGGTATCAGGTGATAACATCTACAGAAATGTGTCTCTGGCAAGCAAGCAACCCCCCAATCACAATGTTTCAGGGGTGGCTTTTACAGCAAGGACACATCTCATTTTTCAAATGAGCCTTCTAATGACGGTGTGGTTTTCTGGCAACTCACTGATGATTCACACATTCAACGTTGCCATGATAGACAGTTAACCCAGTAATGGCTTTTAGGTTTATGATACCAAGATTTAAAAACCTGTCCTGCACATATCATTGGAGACTTTGTCTACAGTTCTTGCATTAAGAAGTTGAGCGGTAGGAGGATGAAGTGACAAGACGGGGAAAATATGTCAGTAAAACCTGATGTCATGTGATACAACCATCCATTCGGTACTGTCACAATATTCGGTACAACGGAAAAGCACCCAATATTCTAACTACCTAAATCTGAGCCCACACTGTAATGCTGTGAGACATTTCTGTCCACGGGAACACACTGACAATGGGGACAAACGAGTTTGAAAAATACAGACCTGTGGTGGGTGTGATTCACATTATATCGTGAAAAAAAAAAAAACAGAAATGCTCCTCTTTCCACATATGTCCAAATTCGTTAGGGTCAGTCTGTTAACATTTGTAATGTTGTGAGGCATGCATGGGGAAAAGGCTTTGTAAAAACAGGAACATCTGCTGTAAATGTCAGCATGTGGTTAGGCTAAGATTAATGGTACTTCTCCGAAAACATTTCGCAGCAACACTTATGTTTGCTGATGAGTGTTGCCCCATTAACGGAAAAGTACCCACGTCTATTAACAAGATGTGTGTAAAAATTAAAAATAACTTTTATTTTTTAAAATTCATTATTAAAACAAATATTTTTTTTACAGATATGTGGTTAACAGACATGTGAAGAAACTGGATTACAGCTGAACAATCTCATTGAAAGTGTTGCCCCGATAATGGAAAAGTACCACCCAGCCAATATTGTTAGAGAGAGAGAAGATACACTACCATGGCCATTATTTTTCCCAAAGCAAGATGTCTGAGGTGTACACAGTCAACAAAGCAACGATAACTGCAGGATGTTGACAGTGCCATCTGTGGACAAAGCTAGTAACTGTCCCTTCTGCTGCTTGCACAGTTTAAATAGCAATTCATTTGTCCTTGCAGGGCTCTTGTGAAGCGTGCCTGTGGACTCAAATGACTTATTTGCTCAAGTTAAAAATCATTATTCTATGTCAGTGTGAACTAATTTGGAGTACTTTCACTGTGTTTTTTTTAATCACTGCCTGACATCTGCTGTGAACATAGTCAAAGTTAGTGTCACAAGACATCTACAGCTTGAGGACTTCATGGAGCTTAGCGGCCCCCAAAGCCCAGACAGTACAACTGGATTTCGACACAGGCTAAGTAGCGGTCTCTGCCTTAGACCACAAACAGTGTAAAAGAAGCCCTGCACATAAGTTTTCTATAGCTTGTGTGGGGAAGCTGGGGACATTGAGGTCATTATTTATTTAACTTTCCACACAGTGAAACCTCACACTTGTGCACATAAGATTTTAAATACTGTCAGGGGTGGGGACAGCGTTGTCATTATTTAATTATTCTCACAAATAACCTTCAGAGGTGTACATCCAAGATCATTATAGCTTGTGTATATGGTGGTGGTGGGGACTGTGGGAAAAGTGGTCATTATTTCTTTAACTGTCCTGAGAGTCAAACTTTAGGGGTGTACACAGAAGGTAACTTTAGCTTGTCTAGGAGCAGTGTACTATTTAGGAGTAAAAATGTGGAATATATTGCATATCACTGCCACTACATTTTTTCACTTTCCTCAGAATCAATCATCAGATGTGTATACAGTTGACTACATTTTGGAGGTAAGAGTTAGGAGCCAGGCTGTGTATGTACATCTTACAGCAACATTTTGAATTACGTTAGTGTTCTGTCCATTCTTTCACCTTCATCCCAGTCTGACATCAGAGGGATACAAACAGACAGTGGCTGTCCTTTGGGGAAGGGGTGAAGAGGATTGCTGAACATATGTTATGACAGGAGCAAATTAAAATTTGACTTTTTTTTGTTCATATACTTTACTCCCAATCTAATACCACAGGGATACACAGAAGGTAACTGTCATGTTTTCAGGGAGTGGTAGGGAGACGGACAGTATTCCCAGATATGCTTTCTGTCATAAGTATTTTCTTTGTTTATTGGGGACTATTTTATCAGCTTTGAAAATTAAGCAATGTGCACAACTTTTTCTTCTTTGAAAGGAATAAATCAGACCAAACTTCTTTCCCTTGTTATGATTTTTATTAAGACCATCATTATATCAAAAAGTTTGCCATGTACCCCAGGGCAGCTAGCAACCACCACATGTGGGTTATCCCTGCTGGGGTAGGCCTCGGCCGACCTGAATACCAGAGACTTAGTATTTCTGCGTCAGCTGCTGTCACTTGAAGACTGACGTCAGGTCATCAGTGGTATAAAGGAAGTCAGCCAACGCCATTACAACAGTTTTTCTTGCTCTAACCGCTCAGGAGCCCCCAAAGTAGGAGACCAGGCTCTGGTGGTAGGACCCCACCAGTGGAAAAAAAATACCAATATGTCCCTTGTAAGGAAAGGAGAACAACAAGGAAGAAAAGTAACAAGGAAAAGGTGGAAGGAGGGAGGGAAAACCAGGACTGCAACAGTGAAGACACTCGAACCTCTACATTTATGGTAAGTGTACACAACTGTACTATGTTCTTAGTGTTTCACTGTTGCAGTCATCACATTTGGGTAGATTCCCAAAGCTGAGGAAATGGGTGGAGGCAGTCAAGGAAGCTAGGGGCTAGCTAGCATGCCCTGCAAGACTGCAGAGGCAAAACCTGCCCTAGATTTAATAGAGAGAGGCAGGTGGCAATGTTTGGTAAAGGTGTTAACAGATGTCCAGGTGGCAGCCTCCAGGATGTCCCCTGGTCGGGATTCCTCTGAGGAATGCTGCAGAGGTGGAGGCTGCTCTGGTGGAGTGGGTCCTGACCCCCTTGGGGGGGAAGCTTGCCATGCTGTTTGTAGCGGAAATGGGTGCAGTATACTACCCATTTGGAAATTATTTGTTTGGAGATTGCTTTGCCCTCTGCCCTCGAAGCACAGCTAACCAGGAGTTGATCAGATTTTCTGAAGGGTTTAGTCCTGTCCAGATAGTATCTGAGCTGTCTGTGCACATCTAGAGTGCAGAATCCTTTCCCCTTGTTTTGAGGGTTAGGAAAGAAGGTGGGGAAAATGGATGGATTGGTTGAGAGCCACAGTGGATTCCACCTTGGGCATGAAGGATGGATTAGTTCTGAGGGAGACCCTGTCTGCATGGATGATGATGAAGGGTTCCACTGCCATGAGTGCTTGCCGCTAGACTCTTCTGGCTGAAGTGATGGCCAGGAGGAAGGTTGTCTTCCAGGAGAGAAATTTTAGCTCTGCAGAAGAAGCTGGTTCAAATGGAAGCAGGGTGAGCTTTTCCAAGACAAAGTTAAGGTCCCAAGCTGGTATTGGTGGCCTTCTGGGGGACCTCAAGTAGTTACGCCCTCTGAGGAACTGTTTGATTAGAGGGTGTGAAAAAAGAGGCTGCTCAGTAGGAAAATGAGTAGAAATAGAGGCATGATTTTTTTATAGAGGAGAAAGAGAGACCACTGTGTAGTAGGTCAACTAAGTAATCCAGGATAAGGGGGATGGAGGGCTGTGCCGTATTGGCCCCCTTAGCCTGGATCCAGGTGCAGAAACTTTTCCATTTATCTGCATAAGAATTTCTGGTGCTAGGGCGTCTGGCTTCTTGGATAACATCCGGAACCTGTTTACTGAGGAGGGCAGCTTGGTCATGGGTCAGGGTATAAGCCAAGCTGCCAAACTGAGTGCCTGCAATATGGGGTGCATGAATTCCCCTTCCCTCTGGGTTAGGAGGGTGGGAATATGAGGAAGATTCCATAGGGGCAGTGGGGACACGCTGTGCAGTAAGGGGTACCAGTGCTGTCTGGGCCAGTCTGGAACTATGAGAATGGTCCTAGGTTTTTCCTCCCTTATTTTAATCAGTACCTTGGGAATGAGAGGTAAGGGAGGAAAGGCATAGACCAAGATGTTTACCCAGGGGAAGGACAGGGCATCTACTTTCCACACCATGCAGTGATGCTCCCTGGTGCAGAATTTGCTGAGCTGATGATTGGTGTGGAAGGCAAAGAGATCAACGTCTGGGGTTCCCCATTTCTGAGTTATTAGTAAGAAGGTGTTTCTGTTGAGCTGCCACTCGTGGGGGTCCAACAGTTTTCTGCTTAAACGGTCTGCCAGGGAGTCTCGAGTCTGGCAGCTATTGTGCTAACAGGTGCAGATGCATGGAAGAGGCTGTGAACCAAAGGGTCATGGCCAGCCTGCACAGCGGGTAGGAGTGAGTCCCTCCTTGCTTGCTGATGTACCACATCACTGTAGTGTTGTCTGTTTTGATCAGGAGAACCCCTGGGGAGAGAAAGGGTTTAAAAGCTATCAAGGCCTGCTGCACAGCCATCATCTCTTTTAGACTGATGTGCAGGGGGAGTTGCTGGGGGTTCCATTGGCTCTGCATGCACCTGCCATCCAGGTGTGCACCACAGGCATAGTCTTGATGCATCTGTGGTGAGGGTCTGGGAGGTGGGGTGTGGGGAGAAGAGCAGTCCCTTGTTGTGGGAGCAGGCTGTTGCCCACCAAAGAAATTACTCCCTCAGGCAAGGAATAATAGGTAGAAAAGTTTCCAGATCTTGAGAGTGTTGACAACAAAGGCTCTTTAGGTACCACTGAAGTTTCCTCATATGCAGTCTGGCATATGGAATAAGGAGTATGCAAGATGCCATGAACCCCAAGGTTTGCAGGATTTTCCTTGCAGAAAGCTGGGGCTTGGTGGCCAGTTGAGAGAAGCTGATAGGAAACTTTGTTTCTCTGGTGTTGGGCATGCCATCTGGGATGCTGTGTCCAGACTTGCGCCCAGGAAGATTATCCTTTTGGTGGGTGCCTGTTTGGATTTCTTTTCGTTGATTGTGTACCCTAAAGGAGGTTAGTAGGTCCTTTAAAAAGACCAGGTCTTTGAGCAGCTTTTCCTGGCTGTCTGAATAAGGCAGTCTTCTAAGTAGGGGTAAATTTGAATATTTCTTTCTCAGCAAAAGGCAATGGCTGGAGCCAGGCATTTTGTGAAAACTCTGGGAGCAGTAGATAAGCCAAAGGGAAGTGCAGAGAACTGAAAGTGTTGAGATCCTGCCCTGAAGTGAAGATATTTTCTGCAGGACTCCCTGATGGGAATGTGGAGGGTAGGCCTCTTTTAGGTCCAGGGTGACTAGCCAAGCGTCCTAGGTCAGCATGGTTAGCATTTTGAATTTTGGGATCAGCAGGAAGGTGTTCAGAATGGATAGATTGAGGATGGAGCGCCAGGTGCCCTCTTTTCTGGGTACCAGAAAAAGTCTGGAGTAGAATACTTTGCCTATCTGCTCTGCAGGAACATGTTCTACTGCTCTCAAGGAGAGCAGGGTATGGATTTGCTTTTGAGCCTCTGCCCACTGATTTGGTGGTAGATCTGGGAACCCTTTTGGGTGTGGAAGGAGAATTTGTACCCCTGAGACACAATGTTCAGAACCCATTGGGTCATTGGTAATGGTGGCCCAGGTGCTTGAGTGAAAGGAGAGTTTTCCTCCTAGGGATATGTGATGGTGGACAGAGGTGAGGTAGGGAGGTGGTGAGCCATTGTAAGTTTTACCATAAAGGGGTGGCTTAGAATTCCCTGGTTTTGAAGTGGAGGCAGTCCACTGCTTAAATCTCTGCAACCCAAAGGACTGCTATCTTGGAGGTCTGTTTCCTAGGCTGGCCCTATTTGCTAGGTGCAGAAAAGTACCAGTGCTTGGAAGGAAAATGCCTGCTGAATCTAGGGGGCTGTATCTGTAAGAAACCTTTAACAGTCTGTATAAATTTTGCTTTTTCTTTTTTAACACCTCTTCTGCTTTAGTACCAAATAAGTTATCTTTGCGCAAGGGTGCATCCAACAATTTTGATTTGACATGGTCTGGCAGGGGCTGTTCCGTAAGCCATGCATGTCTTCTAATGATAGATCCAGTGATTCATGCCCTGCAAGAAGCTTCAAGGTCATCAAAACCACAGTGCAAAGTGTGTTTAGTTACTTGACCAGCAGAGTGCATTAAGTCCTAAAAATCTTTAGATTCTGCCCATGTAGGAAAGGAGGACATTTTTTGTTTAAGGAGTTCCAAGGTATTTTGCTGATATTTAAGCATATGGAACTGACACTTGAGTGCCCTGATAACAAGAATAGCTGAGGTGTATACTTTTTTACCCCATCTGTTCAGTGCTATGGAATCCCTGTCTGAGGGGGTGGGATTCTTAGCTGAAGTAGCTTTAACCCCTTTTGGGCATTGAGTAATGCCCTCAGGGTTTGCTGTTGGGTTTTGAGAGATATTTGAGAGTTAGGGACTCTGCAGTACCTGTCTGGCTTTCTGGGATCATTCAAGGAAGACATCATCCACCACAAGTAGAACTGGGGGGATGGCTAAGGGCCTGTGGAAGGCCATGGAACTCTGAGTCCCTTCTTAGACTGTGGGTAGTCTTGACTCTCCCATTTGAAATGCTCCTGTAAAGTATGCAGGGTTTCCCAAAAGAAATATCCTCTGGGGGAGAGGCTGAAGGAAAAGATTCCTCTGCATCAGAATCCTCATATGTAGAGAAGGGCTGCATGTCTTCATAGTCAGATGCATCAAATTCATCTGACTCTTGTTCAGACAACACTTCTGGAGACGGATCTCTTTCTTTTTGAGGGAGTGTCTTGGCTTCCCCTAAATCAGCATGATGAAGGTCCTCTGCCATTCTAAGCATTTGTAACTGAGGCAAGGGAGCAGTCGCCAAAGAATGGCTGGAAGTTGGTTTCTTGGGGGTGGTTCGACCCCTAGGCCTAAGAAACTCAGTTGTTTTAGAAAGGACGGTAGCCGGGAAAGAAGGCATTGGTTGGCATCGGTTTATGTCTGAATTTGGTGTTGCGAAGGACTTCCTCAAAAGCCAGTGCCTGCACAGTGGCTCCGGACCCATCCAAGGTAGAGACAACCGCAGAATCCTTAGACAAAGAAGAGTTCTGTGGCATTCCAGACTCCGAAAGGGTCTCGGTAGAGGCCTGTGAATTAAATGAAGCGGGCATCAGGGGCTGCGAAAGCACCTCACTGAATTCTGGAAGACTGACAACCAGCTTGGCGGTAGCATCGTCAGAAGGTTTAGCCCTGTGCGGTCTGTCTCCATCTCTATCTTTACGTTTTTTGGAAGGTCTGCTGTCGGATGGCTTACAGAAGCCATATTGGAATCAGAGTACTATAAACGGAAATATCTGGCTACAATAAGGGCCTGATGACGAATAGCTCTGGCGTTAAAGCACAGAACTGACAATGAGGGATGTCGTGGTTTCTGCCTAGACAAAGTGACGCACTAGGAGTGGAAGTCCTGGTGTGGCATTTGTTTTCCACAGGCGAGACAATTATTAACTTTTTCTGACATCAGTTAAAGCGAGAAAAAAGGATACCCAACGGGGTACTTAGATTTTGAAGACTTCAACTTCAATTCTTAAATGAAACTCAGGTAGCAGACAACCGGCACTAGTGCGAACTGCTTTTGCTTCAGGCTCCACGGCAAGAAAGACTGATGTAATGGCGTCAACTGCCTTCCTTTATACCACTGACGACCTGATGTCAGTCTTCAAGCAACCACAACCGAAGCAGAAATACTAAATCTCTGGTATTCAGGCCGGCCGAGGGCTACCCCAGCAGGGTTAACCCAAATGTGATGACCAGCAGTGAAACACGAAGAACATCCCTACAACTTCTGGGAGCCCAGTGGGCCCCAGACTCCTGGCTTAAATTTTATTTTATAATGTTAAAGTGCAATTTTGGCAAGGTGATCCTGAAAGGATGTAGAAAAAATTTGAAGAGTAAGATTGTCTCAGAAAGCAGGAAAAAAACATGGATGGTATAGGAAAGCCAAGAACAAAATAGGGGGGCTTTGAGGACACCAGGAAGCAGTGACATGAAGTAATTCGGCTAGGGCTCCATTTCAAGTAAGACCACCCCTTATTGTAGGGGGTTGGGCACCACTGATGTGGAAGGTAGCAGTATAAGACCTTCGAGTACAACTTGAAAAAAAGTGGCTACACCCTGCTTTCCTGATGTAAGTTAACAGCAGTGGCTTACAGAACTTGCATTTATTCTCTTTCTGTAAACAGCATGAGAACCTTACCTACCGATAAAGCTGCACTCATCTCATTTCCAGCACATGGGGGATCTGATTGTTTTTTCTCAGGTCATTTGTCTCCATGACTGCTGACAGTCTAGCCAGCTCTCAGGCATAGCCAAAGATATACTAAGTACCACACATGAAGCAATATCTGCCTAGTGAACCCATCACAAAGGCAGCCATAATGGTTATTTTTCAATCCAACAACTAAGTGTGTTTACTATGGTTGTAACACCAACTCCTGATTGTGACTTCAGCACCTGCTTCACTGCTGGGAGCACTTACGGTTTTCTACCCCATACATGGGCACTTATGATGCTAGACCATCTTATACTCCCCTAGTACTAGCACACCCATCTTGCCCTATTCTGTGCTGTCAAAGTGTTCAAGCAGCCACCCAAATCAAGATCAGCTGGGCTTTATCACTCTCTGGGACTAACAGGTGGAAAACTATGTACAGAAGCATGGGGCTTGAGCTCTTGCTTGCCTTTCCCTACTACTACTCCTTCCCTATTTTGTGATTTTAGCTTATTTCAGTAGACAGGTGGCCACGGTGGTGCAGTGGTTAGTGTTGCCACCTCACAGCAAGAGGTTCTCTGGTTCAATTCTCGGCTGGGGTGCCTTGTGTGTGGAGTCTGCATGTCCTCCCTGTGGTCGCGTGGGTTTCCTCTGGGTGCTCCGGTTTCCTCCCACATCCCAAAGACATGCTGTAGGTGGATTGGACACTCTAAATTGGCCCTAGGTGTGAGTGTGTGCCTTCTGTGGAAGGTTGGGTGCCGGGCTGGCAACTCGACACCGTAAAACTCCACTGCCAATCATGAGTGGACAGGTGATCCGCTGTGGCGACCCCTAACCGGGAAAAGCCAAAAGAAGAAGAAGAAGAGCTTATTTCAGTAGACACTCTTATCTTTGTCTTTAAACCATCCACTAGCTTAGTCTATTTACTCCTGGTGCTGACTCCTCTCTCATTTCCTGAATTTCTTGCATAGCAATTCATGCATGTCTACATCTAGTGAGGTTTGGCTTTATTCACCTGAATGCAACTATAAAGACTTAAAAATGAAAAAGTCATGGACATTCAGAAGCCATGTAGCTGAAACATTTGATGTCCTTAAGGGGTCATTTGCATATATTCTGTGGGCCACCATTACAGGAGGTATGTACCACACAGAGAAAACACTAGCTTGGCTGGGTTTTTTTTGCAGCATCTGTTGGTCACTCTCCTTTTATTTCCCTATTTTGTCTGTTCTTGGTTGATCCTTCTATTAAGGCTCACCTATTATTGAGCATCTCCTGTAGCCTCTTTTCTAGGCTTTCTGTTTTTGCACCAGATAGTATATCTTGGTTGTGCTGTCTTCCTGTTACAGGAAACTACCTAGCCTTGATTATTTTCTGATATTATCTTCTCCATATTTACTTACTCATGTGTCTTATTTCCTGTTTGACTTCAAATGGGGGCTTGTTTACCTTGAGGCATTACTATTTTCATGCCTGTATTACCTAATCTATTGCTATTCTCTCACTCGCTTTGTATTTTATTTTGCATGTTATTTCTATCTCACTATACTTTTTTTCTTACAAGCCTGCATATGTTATTTTAATCTTATACAGTCCTAGACATAATTCCTCCCAAGTGTATACTACAGTTCCTATGCTACCTTGTTATGTATCCTTCCCTTCACAATCTTCTTGTGCAGTAAGTGGGTGTCTCAGATAACAGTCTTTGCTTACATCATTTCCCCTTCTTTTTCCTCACGTTTACCACCCTAGATATCCACCAACTGTTCTTCGGTATCCCTCCCTCTCAACATACCCCTTTGTGTCACTTCTACTTCAGTTCTTATGTGCATAACGGCACCTTGTTGTACTTCAATGTGGATCATTTAACAGACATCTGCTTCTTAATTTTTAAGACCTGTGACATTTGGTTTAGAACTGTACATCTGTTTCTCTGCCTTGGCCTTCCTTTCATTGTTACCCTGTCTTTTACCCATATGAAACTACTACAGCTTCTTCTCCATCCCCTTCGACATAGTACCTCATGTTGTTCTGGCTACAGTCTCATCCCTTCTTGAAGAGTTATATTCCTCTTAATCATGATGATCCCCTTTAATTCCTTTTTATATTGCTTCAAGTCTCCTGCCAAAAATGAACTGGCTTACATTCTCCTGCAGTTTTAGTTTTATGTTAGTTAACAGTTCCAGTTTTCTGCAGTAAACCTTTATATTTTACACAACCACATACCCTCACTTTTTAATAAGTGGTATTGTCACTTCAAAATCCTTTAAACTTCATATACCTGTATCGTGTTATAATCCAGTCCTCTATACTGCTCTTCCTGAGACGCTATGAAAAATGTTATGTGACACACTGCTCATCTTTCTCATCCTTATTGCTTCTTTCCCACAGTTTTTTTTGTTGTTTTTTTTTTAAAACGGAAGCAGTCCTCTGCCTGGTATTTCAGCTGGTGTGCATCCCGTCTCGGTTATTGATCTATGGTTTACTGGTTTCTGCCGTAGATTTCTGGCTTCTTTGGGATCTGTAACCGTTTTTATGCCACTACTCAAGAACATCCTAAATACGACTGGATAAAGCATCCTTTACCTTACTCCTTACTCTTCGCAAAGTTTAATGGCTGCACCATACTGCTCTCTTTCCTCATCTCATAGGAATAGTTCTAATCCATTTACACCATTTTTCTGCAATGAGTTTTGACCCTAGCTCCCACACCTTTTTCATTGTTTTTTCTTTCATCTCGCAGGATACGAATCTCACCATTACTGGTGTTAGGAAGTCTTCTGTCACCTGGTCTCCACACCATACTCTGTGCACATTTGATTATTTCTCTTAATTCTGTTCCTGTCCTTTGCATACATAGCTCCTTTATTTTCTTTTTGTAGTTAGCTCCCTCCCAGTTTTCTGGTACGCCACTCATCTTTTATGTTTTTGTCTCCCTCTGTCCACTAGATCAATTACCTTTTGCCTGCCAGAGATTACCAAAGCCTACACTGCGTCCATTCTCGCATGTAACTTGGTGTTCTTATCAAACAAGCTTTGTCCTATGGATAAGCATTTTTTTCATATCTTGTAGAAGGTATTCAATCATATTTTTCTTGCATCAATAAATTTTACCTTTCACTGCATGCTTCAGGTCCTTGACTTCACTCCACATGACAGATTTCTTTGTTCTGATGGCTTATTCTCATTTCTCAACATCTCTTTTTCAGCTTCATTCCTTTTCCCTTCCTCCATCACTTAGACATATACTCAGTGTCAGCTATTTAATTTCTTCAAATTTTCTTCAGGCATTTCGCTAAATCTTTTGATTTTACTACTCTGGCTATGAGACTTGCAGAAAGACATCTGACTAGAGTGCAGTCATACTGGGAAGTCCCACAGTGCAAATCATCTTGCATATCTTTCTCTTTTTCTTATAATCACACAATCACCATCCTAGCAATTATTAGCATTTTAACATCTAATATTTTAATTTACCAAAATCCTTGTACCTGAACATTCCTCATTTCCTACAGACAATCCAATCTTGTTTCACCACAATGCCTGAATTCGATCCCTCTTCTCTAATATATCTTTTATCTAATAAGCATAGAATTGCTGCTTTCACCTTCTTACACCATTCAATTTCCATTAGCCCCAACATCATTTCTAATACTGTTCATATTAACAGTATCTGTCACTCCTTTCCTTTCTTAGATTCTTTTTTCCAACTTTTAATTTTCTTTTCATTTTACCCTTCTTCCTATTAACTTTTAATTACCCCTTTCTTGTTCTCTGGTGTCAAACTCACCCTCTTCTCCTTAATCACTTCTCAGTATTTCATATCTACTCTTTTCCTGAATAATATATTTTTCCTAATATTTGACTTCAGTTCTACTGAATTTATTATATGCTGTTCTGTATTTTCTTCCATAACATTTCTGTCATCTTTTTTTACTATTATTTTCAGTATTTTCTTCAGTTATTCCTTCATCCAACAACTAGAACAATCAAACCAAAATGCCCTTGGGCACTCCTTTTGCTGCACTTTTTGTTTCATAAACTCTTCACATGGTTTTCCATCTTTTTTTCCTACCAATCCTCTACTAAATGTCTTTCATCTTCACAAAAAAGGCCTTTGGCTGGCCCCAGTATCTTACTCACACTGCCTGTCTTTCCATTAACATTTGTTGCATTTTAAACATTCTACATCCTTTCTTCTGACAAATTTAATGTTACTAAGACTTCTCATCCCCAGTGCACACATTTCTTCCAAATATAATTTTTCATGCATTTCTTTACAAACACAAATAATTTCATCTCATCATTGTCATTGTAAGCAGTTCTGCACTGTATTTAAATGAAAACAATTTTTTGTTTTAACTCTTACCACAGGCTTTTTAGTTTGAGTTGCTCATTTACAATCTGTTACTGTAGCCTTGCTATTGTTGTCAAATCTGCTTCCCAATTCTTATAGCAACAACATTAGATTTGTATGCTCTATAGCCAGTGTTCACCCTTAAAATTAGTTATTCCGCCAGATTAACATACACTAGTGTTTTCTTCTCTATCACCAAAATCCACTGTTCTCCCTCTTTAAACGGTCATTTCCTCTGCATCCACAAAGTACAGTTGTGTAAAATCTTACCATAATGGTAGATGATGTTCTCTTCACTGTTGCAGTATTCATCACAATGGGATCCCTTGCCAAGGGTGACCCAACGTCTGGCCAGTATACCAAATACTTATGCCTTGTCTTAAAGCAACCTAATGTCACATTTATACTCCTTGTGTAGCAAAGGGCATAAAGGTAATGTCCAGACTTACCATTCTCAGAATTGACAGCCCAGTAGGAACGCCAATCATAGGAGAAGAGAGGTAATCAGTACATTCAGGAGAGAAATAGACCAGGGAGAGGCGGGAAGGAGTGAATACTGCAACAGTGAAGAGAAGGACATCTACCATTATGCTAAGATTTTAGGCAACTGTACTATGTTCTACCATATCACTGTTGCAGTATTCATTACAACAGGGAGAGCATCAATGCTCAGGAAGAAGGATGAAGGACCAGCAGAGCTCTCTCGGAACCCATGAAGGATGGCCCTAGCTAAACCAGCTCTAGAGATTCTATCCAACATGTAGTGCTTGGTAAAAGTATGCACAGAAGTCCATGTAGCTGCCACAAGAGTAGAGTTAGTATCCAAACCCTTGAAAAAAGCACCAGAAGAAGCCACAGCTCTAGCAGAATGAGCCTTAACAGAAGAATGAAGGCTCTTACCATGAAAGGAATAACAAAAAGAAATAGCTTCAGAGATCCAAGAAGAAATAGTCTACTTGGACACAGCCAATCCTAAGGACCTAGGATGAAAGGAAACAAAAAGCTGATCAGATTTCCTAAAAGCTTTAGTCTTATCCAAATAAAATCTGAGTTGTCTATGCACATTCAATGTGTGCAGCACCTACTCACTGGCAGATTGTGAAGGGAAAAAAGTGGGTAAATGAATAGACTGATTAAGGGGCAACGCATTCATCACCTTGGGCATAAAAAGAAATATTAGTATGCAGGGACACACTGTCCTTTTGAAACCCCAAAAAAGGACAAGTCATAAGGGCTTGGAGCTCAAACACCCGTCTGGCAGAAGGAAGGACTAATAAAAGCAGTCTTCAAAGAGCAATGTTGCAAGGAAGCAGAAGCCGTAGGCTCAAAAGGAGCCTGGGTCAATTTTTCTAAACAAAATGAAGACCCCAGGAGGGAGGAACAGACTTCCTGTGTGGCCTAATATGAAGACCACCTTTAAGAAATTGTTTAGCTTCAAACGCAGAAGTTAAAGGGTGACTGCCTTTACGGGGAATCTGACTCCCACACTGGTATTTACCATATTTGGATGACAGGAAACCCCACAAGTAACAAAAAGTAAAAGGATAAGAAACCCCCCAATGGGTCACTTATTCAGCAACGGCTTGGCAAACCAACAATGGAATGGTCTTAAAGACCGAAGGTCAAGAAATGGCTTTTGGACAGGCAGCAAAAAATTTCTGAGGATGGTATGTCTGGACTTAACCTTTATGCCCTAAGCTATGCAAGGAGCAGAGGTTTGTACAGCCTGCCTTAAAGCAACCTAGGCTTTGGTATACTTGCCAGACATTGGGCCACCCTTGGTAGGGGATCCCCATTGTAATGAATACTGCAACAGTGATATGGAAGGACATCACTCTACTACTTAACTCAAGTTTGCTTCTGCTCCATTTTCCAGTTGCCTTTACTCCATCAAATTCACTAACTCTGGTGCTGGTAATCGACTTTCTTCTAACTCCTTTGCAATATTTTTCTTGTCTCCAATTGTTTCAGTCACCTCTTGATCTGCTTCTTCCAAAACACACACTGCTCTATCTCTCATGGCATTTTCCATTTTGGATTTCTCACAACCAAGTCAGTTTTAGCCCTCCTCTGCCACCTAGTGGTTGTGATTCAAAACAATAACACAATAAAACAGAAAAGTTGCCCTGTGCTTTGGCTGAATTTCCCCAAGTCAGTAAAAATACCACATCAGGTCTCCCCTGAAAAGAAGACACTGACTTAGTGGGAATAACTCAGTCCACAAAGACTAAATAAATAAAAAATAAATAGCAGCAACTCTGCAATTTGCAATGACTAATATAGACAATACTGAAGAAGCCTGTATCCCTCACTCATTACCCTCCTTCCTCAGATGACTCCCACTAACCATTGTATACTTTTATCCATATTTCAGCCAGCTCCTGGCTCAAAATGCCCAACCTGCTCAGTAGTCTCTCAGTAAATGTAAATTACACACTTACTAAAATCCAATCTGTAAAGCCACTAATTAACTATCCAAGTATAAAGACAAATCTGTTTTTTGCTTATAAAAACAATCATAGTAATACCAATGGTGTCATTCATTCTGTGCTCCACTAGAATAAGGGCTACTTGAAACTCCATTTTTTTCTTCAAAGAAATAAGTTTGGAAACGTTTCCATATATTTTACAACTATTTTTAAACAGGTAATGAGTGCTAATTTCCAGTTCTCCAAAATACATCTCAGCTGGGGCAGGGTAACAGAAGGCACCAGTCTGCTAATATCTTGTCATTACCAATGTTTTCTGAGATTAATTTTTTTTGTTTTACCTTTTTTTGTGTTTAGTCTTGTTAACAGGAGTACACGTCATCCTTGTTCAAAGGTGAAATATTGGTCAATAACTCAGTACAGAAAATCCTTTACAAATAATCTGTACCTGTTACCTGATAATATTTTCATATTAAAGGCTTGAAGTGTAATATACATTTACAGTTTAGGATGAACCTATCCTTTGTAACTCTTTCTTGCCCCATGCCTTCTGACCATCAAGCCCCCAATGCAAATGTGCCCATCTATTCCTCACCAAATCGCTGAAATCCAGCAATGGTCACAGGTAATATTCAGACAGCAATGAGGGATATCCCATTCCCAGGGTCCTAGCACCTTCCAATGATGGCTGAAATATGTGCTCAAGCAAGAGTCTACCTTAACGAGAATGTATATTCCTGTGCAAGTTCCACAAAGGACAACTTGGAGATGAAGCCTGGCAGCATCAAGCTCACATTCATAGCCCATAAACTGCATGCAGTGTACTACTCTCTCTCTCCAGCAAGTCCTCAAGTGCTAGTAAATTCCCAGCTGTCTAGACTGTAAGAGTTTTCTCTCTCTGCACCTCTGACATGACTTGGCTGAAGGGCACATTCATAAACTGCTTGAATATACAATTTCTGGTAAGAAAGGGAAATGAAGCCATGATTTATTATGAAGAATGACAGAAGTGATAGATGGCATTATAAATAATGTGGAAACTAAAGTTATGGCAGGAGACTAACGTATTTGACAGAATACAATAGGAATGTTTATGGGATATATTAAGAGATAATATAACTGACAAAATAATAACAATAATTACATTGGCATATGAAATTAATAAGGTGAGAGTAACAATAAATGAATGGCTAAGTTAAGAAATAAAAGCAGAGTGTGGGATAAGGCGGGGATGTTCAGCAAGTAGCATTTTATTTTCATTAATCATGAATGTGGTTAAGATAAATAGGGTGTTGAAAATGGCAGTACACAAAATAAAAGGAAGGGTACAAACTCCAATAATTCTTACTTATGCAGATTAAATAGTTTTAGTAACTACGAATAAGGTATGGATGGAAGTGGGAATCAGAAAATTAAATCGGTATCTAAAGGCAAATGGTTTATGTATAAAGACAAAGGGACTGGGTTAATGGGTAATATAGATGGTATTCTGTTTAATGATGCATTCACAGACATTTGGGGAAAATATTTGGAAAAGTATGTATAGACAAACAGTGGGAGAAGACTATAAAAAAACAGAGATATGTATGTTTTGGAAGTCTTATACAGACATATAGGGAAAAAGTATATTTAATAAATTTGATTCTTTTGGATGAGATTGTTTATTTAGCAGGTGTATATATGGTCCTGTCAAGGTATGAAAGAGTTATTGTCTACTTTTTCATTTATATGGTGATCAAGACTATATCCCATTACAAGAGGGATTTTATACGTTAAAGAAAAGGAAGTGGGACTAGGATTAATTTGTCCAATTGTACATGCAGCTTCCTTGAATGTTTATAAAGCTTTGGTAGCACTGACAGAGAGTTGGCATTTAATAAATGTTATAATGAAAGATTAACATAAGGATTTTTGGGAGAGTATAGGCACAGGGTACCAGAACAATGTTTTATGGAAATTGAGTATAAAAAAATGTAGGAAAAAAACAGACAAGAATGGTAGTTGAATATAATAAATCAGCACTTAGAAAAGAAAAAAAAAGAAATCTGAATAAAATACGATTTGCATGGTATAAAAAAATTATGAATGTAATTAA
This sequence comes from Protopterus annectens, assembly GCF_019279795.1. Classification (NCBI taxonomy): domain Eukaryota; kingdom Metazoa; phylum Chordata; order Ceratodontiformes; family Protopteridae; genus Protopterus; species Protopterus annectens. Next base: position 522,733,866 of record NC_056725.1, on the reverse strand, counting down.
CAATAAGCAAATTACCTGTCACACTAACACGCCTTACAAAAGAATACAAGCGAGAGTGTGTAATTACTGTGGGGAAAGTGAAACAGAACATGTTTTTTTGAACTGTACTAGATTGAAAATGGAAGAAAATATATAAAAATAAGGTAATGACAAGTTTTAAAAATGTCGAAGATTTAAATATGAATATGATATGTATAGTTATTATGGTAGTAGAAAAAGATGTGAAGGAAATTGATAAAGTTCTATATTTTATGGATAATATGGAATGAGAGGCTGGGTGAAATGAAATGTAATGGAAAATGGATATCTGAAATTCTGAAGAAGATATATTTTTGATTATGGAAAAAGGGGTGGGAGGATAAAGTACAGGAGTCTGTATTATAATGTAAATGGAAAGTGTAAGTAATGTACAAGATGCAAATAATGTAAATAAGTTGACACAATCAATAAAGAATGCCCACTCTTTTCGATAGCTCAGGTGGATGCAAAAGATCTCACAGAACCTACCACCAATGCAGGCAACTGAAGGCTTGGTTTAACATCTTATCTGAAGATTGACTCACTCAAGAGTACAGTATCCTCCTTATATTGCACTGCAGTGTCAGCAATCGGTTTATATAGTGAGTGGTAGAACTCTGCCTTCTGTACTAAAGGCGAGTTTGCTATCCTGTCACTCTACTAACACTGTTTTCAAATTTTATAGCACAAACACTGATGGCCATTTGCTAAACAAAACAGTTGCATATTGAAAACAGACTTGGCATGAGCAACAGTAAACTCCTCCCTTGAAGTTCACACTCATTGAAAATCCATATGGCCAGTGGCAGATTAAGTATACTTTGGTCCCTGGGCTATTTTCAAACCATGGGCACTGTTAAAAACATTTAGTACCATGCATAAATGCTTGATTCACCTAACCTTCCTGATTTAAAGCATTTCTTGTTAAATACAGCAATTTTATTTGAAATTTTTAGTTTTTAATATCAGTTTCCATTAAGCAATGAAACACAATGTATGAACCAATAAATGAAAAAAATACCCATTTAGAACATTTCAACCAAATTGTAATTGTTGTAGAGGATTAAGGCATTAGTCTCATGTAGTTATGGTACAGAGTTTGAGTGCAAGAAAGTCAATTAAACAGCCCTCTCTAACAAGGGCATTTTATATGCATGTGTACACACACACCATTAAATGAATAAGGACTTGAAAAAAGTTAAAAGGATTTCATGCACAGTTTCACTCAAAAATCTATAAGGCCTTCTGCCTTTGCTGCTGTAAATCATATCCATCTGCTGCAAGTGCTCCACTCTAGAAATCAAATATTGTGCATTGCTCTGCATATATCTTACTGCTTTGAAAGTGGAGGCATGCAGAAGTAACACAACACAGAGTCAGGAAAAAAATGAATTTGGAAAACTTTAATGTTGTGGCCGGCCACCCCAGCCTAGCCAGTGGGCCCTAGGCAGCTGCCTAGATCACTTTTGGATCCATCTCTGCTTGCAGAAGCAGCATGCCAGAAGCTAAAAGCACTTGAACTGAAACCACATGTAATCTGACAGAATAACCTCTGAAGCACAGCAAACCAATTAATATATCTTAAACAGCCTGAATAGTGCATCACTGGGGGTGTCAGTTTTCAGATACAACAAAATGGGAAAATGATTTACTGAAAATTTATTTAGTTTTCTTTAGGCACTGACTTCAATTACACAACCACTATATGCAAACATACAAGACTTGTCACTTCACATTATCTAAACTCTGCAGAATCACGTCAGACAAAGATGGCTAATGGGACAAGTCGCTGCAGTACTGCTTATCCACCTCATTTCTAATTTAATCTGTCTGCTAAGAGAGATTCTTAGAGACACATGCAGTCTGCATATACAAGAAAAGGCCTGCTTTAGGTCACTCTGGGCTGCCATTATCAGTTTTTGACCGTAACAAAGCTCTCTCTCAATGGCTCACTCCCTGCCATAGAAGGTATCTTATCTTCTGTCAAAAGCAAGAGGTCAGCCTGCTGAAGAGTTAAGTGGTAGGTCTGCTCATTAAGTAGGGAGCTGTATTTTCTGTGACAAACATCAAAGCTATTATCAGCCTTAATTACAAGCAGGAAACAGTCCTGCTATTATGACATTAAAAAATAGAAATTCCCAAAAGATGATTGCAATTATAGTTAAAGAATTATGTTTATAAGGAATAAATGGGAGTCATTCCTAAACATTCAGTATTCATAATATCTGTAAAACAAATGTTTTCATCAAACTAACATATGCAGTGGAGCACAGGCAGTTACAGCTACAACACTCCCTCATAGTCAGTCTACTAAGGTAACCTTCCTGTCCATCATAGAGCTGGTGATGTACATTTTAAGCATTGAAAAAGTGAATATACAACATACATTACTTCTGAGACACTTTAAAAAACACAAGTATAAGATATGTTTCAAATGAAAATTGCCAAGTATAAAGCTTTCCTCAAGCTACCATCCCAGTGCAAATTAAATGATTTACTGGTTAGATTACTCACTAGACCATTCTTTAGGGAATTAAGGTCCTAGCAATATCTGGGATACATAGCTATGTATTGGTTATTGCTAGTGACTCTCGCCTCCAGGGTCTACAGTTCAGTTCTGGTTTCTGGATGTTTTAAGTGTTTAAATATAAATTTTCATCTGGGACCTAGGGACAGTCAGCAAACTGACCAATGGAAGACAGCTGGGAAGTGATGGGAATATCAAGGCAGAATCTGCCACACAGGGTGGCTAAGACTTTTACAAGCAAACTTGCTGGACAAAAACTTTGATCCAGTACTTATATCATTGATACTAGCAAGTTTTTCTGTGCTACAATACACTAGACTGAATCAGGACAGGGCAGGGTTGTGACCTTTCATGTTTCAATCATTAAATTGAAGCAGGTGGGAAAACAGTTGACAACTCCTCAGAGTCTATTGAGGGCATGGAAACAAACTGTGGGAACCTTCACATCCACCAGACAGTGTGAAGATGTTCCTTCCAGAGTTCAGCAACTTACTCTTCTGTTTGGTACTGGTATCCTCTAGGCTTCTTATCATGATAGACATCAATATTAGGGTGGATGAACAGTTAATAACTTTTGTGAAAGAATTATTTTGTATTTTCATTTTTGTTTCTTTTGTCTCTTATCGTCTGACACTGACAGCCACCCTATTCTCCATTATCTCCTTTGTTCCTTCTCAAAAAAGGGAAGGGGGTCTGGTCAAATCAAGTTTCAACCCCAGATAAAGGGGATTTCTCCCCCTCCTGAGAAAGAACAACCTCAATGGTCTACATCTTTAAGACTACCACTGCCCTATTTAGAAGGGTGACAGACAGGAGGTGAGCATTGTACATATGTGGCTAGGAGCAAGGTTCTTTTAGCATGTATGGGAAATGAAAAGCCCTAACAGCATTCATATCAGATGTCAAAGACTGAAGCAAAACTGATTTAATGAACTTTAAAAGTGGGGGTCCTTTCCCGGCAAGGTATTTGAAAACTTGAGCATTTAGAGAAATTAAAGCAAGGCAGAGTGAGTAGGATGTGGACACATCACCATCCATTCAGCTGGTTTGGGTACGCCTGCTCCACCCACTGAGCAAATGGTACCCTGTCTACAATCAACACATGCCCCAGCTTTCACTGGGATGTACCTCGGGTGAAAGCAGAACTCTATTACTCCCAACTCCCAATGGGCAAGCTGAAATAACCCTCTCACTACCAGCCCTCCTCAACCCCTAGCTCTTCCAACAGCTGAACCAGTGGTCAAATTTGGGTCATCTGTGTCACAGTCAGGGCTCTCTCTCTCTCTCTCTCTGTGCAACTGAGCTGGGTAATTCCTTTGTATTATGAAGGAATCTGGTTTTGTGCAGGTGTTACCTCTGCTACCCATATTTTTGGTCCCAGACTGGACTTGGTCCTTGAGCTCAGATTATGACCAGAGACTTGGTGGTGCACCTGAGTCGTGGTATGACTACTCCCTGGTTCAATTCTTTGTTGGCCAAACCTAGGTGGAAATCCTACACCTAGGACTGCTTCAGAACAGAAGTTTTAATTACCTCAGTCTCATTAGGTTTTGTGCTATGCATTAGCAAAAGGGCTTATAGATTTCTATCAATGGGCATTTGTGGTGACCTGACAACACAGTCCCTTAGCAGTACATGTAATCTTCACTGCAGACCACAAGAGTCATGGTTTGACCTAAAGCTTAGTCAGTTGCAATACAGTAGGTGGACATTATAGCACACTAGAGATACTCTGGTTTTTCCCAAGGAAAAAGCTTACCTGCTTTCTTTCTACCTGGCTGAGATTTATCTACCTATGTTTACAGGGAAAGTCCAACTGGGATAAAACCCATTTTCAGCAAAGGCTTGTGGAGAAAAAATATTTAACAGCAATTTTGACATGTACATAAAATACAATTACATAATAGCATAAAGAATACAAAATATAATGTGTACACAGAGAAAAAAATTACAATAGCTTACACAAACATCATTTAGAAACAGAGAATGTAGTACATGGCTTGCAAGGGTATATACAATGTTGAACGTTCATTAGAAAGAGGTTTATGTTCTTTCCCTGGGAGATCTTTGGAATCATGAATGGCCAGCTACTTTTTTTCTCAGTGGTCACAAAAAGCTGCAGTTAAGAGTGCCTAGTCACTCAAAGGTTTGTCCTCTGAGAAATGTGACTTGGCTGTGTTTTTGTCACTAAGCTTCAGGTCCACTACAATGCTGGCTCTTGCTTGAGAAAGGTGCACTGCAAGCAGCCTAAGGGCTGGGGGATATATGGTTGTCTCTTACTTCAGGGAGTGTAATGTGGGAATATGCATGCTCATGAGGGAAGGTACAGCAAGCCCTTGCATCAGCTACAGGGGAGGGTTTAGGGTTAAAAACAGAATATCACTCATGGATGCCAAGATAGCAGCTAAACCATGATCAGCACTCTCCCCAGTAATTGGGATTTAAATCATGATCAAAGTGGGAGGTGGGGGGGGTGGCCTGAAGAAATAATCAACAGAATAGATCAATAAACTCCATCTCTGACTATAGAGTCTTGTAAAATAAGGTAAACACACTTAAAGGCCTGAAGCTCACTCACAAAATCACTGCTCCATTCCCAGCAATGCAAACTTAGAGAGATCCCTAATGATTACAGCCTTACCTCCAACAACGTGAAATAAAGATCCACGATGGGGTACAGTACAGAGGGACATGTATGTGAAACACTGACTTGTCCAGAAAATATTCTGAATTACTGGAAGTGAACATCATCCTGGATGGACACGCTAAGAGCACTGGCAAACAGCCTATTGACATTTTGTAAAAAAAAATATGTAAGCCACTTGGACACTTTGTTTGGTCAGCAAAGCACCAATTCAACTGAACAAGCAACTACTATGTTCATCTATGCTTACGAAATCCAAAAAGTCAAAAGTCAAACCCTAGCTAACAGTAGCTATGAAAGTAATTGGAAACGTAATCACTTATGTACTGAGACATGGAGGGCACGCATGTGGTGCAATGGAAAGCAAATGGACTAGGTGATGAAGATGGCAAGATCTGCTTCTACAGATGTCTGGACCTTGTGGAACACCAGGTATGGTTCTTTACATAAAACAGTCTGCAGCTCTGAAACAGAACAAGTGGAGATGACAGCTACCAAGAACAGCAGCTTCAGATCCACCAAATTAGCTAGTTCATAGGGTGACAAGGCAGCACTGTCTGCCATAAAGCTCAAGAACTAAAGGAGCGAAGTCAGCATGGAAATAAAGATCAAGACCTTGGGAAATGAATAGAGTACTGTTGTCAGAAATACTGGAGGAACAACTAACTCAGGAAATTATTATTTTGAACTGGGACACTGGATCTGAATCACCTAGATGTAGTACGGCTTTATCAAGTTTAATGCTGTTGGCTGCCAGAAAAGCAATTACTAGAAAACTGAAATCAAGAGCTACACCAACTGCATATTAAAAATTGTAACAGACAGAAAAATATGGGATCTTTAAAAAAAGGGTGCAGCAAACAGCAGATAAATAAATGGAATTTGTGGGCACAATGCATGCAAAACAATGATCAGGAGGAGGAGTGAGGTTTAAGGGAAGGCAGGAACTGAGCAATTTTATGTAATGTTGGACTGAAAGACAGTTGTTATAAAAAAAAATAAAAAAAAAAGAAAACATATGTAATGCACAGTGTGCAAATGGAATTAATGTATGCATGCCTTTGTCTTAAGTGACAATTTAATAAAGGTGTTTAAACACCAAGACCTAAGAAATGATGAATTCTTTGGGGAGGATGAGATCTGATATTATGGATTAAGACTTTTCTTAAAATTTGTTAATTACCTGGTGCTGAGCCACACTCTTACCTTCAACTAGATCAAGGAAGGATGAAAGAGCTCAAATTTGTGCCTTAATGCATTAAAAGACCCAGACCTAAGAAATGTCTAGAGGAGGGTAAATCTGAAGCCTTGCAATACAAACAAGCTTGGTGCAGCTTCCTTCTCCACTCAACACTTTAGGGTTCAGATCTCACCACCTGACTCGTGGACACAAATTTCCTTACATTTCTTAAGATGTACTCTTCTTAGGCTGATGGCGTAAGTCTCTGAGGTACATCATACACAGCTTTCTCCATGGGTTTTCATTGGTCACACAAGCTGCTGGCACATTGGAATCATCTCGGCTGATAAAACCTAATTAACTTAATTAGAAAAATTTTTCAAACCCAATAAAACATCCCACAGTTGAACCTACACAAATGGTTTCTGGCAGCTTCAGGACTTAAAAACTTTTCTGCTGAAATATCTGACAGTAATATTAAGATGCTGAGGATTAAGGATCTGAGCTGTTAATGTTCTACTACTTGTGTTCAGGGTAGAGGGTTTGATTCTTCCCACTTCCACTTGCATGGTCTATGACTCTGAGCAATCACTTTACATAATGATGCTCCTGTGTCACCCTTTAAAAAAAGATAAAATAAAAAGATCTGGCAGCCAATTAAATGTACTGGAGCAGTCAGGCCCTCAGCTGGAGGCATTAATTTTACTAATGTGCATCTTCTTTTATTTATTCTTAGAGTCCGCTTTTTTAAGGATATTTTTGGTGGTAAATGGGTCCCACCAAACAGTTAACATGCACATGTGTATGTAAAACATAATACACTACAGAGATGACATTTAGGGTCAGCATCTTGGTCCTTTACCAGAATAAAATGTTATTTTCTGTTTTTTTTTAAGACCTTTATTAAATTATCACTTAAGACACAAGAAAACATACATTTCCATAAAATAAAACAAACCACACTAACATGTTCACAGTTAATATACATCACATACAGTTTTTATAAAATCATCAATCCAACATCAGACAAGCTAATCAATTCCCGCCTTCCTTTAAACCGTGCTCTTCCTCCAAACCATTATTCTGCATGTACTGTTCCCACAATTTCCATTTACTTCTGTCACTTGCTCCTACCCTTTTCTAAAGATCTCACTTCCAGTTCTTTTATCTCTGTTACAGTACTCACTATTTCAAATCAAACACAGCTGGTTTACACCTGATTTCCATTTTCCAGTAAGTGCTTTTTTGGCAGCCACTAGAATTAAACTTAACAAAGCCTTACCGTCTGGGCAATTCTGATCCAGTATTCCCAGCTCAAAAAATAATTTCCTTAGTTACACCCATTTGCTCACCCAATATTTCTGACAGAGTGCTCTGTAGGGCACTTTTAGTCAGCCATCTCATTACACTCCCAGAACATATGTTCCCAGTTATCTCTTTCATCCCCATCACACTACTAACAATTGCCATCTTCCTGAGGAAGAATTACTTGCAGACTGCTTGATGTATAAAAATGCCTATACTAACACTTCCAAGAAAAAATCCTAAATCTTCCAGACTGCTGTATATTTGGGAGCTGTATATATGTCTGCCCATTGTTTCCCTCTGAATTGCTTATCCAGCCTCTCGTCCCAATCTTTTCCAATCTCCTCTGATTGATTCCTATAGTTATTATGCAATATATTTTATACGTCCTACTAAATACCCTTTTTTAAACAGCAGCTTCTGTTCTAGGTCCATCTAAAACTCTACCAGAGCAGGTTTTTCACTTAGGATCCCCATCCCTTTTTCTTTACATGTACTCTGATATCAATCCCTGATGGGGAACACAGCCTCTAGCCTGCTGTCCAAATATCTTCTTGGCATCTCTCCATTCTATTACCTTGCATTCTCTTGTTATAGGTTTCCAGTACCTTGAGTTCCTTTGCCAGTTTTCTCCAGTAAATTCCAACCCGCTCTTGGCTATTCTCTGTACCCCTAATTGCAGTCATATCTATCTGCAGAACCTCCTTTCTCCATTCTCATGTTGGCTAGAATAAAATTTTCTTTTATCAGCATTCACTAAGAAATGATGGAAGACACATGCACAAATGTATGGTACAGAGTGCAGGTATTATCATTAATATTCTAAACCAACCATCAAGCAATAATCACCACTCTGTGTATAACAAACACTGCAATTAGGAAACATTTACACACACAAAAAGAAAAATTTAAACTTCAATGCACAAACAAAAAGACTTCATAAACAAAACATTAAGCCAAGAATTTGATTGCCTTACATTGTGTGTTTGTGGCAATCTCTTCTCTTAAATGAAAACCTACAGAGACTTTATAAAGGCAACTAATTAATGTCTGTGGAGTAAACAGTGTGGGAAGGGCAACTGGGCTAAACCATCCAGGCTTGTGCTCATTTGCATGCAAGCTCCCATACCTCAATATTTATCCGAAGTTCTCACTACAGCCTACCAAGATGTCCTGGCCAATGGCAGTGTCTGTGAGTTATGGAGCTGGATATGGGAAGGGACAGGTACTGGTGCCAATATCCTATGATTCAGGACTACAAAAGTCCTCAGTGATACAAGAGGAGTTTACTACAGTGCTAAGATGATAATTGGGGTAGCCAACATCACACACAGTTTTCTTTACATTGTTTTTTTTCTGCAGCTGCTCCCAAGTGAATTTCTGATAGTGTACGAGTGTGTACAGGATAAAACCTGGGAGGAGTAAATATCAGTCTTCCTTTACACTACAAATACCACAGCACTTCCCAAGACCAAAGAAGCTCCCTCCCCCTACCTTTCCTCCCATCTCCCAAATGTCATTCTTTTCACAGTTCTTACTTCTTCACATCCCAAAGCCAGTACAACTTGACCTCCAGCTTGAGCAAAACTTTTATATACTTTCCAATGTGAATTCCTTTGAACTATCTCAATCGGTACCTTCACACCCTCTTTCTGATTCCAGGAAGCTCTGACATGTCTCCCTCTTCTTCCCAATGTTATTTTACCTTCTGCTTGCCGTTTCTAACACATACTCGTCTCTGTTTAGGAACCTTTTGACATTACTACTTTTGACTTCTGCTCCACTCATTTGCTGATCGTTTCCATTATCTTCTGGTGTTAACCTTCTCCCTTTCATGTACTTGGGGCTTTAAATGGTAGGCTCGAAGTATCAACTATCCCACCATCTCAAGCTCTGCTAAACATCCACTGGTTCACTGCTCCTATCACTCACTCTTATCTCCACGTTCTTAGGCCTCAGGATTGGTCTGCATTCTTTGGCAAAGTAAACTGTATTTTTCACATGCTCAAAATTCCATCTTCACAGCAATCTTCATCATTAACTGGTTAAGCCAAACTGGTCCCAGCCTTTCAGCTGCACCACAGCCCTGGATTATCTAAATTCAATTGTCCTTCTCTGAAAGTCAATTTTAAGGACGGTCATGCAGGCTAATGATCAATTGCAGCTGTCCTTGGTATCCAGTCTGTAAAGCAGTACTTGGACATGCAGAACCCAACATAACACACTGTAGGTACCTTGTAATCTTAACACCTAATGCCTTCACAGCTTCCTCTTCTAGAAGGAAATGAGTATGGTCTCCTCAAGAACTACATTCATGACTACCAATCAGTATCCTAAATCCATTTTCTGATTTATTTGCTCCAACTACAGAGTGATTCTCACAATCTGTTGCTGGTGGTCCTAGATGACTTACTTCCATTCTCAGGACTTCTGACTCTTTCTGTACTTCAGGTCTAACTTCTTTTAGCACCAATCTCAGCAATGCACAAACCTGGCCAATTTTCCGCTTCACTCTACATTCAGTTTACCATGTTCTCCTTCCATCTTCTGCCATACACATGGTCATATAACCTTACTTATTCTTACTAGGAACTCTTAAAATGATATTTTAAAAACAGACAGGAGCTCATATTTCAAACTGTTCGTCTCCTCAGACTCAGACCATACCACAGAACACAAGACATTTCATATAAATAAAGGGAAGACAAACTGCTGAAGTACCAAAGTGGATGAGACCCACCCCCAACCAACATCGTCAGAATTTAGAAAACAGAGGCTAGAGCTGGATTCCTGCTCCACTGAAAGAACAGTCTTCACTAAAACTACTACAGCAGCATATTCTCTAATATAGACTGGCCTTTTCATAAAGGGTGCAGTGGAGATGCGAGAGAGACCAAGGTACTCAAGAACAAACCTTTGTTCCATATCTCAGATGATTAGAATGTGCTTTGTTTACTTGTGTGCTGCATCTATTGTTACTTTTCTGTAGTCTCTGACCTTTTTATCCATATCATATACAGCTGCCTTTTTGGATTTTTGATTTATGTATTTCAAAGCAATGCTGAAAACTGATCACTTGTCCCAGTTCATCTTCCTGACTACCAAAATAAAAATGGGAGGAGGTGGTATTCCAGGCTATGGTACACTGGAAAAAAACACTCCCACTAGAACAGCCAAAGTGGAAAAGTCAGGACTTCTGGGGAGGTGGGTGTGTGTGTATAAATGGAGAGAAGTAATTTTAGAGAAATTTGTCAGAGGACTGCAGGGAAGGGACATGGGGAGATTGATCCAATATTTAGCAGGTCATCTTTGGCAAGTACATATTTTTTTCTCCTTAACAATTGTGCGCTTAGAAAAAAAGTTTGGAGAGGTTACACATGTCAAGTCCTCTACAGTGGAAAGGGTTTAGTTCCTCTCAAGGATCTCGCAACAGAGTTCACCAAAGACAAATTCCTCACTTAAGGAGATATTTAGTAGAATCTAACACAGTTACTCATGGAAAGAATAGTTCCTAAACAATGTCCATGAGAAGCAGGAAGTAAAGGCTGCACTACCAGTCATCATATTAAAGGGTGCAGTGAGTAACATTTGCAAGTCCTTCTTTCGCATCCAAATCAGGAAATGTGGGTTACTTTTTTGCTGTCTCACTTTACCACAGAACTCTCGGAATGAATCCTTGAGCAAATATTGAAGGGTCCAAAAACTAAGGCAGAAAAACAAAATTTTACCAAATCTGTCCACTGCCTTACAGCTGGTGTATAGTGGCAAAATAAAAAAATGCTACAGTTTCAAGAAATCTGGTTTGAAATGCCTGGTTAAAACTGAACATACAAATGATCAGACTTCATCAAAGCAGAAAGTCCAAACTCAAGTGCTTTTAAGCAGCAAACATGCCATTTCTAATAAAGATGGTCCAAGAATGAAGTGGCCCAGAGCTCTACAACCAGGCACCTATTTTGATCATCAAGATATTTCTTCATGAATGAAAGAGAGACTGATGGCCAAACTCAGGGTTTATTTCATGATCCTTAATGCTACTCCAAAAATTGGGTCTTACAAAAGGAAAAATGACAGAGGAGGAAAGACTCATTATTCTTGTCAGTCTCATGAACAAGGGTCTAAATTTCTTCAGACTTCGATACGGCTGAGGAATCACAGGGAGTATACTCACAGTAGCACAATGTCAGTTAACATACTCACGTCCACTGTAAACAAGGAGCAGTTTATCTAGCAGAAGCCCAGCACTCGAAACACACAGCATTATGTTGGTCGAGCATACAATAATGAAATGCAAAAAGTACAGTTGTGTACCACTTACCATAAATGTAGATGTTCGAGTGTATTCACTGTTGCAGTCATTACATTGGGTAATCTGCTGGCAGAATGCCCTCAGTCGGCCTGATTAACAAAGTCTTAAGTCCTGCGTCGGTTGCTGTCCCTTCTTCCATGACGTCAGGTCATCAGGGGTATAAAACATGCAGCAGACGCCATTTTCATCAGTTTTTCTTGCCCCAGATGTCAGGTGCCCCCCAAATGGGGAGCAAAATATACATATATGTAAATATATATGCATGTAATTTGGAACACAACAAATATACCTCCAAATAAAAGCAAATATAATCGAAAAGGCTTTTGAGCATAGTAAAAGAAAGAAGAGGTATAGTGAAAGAAAACACAGAGGGCTGGCGGGTGGGTAACCCAGACTGCAACAATGAATACACTCGAACATCTACATTTATGGTAAGTGTACACAACTGTACTATGTTCTTCATGTTTCACTGCTGAAGTCATTACATTTGGGTAGAATCCCAAAGCTATGGTTGGGAGGATGGAGCATTAGGAGCAGCTATAAGGCCTTGCAGTACAGCAGTGGCAAAACCTGCTCTGGATTTAGAGAAGAGAGGTAAATGGTAATGTTTGGTGAACGTATGAACTGAGCTCCAGGTAGCCGCTTCTAGAATGTCTCTGGTAGGAACCCCTCTGAGAAAGGCTGCAGAAGTAGATGCAGCCCTGGTGGAATGGGATCTGATCCCCTTGGGAACAGGTTTACCGTTTTGCATGCAGCAGAAATGAATAGAATGGCTCATCCATTTTGAAATAGTCTGCTTTGAAATAGCCTTTCCCTATGCCCCTGCAGCAAATGCCACCAGTAATTGCTCAGATTTTCTTAGAGATTTTGTCTAAGTAGAATCTTAGTTGTCTACGTACATCCAATGAATGCAGAATCCACTCTCCCTTGTTCTGTGGATTTGGGAAGAAAGTTGGCAGATGAATGGTCTAATTAACAGCTACACTAGATACCACTTTAGGCATAAAGGATGGATTAGTCCTGAGTACCAACCTGTCTGGGTAAAAGATAATAAAAGGCTCCACTGCCATGAGAGCCTGTAGTTCTGAAACCCTTCTAGCTGAAGTGACTGCTAAAAGAAAAGCTGCCTTCCAAGAGAAATTTTAGGTCTGCTGTAGCAGCTGGCTCAAAAGGAGGTAGGGTGAGCTTTTCCAACACAAAACTGAGGTCCCATGCAGGAGTTAGTGCTCTCCTGGGAGGTCTTAAATTGTTGGCCCCTCTGAGATACTGCTTTAGCAGGGGATGAGAAAAGAGGGGAGGCTCTGTGTTGTAATGAGCTGAAATGGCAGAGGCATGGATTTTTATGGAAGAGAAAGATAGGCCCTTGTGAAGCATCTCAGTTAAATATTGCAGAATCTGAGGAATATTGGGCATAGCTGTGCTTATTCCTTGTGCCTGGTTCCAGGCACAGAATCTTTTCCATTTATCCACATAAGATTTTCTAGTACTAGGCCTTCTAGCCTCTAAAATTAAATCCATCATAGGTTTGCTGAGAGATGAAGCTGGTGAAATTAGTTGATTAGCCATGCTGCAAGATTCAGAGTTTGGAGCGGAGTGTGCAGAATTTGATAGTTCTGCTGAGACAGTAGATAAGGAGTCTGAGACAGGTACCACGGAGGAAGGTGCGACATATTGCGTAGGAGCGGTACCAGTGTTGGTGAGGCCAGTTTGGAGCAATCAGAATCATTTTTGATTTTTCCTGTCTGACTTTTAGTAAGACCTTGGAGAGCAGAGGCAGACGGGGAAAGGCATAGACTGATAGGTTTTTCCAGCTGAAGGATAGAGCATCCACTTTCCAAGCTTTTTTGTGATGAATTCTTGTGCAGAATTTGTCCAACTGATAGTCTGGGCTCCCTCATTTGCGTGTCAACATGCTTAAGACTTGTGGAAACAGTTTCAATTCGTGTGGGTCCATAACATTTCTGCTTAGTTCGTCTGTCAGAGTATTTTGCTTTCCTGGCAGGAATTAAGCTTGTAGATGTATTTGATAAGTCAAGGCCGTATTCCACAAAGCCATGGCTAGTCTGCAAAGGGGGTAGGAATGGGTACCCCCCTGCTTGTTTATGTACCACATGACTGTGGTGTTGTCTGTCTTTATCAGTAGTTGCCCTGGATGAAGATAATCCTTGAAGGCTGTCAGAGCATTCTATACAGCTAGCATCTCTTTCTGGTTGATATGTAGGTGCATTTGATTTGAGCTCCATTGGCCCTGAATGCATCTTCCTGCCAGATGCGCCCCCAAGCAAAATCTGATGAGTCTTTAGTCAGGGTTTGGGTGGCAGGGGGTGGAATGAATGATAGTCGCTTGTTTTGGCGACAGACCTCTGCCCACCATAGGAACTCTTGGTGCAGGCAAGGAATGATAGGGATCATTGTTTCCAGGCTGTGACAATGTGGACTCCATAAGCTTTTGAGGTACCATCGAAGTTTTCTCATACGCAGTCTTGCATATGGAATTATTAGAATGCAGGAAGCCATGAACCTCAAGGCCTGCAGAATTTGTCTTGCAGATAGCTGGGTTTTTGTGGCCACTTGTTTGAAGTCATTAATTGAATTTGTTTTTCTGGCGTAAGGTAAGTCATCTGGGCAGTTGTATTCAAGCTTGCACCCCAGGAATGCAATTATTTGAGAGGGTACCAGTTGTGATATCTTTTCGTTTATGGTGTACCCTAGACAAGTTAGAAGTCTTTTCACAAACGCCAGATGTTTTAGAAGAGTGTCCTTGTTTTCTGCCTGAATTAGACAATCGTCCAGGTAAGGATAAATGTGAATGTTTCTTTGTCTGCAAAATGCAATTACTGGTGCCAGGCACTTTGTGAAGACCCTGGGCGCAGTAGATAAGCCAAAGGGCAGTGCAGAGAACTGGTAATGCAAATAGCCTGCTTTGAAGCGGAGGTATCTTCTGCAAGATTCCCTGATTGGGATATGCAGGTAAGCCTCTTAAGTCTAGAGTTACCAGCCAGGCATCCTTGCGTAGCATAGGCAAGTAACTGTTGTACAGTCAGCATCTTGAATTTTGGAAGGTCCAGAAATGTATTTAGAATGGATAAGTCCAGAATTGGACGCCATGATTTGCCTTTTCTGGATACCAGGAAAGGTCTTGAATAAAAACCTTGTCCCTTTTCCTTTTCTGGTACTGGTTGAATACCCCCCCCCCAATATTGAGGGACATAACTTGTTTCTGGGCCTCTGCCCACTGATTTGGAGGCAGATCTGGCCATCCGTTTGGGATTGGCAACATGTGGAAATTAAATCTGTTTCCCTGGGATACTATATTTAAAACCAATTTGTCCTGGGTAATTAGTTGCCAATTTCTTGCATGAAGTGCCAGTTTTCCCTCCAAAGGGGAGGCCAAAAGATAAGTGCTTGGTGATTGCAGAGGAAAGCCATTGAGACTGTTTACCGTAGGAAGGTGCCTTTTTACTTCCAGATTTGGAGGTGGAGGCAACCCCATTGTTTTGTTCTATAAGATCCTTGTGACTGAAACCTGGAGCCTTTGGAGTGTCTGGGTTTGACCTGAGCGGCTCTGGTGGGTACTGGAAAGGACCAGTTCTTAGTAGGTCAGTGCCTACTGAACCTGGGTGGCTGCACTTGTAAGAAATCTTTTACAGTTTGCATAGATTTAGCTTTATCTTCCATCTTTTTCAAAACAACTTCTGCCTCATTACCAAATAGACTGTCCTGTTGTAAAGGAGCATCCAATAATTTTGCTTTAACATGATCAGGCAGATTTTGCTCCTTGAGCCAAGCATGCCTTCTTATCACAGATACAGTTACAGCGGCCCTGCAAGAGGCCTCCAAGGAATCAAAACCACACTGCAAAGTATGCTTTCCAACTTGTTCAGCTGAATGCAATAAATCCTGCAACTCTTTATTTTCCACACAGTCAGAAATCAACATTATTTTCTGTTTAAATAAGCCCATGACATGCTGCTGATATTTAAGCATATGAAATTGACAGTTTAAAGCCCTGATTGTCAAGGTTGCAGATGTGTAAACCTTCTTACCCCATCTATCCAGCGCCCTGGAATTTCTATCAGAAGGGGTAGGATTTTTAGCAGTAGAAGCCTTAATGCCCTTGGGACCCTGAGAAATGGTTTCATGGTCAACAGTAGGGTTTTTAAAGAGGAATTTGTGTGAGTCAGGAACCCTGTAATATCTGTCTGACTTACTAGGAGCCGGAGGCAGGGAATCAGGAGCCATGCTGGATTCTGAGAAAACATCAACAATGTCTACAACAGGAGGTATAGCCAAAGGCCTATGCTAAGGAAGAAGGAGGAAATCCCTAAGCCTCTTTTTACATTCTGAGAAATCCTGACTCTCCCAGTGGAAGTATTCCCTTAAGGTATGCAAAGTTTCTCCAAAAGAAAAATCCTCAAGAGGAGAAGCAGAAGGGATGGAATCTTCTGCATCAGAGTCCTCATAAGGTGGAATAGATAATTCCTGATCAGAAGAGGAATCAGAAGAAATAGAAACCTGATCTGATGATTCATAGTCAGTGCCTTGCCTAGGCCTCTTAGCAGGAGGGGGATGGGAACCCCTGATCAAGGTAATTAAATCCTCAGCCATTTTGATCATTTGTTTTTTAGGCATAGGGGCCTGTGCACGTGGCCCAAGCATCATTTTTTAGACATAGAAGTTGATTTTGGCCTAGGTTTTGAAGATGACATTGGTTTAACATACAAATCTTTAGGCCTGAAAACACCCTCAGAAGCTGGTGCCTGCTCAGTGGCTCCGGACCCATCTAAGGTAGAGACATCCGCGGGTTCGATACTTAAAGTATCTTGTGGCATACCTGACTCCGAATGGGTCTCAATAGAGGCCTGCAAATCAAAAGTAGTGGGTATCAGGGGCTGCGAAAGCCAGCAAACCGGCGACTGGCTTAGGAGAATCTTCTTAGTCAGTTTTGGACCTCAACTGTCTGTCTCTTTCTTTGCGTTTTTTGTGTATTCCGGTAGTCGGATTGCTAACCGACATTTCTGGATAGTTAAATCTTGAGCCAAAATATTTTGAAGCAAAAACATACCGACGCTTAATAGTGAGTTGATTAAATTTAGCACAAAACCAACAGCAAGGCACGTTGTGGTAAGGGCCTAGGCAAGGAATACAGTACAAATGGAAATCCTTATGAGGTATTTGCTTCCCACAATTAATACAATTATTAACTTTTACTGACATCGGTAAGGAGCAAGAAAAAGTTTCCCCAACGGAGTACTTAGCTTTAGGTTGAAGACTTCGGTTCCTAAACTCGAAAACTAAAATTTCAGGAGTCGGCCAACTGGCACTTGCAAACTGCTTCTGCTTCGGGCACTGCGCAGCAAGAAAGACTGATGAAAATGGCGTTGGCTGCAGTTTTATACCCCTGACCACCTGACGTCATGGAAGAAGGGACAGCAACCAACGTAGGACCCAAGACTTTGTTAATCAGGCCAACTGAGGGCAACCTGCCAGCAGATTACCCAAATGTAATGACTGCAACAGTGAAACACGAAGAACATCCACTTTAAGAACAAAAAATGCAGAGAGGACCACAGCAGCTAAACATAGCTAAAGATATGGAAAACCATGTGATGATTCTGCATGGAGGGTGACGTTTTTAAGAGCAGCTGCATGACAGGAGAGCAGGAACAAGTACTCTAGTGTTCTTCCCACTGCAGAGGGCCACCTCTCAGCAAGATCATATTGCATGAAAATTAGCATACAGCAGACACAGTACAATTAAAAGAAAGTAAATCACCCCTGACCAGATGTAGTTAAAGCTCAAGCAAAAAAAAAAAAAAAAGTAAAAACAAAATCCAGGAAAGGTACTACTACCTTTGTACAAAAGGCTCCATTTTGGAGTCCAACCAAGGATGTTCTCTCCTAAAAGCTGGTGTGTAGGTAACAGATCACTGAGAAGCCTGTGACTGTAACATCAAGCACCACTCAAGTTCCTGAGAGGTGTAAAATCTCAGTAAAGAACCAAAAGCAAGTTGCTGACCTAAGCAAAAGTGATGTCCAGCTTCAGTAGTTGAAGGGACTTGGTCTAAAGACAGGACATGACAGGAAGTGAGCTAAAACCAAACTATAAAATTCTACAGTTAGCTAGACCATGAAGTGCAGTGCAGCAATGAAATGACTGACTATTATATTAAGATTATATTATTTTGTCTATCTGTTGACTGGATAGGCTCACTGGACACAACTGTTGGTGACTCAGGAGCACTGTATGGTTAACTGACGTGCACAGTAGGCAAATGAACGTGGAAAGAATCAAACTCTGTACTCTGGGCATATGAAGCAGCTCATTAACAGCTTTTGTCCTCTATGCTAACTGCCTGACAAATATACAAAGTTAAAAAGACGTGTTAAGCAAACCATGGCAAAATAAATGCAGTGGCGACAACTGCTTACTTTAGCTCAAGAAGCACCTGCAGCACGTGTAATCATTTTTTTTTTGTTTCAGACATAGCACAGGGGTTGCCAGTTTCAGTGGTGTGCAGGACTCGAGTCTTGAATATGGCCCAAGTGACCTGAATTTGACTAGAAGCTTAGGCACTTGTGAGAATTAGCACGAGAGGATGGGACACAGCCATCCCGGCAGAGTGACGAAGCTTTGGACAGCTGGCGATACAGATGTGTGGCTAGGGAAGGGCATTCAGTTCACTAAGCTACCACTTGTTGGTAGCCTTCATTGTAAGTGCATGGAGGTGTACTTTCAACAACAGAAGGTTGCTGGTCTCTGTGCTGATGTAGACTGCTCAACCCTCTTACTAGGGAAAGCTTAGGGTCATCATAAAAGGCCTTGCCCTCATGCCCAGGATACCAGCACAGGCAATGAGAATGGTCTTGGCTGCTAAATGACTGCCCTCCCCAAACAGCTCTCACACATGCACTTCTGGGAAACCTTCAGTGCATGGGAATGAACAGACTAGTCCAATACAAGGACTTGATGGATGGCAGAGACAAAGCAAAAAGATAACATAAGGGTTGAACAAAAGCCTAACGTGCTGTGTGATAACATTAAGCTACAGGCAGATGCTCAGTCAGTGTCCAGTAAGACCTGGTATTGTGTACAGCATGGGTACGTAGCTGGTATTCCATGCAAAATGTTTAAGGATGTGTAGTTTGTTGGGGATATCAACAAAATGTAATAAAAGACCAAGGAAAATGACCTGGGATCACAACAGTCTAGGTCAATTCTTGCCATATAAAGTGAAATGACATTGAAAAACAACAGGAAACTTTAATGTGTCTAGAGATATTAAAAGTAATTATCCTACAAGGAATTGGTGGCTATATCTGTAGCAGCATGTCTAATTCAGACTGCTATAATAGAGAAACGAGATCTAACCTGGCAAAAAGTACAGTTTTGTACCTACCATAAATGTAGATGCTCGAAGATCCACATTGCTGCAGTCCTTACATATGGGTAGTCCGCTGTCCTCGGTCGGCCCGAATACCAAAGTATTAGGCTGACGTCGGTCAAGGCGCTTAAGACTGACATCAGGACGTCAGGGTACAAATGCGCATGACCGACGTCATATCCTCAGTCTTTTCTTGCCCCAGATGTCAGAAGGCCCTAAAAAGAAAGGCCAAAACCAAAAGACAGCAAAAAACAACCAACCACCCCTGCACTAATCATATTTACAATATTTACAATATTCACAACTCAAACCACACAACCGCCTCTAACTACAGAGGGAAGGAGGGAGGGTATTGGACTGCAGCAATGTGGATCTTCGAACATCTACATTTATGGTAGGTACAAAACTGTACTATGTTCCTCATCTCACATTGCTGCAGTCCTTACATATGGGTAGAATCCCAAAGCAGAGGTAAGGGAGGATGGCAAAACTATAAAGCATTAGGAGCTGCCAAAATGCCCTGTAAAATTGCAGTGGCAAAACCAGCCCTAGATTTAGAGTAAAGTGGAAGGTGGTAATGCTTAGAGAAAGTATGCACTGAACTCCAAGTGGCTGCCTCCAAAATATCTTTAGTAGCCACCCCTTAAAAAGCTGTAGAAGTGGCAGTAGCCCTAGTGGAATGAGGCCTAATCCCAGCTGGAATCTCCTTACCATGATGGGAATAACAGAAAGCAATACAAAACCAATCCACTTAGAAATAGTTTGTTTTGAAACAGGTTTGCCCTGAGAACCCAAAGCAAATGAAACAAATAACTGCTGAGACTGCCTGAACCCTTTAGTTCTGCTCAAATAATATCGCAACTGCCTGTGTATATCCAAAGTGTGTAAAATCTTTTCCCCTTTATTTTGGGGGTTTGCATAAAAAGTAGGCAAATGAATAGCTTGGTTTAAAGCCACACTAGAAACCACTTTAGGCATAAAGGAAGGATTAGTACGCAAAGATACCCTATCCTTATGGAAAATTAAGAAAGGCTCAACCGCCATAAGGGCCTGTAATTCAGAAACCCTTCTCGCATAGGTAATGGCCAACAAAAAAGCAGTCTTCCATGATAAATATTTCAACTCGGCAGTAGCTGCAGGCTCAAAAGGTTGTAGAGTGAGTTTCTCCAACACAAAATTGAGATCCCAAGCAGGAGTAGGAGCTCTACGTGGGGGTCTTATATTCTTTGCCCCTCTAAGGAATTGCTTAAACAAAGGATGAGAAAACAATGGTGGGTCACAGTCATAGTGAGCAGAAATTGCTGCAGCATGAACCTTAATAGAGGAGAAGGACAAACCTTTGTCCAGTAACTCAGTAAGGTATTGAAGAGCCACACATAAATTAGGCTTAGAAACATCAAAGTCCTTTGCTGTACTCCAAAATAAAAATCTCCTCCATTTATCTGCGTACACTTTCCTTGTACTAGGCCTTCTGGCCTCCAAAATAACATTCAAAACTTGTTGTGGAAGCTGAGACCCTCCAGGGTTTAAAACAGAATATGCCAGGCTGTTAGATGTAGAGAGTGAAGTTTGACATTGAGTAAATGACTGTTCTCCTGAGACAGCAGGTGAGGAATCAAGGCAAAGGCCATGGAGGCTCCCGCACCAGACTTCTCAGTAATGGGTACCAGTGCTGTCGAGGCCAATCTGGAGCTATTAAAATCATGTTTGGCTTGTCCTGTCTGACCTTCAGGAGTACCTTTGGGAGGAGAGGCAGAGGGGAAAGGCATACACATGAAGATTGCTCCAATTGAATGAGAGAGCATCCACTTTCCAGGCTGTGGGATGAAACCTTTTGTGCAAAACTTTGGCAGCTGGTAGTTTAGTGGAGAAGCGAACAGATCTATGTCTGGAGTTCCCCATAACACTGTCAATTTCTGAAATACTTGAGGATCCAATTTCCACTCGTGGGGATCCATAATTTGTCTGCTCAACACATCTGCTAAGGAGTTCTGTGCTCCTGGCAGAAACCTTGCCTGAAGATTTAGCTGTAAACTGAGAGCAGTCTCCCACAAAATCATTGCTTGTCTGCATAGAGGATAAGAATCGTTCCCCTTGCTTGTTGATGTACCACATGACAGTTGTGTTGTCTGTTAGAACCAACACCTGCCCTGGAAGAAGTAAATCCTTGAAAGCTATTAATGCAAATTGGACTGCTAACATCTCCTTCAAGTTGATATGTAGATGTTGAAGTCTGGCAGGCCACGTGTCTTGTACCCATTTTCCATTCAGATGAGCTCCCAAGCTTTGTCTGAGGCATCTGTCGTTAGAATCTGACTCGCCTCTGGCCGGGTCACAGAGAGTCCCTTGTTTAGGTGACATTCCTGAGCCCACCACAAAAATTCCTTTTGAATGCAAGGTATTATCTGAATGACAGTGTCCATATCTTGGCAGTGCTGTGTCCATACATTTTGAGATACCATTGTAGCTTCCTCATATGCAGTTTGGCATTGGGAAGTACCAGAATACAAGATGCCATGAACCCCAAGGCTTGAAGGACTGTCCTTGCAGTCAGCCTGGACTGACGAGACAATTGATGGAAGTAAAGAGAAAGATTCTTTTGTTTGTCCGGGGTCAAAAGGCCATCTGGGATGCTGTATTCAGTCTCACACCCAGAAAGCACATGTCCTGAGAGGGTACTAGACTGGACTTTATTTCGTTCACAGAATACCCCAGGCATCTTAACACTGCTATCACATACTGTAAATGATGAAGAAGTTCGTCCTTTCCTTGGGCCAGAATCAGGCAATCGTCCAAATAAGGATAGATTTGTATTCCTCTTAGCCTGAAGAAAGCTATCACTGGAGCCAGAACCTTCGTGAACACTCTGGGCCCAGTAGATAAGCCAAAGGGCAATGCAGAGAACTGATAATGAGAAGTCCCAGCCCGAAAACGCAGATACTTCCTGCAACTGAGCCTGATAGGAACATGAAGGTAAGCCTCCTTGAGATCCAGAGTCACCATCCAGTGATCTTTGCCCAGCAGAGGTAAAAGCTGTTGTAACGTCAACATTTTGAACTTGGGAATGTCCAGATATGTGTTGAGGATAGATAAAGCCAAAATTGGTCTCCACGTGTTCCCTTTCTTTGGTACTAGGAACAGGCGAGAATAAAATCCTAGGCCCACTTCTGGCAGAGGGACCGGTTGTATGGCCCTTATTTGAAGTAGCAGAGAAATTTGTTTGTGAGCCTCTAGTCTTTGCTGAGGAGGAACGTCCGGCATGCCTTTGAAAGGAGGCAAGGTATGGAAATAAAACTTGTAACCCTGGTGTATGATATCCAATACCCATTTGTCTTGGGTAATCAAATTCCAATTTTCCTTGAAGAGTGCCAACCTTCCTCCCAAAGGTGCTGCCAGGCAAGAAGGATCTGGCAGCTGAAAAGGTAGGTCATTGGGCCTGTTTACGAAGGACTGGCCCCTGCCCTCACCGAAGATTGTGCAGGTGAACTCCCTGTTCTAGGTCTGAAAGAACTCTGAGCTCTGCCCCTACCACGCCTAGATCTACCCCTAGACTGAGAATCATAAGAAGGATACGTCCACCCCTTAGCAGGCCAATTCCTACTAAACTTGGAGGCTGAACTTGCAAAAATCTTTAACAGCCTGCATAGACTTAGCCTTGTCTTCCATTTTCTTCAAGACTGACTCCACAGGTGAACCAAACAACACATCAGACTGTAAAGGAGCATCCAAAATCCTTGTCTTAACATGGTCAGATAAATTCTGATCCCTCAGCCAGGCGTGCCTGCGAAGAACTGAACCAGTGGCAGCCACCCTAGACGAGGCCTGTACAGCATCAAAACCACATTGTAAAGAATGCTTACCCACCTGTTCAGAGACATGCACCAAATCTTGTAATTCTTTACACTCAATGCCTTCCTCCAGAGCATCCACCTTAGACTTCAATTGAGAAAGAAGATAGTTTTGATATTTCAACATATGAAACTGGCAATTCAAAGCCCTCATAGCTAAGGTAGAAGATGTATAGACTTTCTTTCCCCATCTATCCAAAGCTCTGGCCTCCTTATCTGGAGGAACCGGATTTTTTACAACAGAGGCCTTGACACCCTTAGGTCCCTGACTAACAGTTTCTGGGTCCGCCCTAGGACTCTTATAAAGATATTTATGGGCCTCAGGCACCCTGTAATACCTATCCGGTTTAACAGGAGCAGGAGGCAGAGAATCAGGATTAAGTGAAGCCTCTGCAAACACATCTTCCACAACATCCAGAACAGGGGGTATAGCCAAGGGCCTATGCTGGGGTAAAAGCAAAAATTCCCTAAGCCTTTTTCTGGAATCAGAGAAGTCCTGACCTTCCCACTGAAAATGTTCCGTCATGGAATGAAGAGTCTCTGAAAAAGAAAAATCCTCTGGAGGAGAAGCAGAAGGAGTCGAATCATCTGCATCAGAATCAGAATAAGGAGAGTACTCCTGCAAGTCTTCAGCCGAAGACTCTGAAACATCCGAAGCCTGCTCAAAACTCCCCAACTCTGGCTCCACCCTAGGCCTCTTATCAGGAGGGGGCAAAGAACCTCTAATCAGAGTGATCAAATCTTCTGCCATTTTAAGCATGTGCTTCTTGGGCACAGACCCTGCTGAACTAGGAGTGACACCAACAGAAGCTAAACCTGGCCTGCCTCTGGGAGAAGCCTTGGAAACAGAAGGAGAGGGCCTAACCACCCTAGGAAGGGAGGGAGTACAGTAACCTGAGAAGCCCCTTCAGCCTGACCTGCCTCCTGAGAGGCCACATCCTGCAATATCAAAGTCTCCCCCTGGGACTCCAGAGAAGCCTCCGTGGAACCACCGGTTCCACTGACGCCTCTAAAGAACCGGCGTCCGAACGGACGACTCTTCTTGCCTGGGTTTAACTGCTTTGTCTTTGCGCTTCTTGAAGAAGCGGGCCGGAGAATCCGGCGGCATATTATAATTGCACTGCTTCCCAAGACCAGCCTAGCACAATCTAACCTTCGCAATAGTGCGCTTATTGAACCTAGCACAAAGCGACACCCAACAACGTCGTGCTCAGGACCCAAACAAGGAATACACAAAGAATGATAATCCCTATGCGGTATCTGTTTCCCACAAGAAATACAGTTATTCACTTTTTCTGACATCCGGTAAAATACTGAGGCAAGAAAAACCAAAATATTCTAACGGGTACTTAGCCAACTTTGATTCGGTCTGAAACTCCGAACTCGAAAAATTTCAGAACGCCGAACGGCACTTGCAACGCTGCTTCTGCATCGGACCATGCGGCAAAAAAGACTGAGGATATGACGTCGGTCATGCGCATTTGTACCCTGACGTCCTGATGTCAGTCTTAAGCGCCTTGACCGACGTCAGCCTAATACTTTGGTATTCGGGCCGACCGAGGACAGCGGACTACCCATATGTAAGGACTGCAGCAATGTGAGATGAACATCCTGCGTACTGCAGAATTCCCAGAACAGTAAAGGAAAAGGAGGAGCTGTGGTGTCAACAGAAAGCAGCCGTAATCACAAGTCATTGTCTACACAATACAAGAGAAGGATGAACATTAATTAGATGCCACTAAACTGTCAAAAAGGATATGAAGAAAATGACACGCAGGGAATAAGGCACATGAGAAAAAGATGGAAAGGAGATCATGTGAAACAGACTTACGGCAAAACTATTTCAAACAGGAATACCCAAAAGTGATGGAAGAAAGGATGGCAAAGGGAAGGGGCAGCAGTACAGGCACTTTTACACTCAATAATAACCGATGCACATTACAATACTTTCAGCAGCATCTTCATAGGATTATACAGTTTGCAAACCAATACCTAGCAAGAGACAGAGCAGGGATCTTAGCCCAAGTATGTCATACTAAGACTAACCCACGCAATGAAGTAAGAAAGCTCTTACAGTAATGAAACCATGTGTATACAAACACAAGACTCTCAAATTTTACACAACTGTAAACCTCGTCACTGCAACACAGATGTGTGCAACTGCTTGTATGCAGACAACGTATTTATTTTTTTGACTGGGTTGATCCCACTATTTTCAGGGAAGATCAGAAGTGGTACTCACATTAAATAACGCAGATTTGGCTGAGACAAGAGGGGAAATTCTCCTACAACTTTGGATAAGTACCACAGGATCTTTTACATCTGCCAGAGTTACACCCAACTCCGGTACATGGGACATCAGTTTAATGTCTCATCTAAACAGCACCCCTTTGAGCTGCACCTTAAATATAAGCACTAGAAATTAATCCGAGTATCTACTGTACGAACAGAACCAACAGCCTTTTGATCTCCCTGGCAAAAGGAGTAAGTGCATTTCTTGCTGAGATACTGGTACTACTATTTCAATTATGTACTTATGGTTCACAGGGAAAAGTACTAAAGGACTCTTCCCTCTGCTAGCTAACCAAAATAAATAAGCTCAATGTTTTATATATGACCTGAGTGGGTGAAAAAGCATCACTAACATTCCATCCATCCAATGCTGTTAAGTCACATCGGACTCCACAGCGATCACATAAGCAGCTGACACCATCTACAGAGTTTGCTGGTAAGAAGGTTAACCGAAGCGGACCACCAGTCCTTATTTCTGTATCAATACTTGACAGTTTCACAAAATACGTAAGACAGGTGTATGCCATCTAGAAATTCAGCACTTGGCTTTCAACTTTATAAAACAAACGAGAGCAAGGGACAAAAACAGATATTGTTGAGACCAAGAAGACAAAGCCATGAGCCTCTTTATATGTTGTGTATGTCTAAATTCCATCATAAAAAGGATGTAGTGAATTTAACAAACTTCCTTACAAATGGAGAAGTGCGTACTTATTCTCACGGAATCCTGTGGACCAAGTTACTTGTCCAAGTATTCCCACAGTTAAGCTGGCTGTGAGAAGGTACCATGGATTTAAGCTATACTTTTCAAATGGAAGGAGATAAAAACTGCTTTACGTTTCCACATCTGCTTGGTAAATAATACAAGAATCTTGCTGAATCTGCATGCAGTGATAGTTACTTGCTTTCCTTCCAGACTAGAGAAAAATATGCTACCATGACACTAACCTGTCGTGGTGGAAAGAAGGAAAATACATGCAAGCAAAAAAAAAAAAATAAGTATGCAATAATCTTGCTTTTTTCAGAATATTAAAAGGAATAGAATGGGTTACATGCAAAACCTGTACTTAGAATAGTACAGATGTTCAGCAGCTTACTACCACTACAAGTAACTGATCACTTATGTACAGTCATTTGAAGTTTTCTCTGTAATGGAAGCTGACCCTTTAAGGCCACCTATTAATCCACACTTTCCTTTTAAGCTGTCCAACCAAGTGAAAAATCATGATGTTGAGATTTTTTTTGTCTAGCCCGTGACCTAACAATTTGTCATCTGTCACTATGTACAGGATTGGATTTCATGCCATGGCACTACATGCAATTAATAAACAGAAAAAAAAAAAACATTTACAGTATTCAAGGAAATATTTATCTTCCTAATCAGTGCCCATATTGTGCCCCTAATTGTGCCACACTGTAAAATGTGTACCATCTTTTCAAATATTTCTGTTATAGGAAGTACCACATAATTTTCTGAAATGCCCTCAATTTAGCACCACATTTCACCAAGACATTACATTGTTCAAGTAGTTATTAATCACGTCATTAAGATGAGCAAAAAGGCTTCATTTCCAGTCTCCAAAAAGGCAAGAGACTGTCAGCAAACACAAACTTGAACGATGGCAACTAAAAAAAAACATTGCTATCCTTCTTAATATGAAACTTAAAATCAAGTACAAGTTTCATGAAGAGTTTTTACATGTGAAAGCAAAGACCCAAACATGCACCTTGCAGATTTGCCATTTAAATGCACCCATGGTACACAGCACTTGTAGCACATTCAACATACAGGGAGGATTCCACACAATAAAGCATGTAGTCTGATCATTAAAGTTACCCTGTATGCACAAGAAGGCTAGCACCAACAACAACTCAAAATCAAAACTTCCTATTTTGCTCATATAACAGAAAACTACCATCACATCCTTTGTAGCAATCTGATGTTTCACATATCCTGCCCCAATCCCAGTTATATATAATTTCAACCAATATGCATTACTCAGTGAGCCCCATTTTCTGCTAGGTTATATGAACACCCCCCCCCCCCCCGAGGTTACAAAAAGTGACTTTGTAAATTTAGCTTTTAAAGAGAGAGACTGTTCAAAGTGGGATACACCAACATCTGTCCAACAGGTCCAGCAACTCCTAGCATTCCATTCTCCACATGAGGAATGTGCAAGCAGTTGTGGAGACCCTTATTCATCTGCCCACTCCCTATTAATCATACTCACTCCCCTCTCAGCTCACATCAGATAGCACAGTACTCCCCCACAAGGCCCTATTACTACACAGGGTCGGTAAATGACAGTAATCTTTAATTCAGCATGGCCAGACAAAAGCTGTGAACAAATGGCAGGTGGACATATCTCACGTCATCCATTCAATCGCCAGTTAGGTACATTAATTCATTCACTTCAGTTAGGTAAAGGAAATGGTGGAGTCACAGGTACTCTATACTGGCAATATCTGACTAAGACATGAGTCTTGGGAAATGCATTTTACTACTGGACACAAGGATAACTAGCCTTTATATGTTACATAACGATTATGTGAAAGGCAGCACAGAACCATCAAACAAAAACTATACACTTTATAAGGTATTTTACCCATACAAGATAGGCAAACTATGAAAAAGTTTAGTAGATGAAGGTACATGAATCACGTTATTGGGGGAAGGGAAGGGTCACTGGGGCCAAAGAGTTTAGTGATTACACAAGACTGGGGGAAAAGCAGAGGATAAGGACCACTACAAATTTGTTAAATTACACAGAGGAGGTCACTAGCCTACAAGGATATCTGGTTAGCATGGCTGTATGGCCCTGTACAAACATCTTAACCAAATAAGCATGTAATATATAAGCATGCGGTGTATTATGACATATTTAACAACTTACCTGTAAAGATAATGTCAAATACCACAGCCAAGCACTGCACAGCTTGCCATTCTGCAGCAACCCCCTCACTATGTGGACTGACGTCTGACAGAATGCTGCTGCTATAGCCAAGCAAAAAACATTCTCATGCATACTCACAGAGAAAGAGTACCTACTTAAGATCCACTGGCACATTATGCAATCACACACAGTAGGCTTTTACAACAAATTCAGCCAGTCACTGTTAATTCAACTAAAGAACACAACATAAACAAAATAGTCTTTAGGTTTATCTACTTAAACTGCTCCAACAACAAATGTAATTGATGAACGTTAACAGTACTCAATAATATGGCCTTTCCTTCCAACTTATGGAAGCTTGAACAAAACAAGCTGACCAAAGGTTTGACAAGCAAAAAAGTCCAACTAAAAATTTGACAGAAGACTCCAAACCTGCTAGCAATAAACATCCCTCCTATAAAGAGCCAATCTGATGAAGTTGTCAGTTTCCTTTATTGATCCAGAGTCATACAAAGTGAGAGAAATTTACATGGCTAAGACACAGACATATTAAGAATAATTTTGCTAATTAATTATGGGTTTGAAGTTAAAATAATCTGCTTCTCAACAATTACTGGACTAATGGAATGTGAAATTTAAGTTTTCCTTTAAAGATGCAGCTACTGATACTTTACCTCTTATTCCTACTGGCATATGTTTTAAGTCAGCTACATCCTATACCCCCCCCCCCCTAAATACACAACAAGGCACTGAATTCTACTAGTATCAGCATTGTTTACCTTTTAGTTTTTCACCTGCTACAAACACATCAGTGGTGAATGCCTTTATGCCTATTCATTACCAAATCTGTTTCTCCAGCTATCACTTTTTCTTCATTTTTAATATAATTCTTACATTGCCACCAGCGTAATACAGTTGAAGGCTAGAGCTGACAAGTTCTTACCCGTTTACCCTTTTATGGACCTGTAAAGAGTCATCCACCTTTCTACACTTTAATCATGCTTCACTAACAAAAACAAACAAAAGCCCTTAGAGCTCAACTTAACAAGTGTAAGTAACATTCAAAGTTTTTCTTTTTGAGAGTTGCTCCATTTTGCCTTTTTTATTCTTTGTAATCCTTGTCAAGTGTAAATTTGCTTTTGCCTTTCTTTTACTACAGTGCTGCCCACAATATTACACAGGGTTTAATACTGTAATAAAACTGGTCCAATACCACACAGTTCTGAATCTTATTAATTAAAAGCAATACACTGCAGTTATGCTTGTGTTTGAGTTAATATCTTTACCACCTTTGATGAATGCACTACTAAATTTGCTTATGACCATTGGTAACACCAGCATTACACAGTCTTTTACCAGGAATACCAACCCACAATTAGATGCAAGTAAACAGCTAAGAATACAAATGACAGCAAACTGTAATTAAGTTTTCAGACTTTGCTATTAAAAGTTAATTATCTGTAAACCTCCCTTTCAAAAGGCAACAGAGAACTATGTAAAGTTGTTGTTGTGTCTTTCGGCTTTTCCCGGTTAGGGGTCGCCACAGCGGAACTCCGGTCCGCTAATGATTGGTAGTTGATTTTTACGTGCCGAGTTACCAGCCCTGATGCACAACCTTCAACAAAGGTCCGCCCATTCACGCATGTCTCCACGCAAAAGACGCTCCAGCTGAGAATCGAACCAGACAGCGTCTTACTGTGAGGCGACAACGCTACCACAGCACCACCACCGTGGGTTAGGGAACTATGTAAAGTATCCCTGAAAAAGAAAATGTTAAACAAGCACAGCGCAGACATTCATAATGCAACTAAGCCAAAAAGGCCAATGCATTAGATATGGACTATCTATGGTGATAAGGAACAGGCCAGTTTACAAGTCCTGCATGGCGATCTACCATCTCCCCTGCAGCAGCTCTTCTAAGCTTCACTACAGCTGTCTTTCAAGTCAAAGCCCGATTCCACACACTGAATTTCCCTTGGCTTATTGTGCAACTTGCACTCAACTATAAAGGCTCACTAGGCTCAAACTCCACAGAGTGAGCACATGGTTCTCCGACTAGGCATCATCCAGGAGGCCAGCCTGGGCCACCTTCACCCACGCTCTAGGATGGATGAGCTAATAATGCCCACTCACTCCCACCAGCTCCTACAGATACCAGAGCCGCTGTCAGTACTCAAGTTGCCTGCAACATAATCAGTACTTTATCCAGCTATGCCATGGAGTTAGCTTTCAGCTCCAAAGCTGTTTGTATAATTTCAGCTGTGGCCTCATCAATGCCTTGTACACCGACACAACTACCTGCCCATTATATTACAGCATTAGTTTCCATACCAAACACTTACTCGTTCTGCTACTGCTGACTAACTGTTATAGAGGGTAAATTCCTTGAGCCAGTTTTCAGACATCAAGATATTTATTAAACCAAAGACAGGCCTTCTTTTGTAGGCTGTCCAACAACACACACAATGATGCCTGTATCCCTGGAGGCTCATGTGAAGACCAATTCATCCCATAGAGAGCAAAATAATTTTGGTATTGCATTCATGCTCCTGATGCAGAGAGAAGAGCAAATGGTCCAAGTCTGTGGTTTGCAAAAAGCCTTAACAGCACCTTTGAGAACTGAATGACCACATTCCAGACACTAAGTGAACTGCTGTAAAGATAGTTGCCAAATCCATCATTTGGACATATTTTATGATTTCAGAGGACTTTTTTCCAGCTGTTTACAGAAATCTACAGTACATCTTACAAATCCTGTTAAACCTTACTGAGACGACTGTATCAGTGCTGGAAGGGGTGAATGCATTACTTTAGGATTACAGTACAGCAGTTTTCTTTGCCTGCAAACTTAAAATGGTGTGGTCCTTGACCCATTTGCAAAACACAGTGCATTAAAAATTAATTGTACTTAGTCACTACAAAAGCCAGCATGTTGAGGCTCCTTTACTTACTGTGCTGCTTCAGAACTTGCAAAACTAATTTTCAAATCTAAATCTGGTAGGTTTCAGACAATGTACTGTCTTAAGTCAGAGGGCAAAAGCAGATACGGTCCTACTACTTCTTATGGGATAAGTGGGAATTAAAAGTAAATGTTGATTTTCACTCAGAGAGTAGTAAACGTATTTCTCTGCTCTCAACATGATGCTACCCAGTCTCTCTGTTTGGTGGGGTCAGCAGACCATACACAAGGGCATGTTCACTCCTGATCAGCTGACCTTAAACTCTTCAGCATGCATAACTCTTGTTGAAGGTCGCCTGCTAGCCTGGAAGCTTTAGTTATTGTAAAACCTATGCTGGTCCAGTAAAGGGTATTACATCATGTCTTTGGTTCCAGTGTTTTTGTGTTTTCCATATAGCACGTGTTACGCATTCCTTGTCAACAGTTCAAGCTCATGGGATTACACTGTTTGGCCATATCCCTCCTTGCAAAGACAATTTCTGCTGAATGCCTCATAGCCTAAAGAACCAACTTCAACCAAACAGCTTTTTTTTTTTTTTTTATCACTGTGAGATTATCACTTCTGGGTCAAACACGAATGGTTTAAGTTAATGCTCACTGCATTATCTAAAAGTACTAGTTAGATGACAATAAGGCATATCCCATATTACATTAGACTTCACACAAACTTTACAAGAAATGTACTAAAATGGATTGCTTACAAGTTAGCATATTCCTATATAAACATATTTCCTTTTCTAGTCTATCAGCACCTACATGGCACACTGTAATAAATTTTTAGTCTTTTTTTGTTACAAGCTGCCAAGACATTTTTGGACTTCTTTTTTTTTCCATCTTCCTATACTTTGCCTATTAAAACCCCACCTTCTTAAAAAATCTACTGAAACAGTAAGACACAATCAGAAATAAATAGGTAATATGACACTGAAAATATCCAACTTATCTATGCCACAATTTTGTAGCATATAGGAACCTGCACATTTCTATTTATGTTGGCCTTGTTTACCAGCAAGTCCACTGAGACAATGAACAGCTCATAGTTAATAGTAATACCTGGTTAAGCAGCCCTGATTATGTGAATGTTTTTTGAGTTATGTGTTCTAATATATCCTGAGGAAGGGGCAACAAGGAGCAAAGCTCTGCAACACAGTTTGAGGGTAGCTTTTCAACCATTTCAACTACAGTGGCAGTCACCGAACCTTACTTTAATATACTCTAAGTGGGTGCCACTAACAACCTATGAAATAAATACTTTAAGGCACAAACCTGGAGATTACAACAAATGGGTAAAATAAAGAGGGAGTCAAATATTAAAGTGAATCAGAAAAAATTGAATACATGGCAAATAACTACATCCTGAAATACTCAGCAAATGTAAGGGATGCAAACTATTACAGATTTTGACATTTAAAAACAAATGCAGAGAATGCCTGGCTCCTGCGCATACACGGATGAAACTCCAAGACCCAGACAACCTGAGATTCATAAGTGGCATAGACCATACAGGAATTAGGAGGGGAAAGGGAAGAGTAATATCTGCTCATCCACCCTGATGGAAGAAAGATGCTTGCTGCAATTCTGACATCTACTGGGGACAAAAGCACAGAGCATGCAGCAATATGGGCTAGGAGCATGTGACCAATATGCCAAACCATGTCTACTATGCATCAGCCTTCGAGGGGCATGGCCTACAATGTGCACACTCGTACAGGAAAGTAGCAGCTGACCCTCTTATTAATTAATTGCCTAGGGAGGAAGAATCTAGGCAACATTAATGTGCTGCTGCTTAATGCTAGTAGCCTTCACAAAAAACTCCACATCCTACAATGCACTACTTTACTGCGTAAAATGTTCATATATGCATCACAAAGACCTTGTTCAAAACCAGTGAAAGCACTCCATCAGCATAAGGCTTTAATGTCTAACACTTTTGCAAGTCCACTGCACTAGATAAAGACATTAATGGTGGAGATGTCTGTATATTAAAATCTTGCTTCCACACTCATTAATGACATGAATCTCCTCCATGTCCAACTTATTATAAACAAAACCCCTTATCACATCACTGCTAACTATAGGATACCCGGTACTTTTCCGTTGTCGGGGCAACACATTGAACACGATTGTTCAGCTGTATTCCAGTTCCGAGACGTGGGGTAAACAAGTATTTCTGTACTGACATTTCATAGAAAATATAAGTTATTTTTTACATTGTTCAAACATCTGGTTAACCGACGTCTAAGTACTGCATTACAACTGAACGACCGCGTTGAAAGAGTTGCTTCGGTAAATACAAACACAAGAAGTTTAAAACTGCATTAATACATCAACATTGGAAAACATTTTTTTTTCTTTTAAAGTACTCATATTACCTGAAATATAAACCACATTAATTATATACAATGAACTGTTTTCCTTTCAAGTGTCTTACTTTACATTTCCTTCCTGCAGTTGTCAAAGTCATGATCGACTTGGCAATGACACACCACGCCTGTACATTGGAGTCACTTTTTTTCCTGGTTTCAATGAAGAACACCGTGAGTGTCTTTTCACAGTGCGAAGTATAAATGGGAAATCTTGCTTTAAATGTGATCTGTGCATATACTTCAGGACATTTGTAAGCACAACTACAGGATGTCTCTTCTTCATGATGTACAATAGGAAGATGCATTGCTACTTTATACAGAATGGGTAAAAAAGGCCATTAAAAAGTATATGTACTTCTTGGTCTCTTTCGCTGTTAGTCCAGAACGCTTTTTGGGATAGTGGCATAACTGGAAGAAGCTAATTCCCTCCTTGTTATAATTAGGTTGAAAATTAAATAGGACTATGTAATTCTGCATCAGTTTGATGCAATAATTTTACACACACCTGTTAACCTTAACTTGAAAAATGCATGATTGGACAATACATTCCGAGCTCAATATTCGCATTTCAACTGTTGCCCCGATAACGGAAAAGTACAGGATACCCTTGAGTCCATATCTCCTACCTAACCAGTTTAGAGTCCCTATATAATAAGCTAAACACCACGCTTGTAAGAAACTTCAACCAGCCTTCCTAAACTGGGAGATATCTACATCCTCAACATGTATGCCCAGATATTTCTGAACCTCATCAATATAAACTCTCTCTAGACCATTTACTCTACACTCTAACCAGAGGCAATAGTAGTCAGGACTCTGTCCTTACCAACATGATGCAGCTCTACTCCACAAAAAAATGTAACCTTCTCCCCGGTCAAATCAGACCAGCTGCAGAGACGCAACTACCTCCCTCAGAAACTAATACGATGCCAAATTCAAAAATAAACCCCTGTGGTAGAACCTCAATATAAAAACAGACTCTACAATAAATAAAGAAAAAAGTAATTGCACACAAAAATACATCCAAGTCTCAAGAAGCCATAAATGTTCTTGAAAAGAAAGAAATACCAAATCCTAATCAAATTAACCAAAGCCAGATACAGCCATCTAAGTGAAAGATCACCATAAATCCTTCTTTAGGTTAGAAACCACAGAAACAATGCCAAGCACTGCGCAGAGTTAATAACAAATGATATAACACTAGGAAGACACAATCAATCTACTAGCAGATAAACTCAGCTCTATCACCACACCTCCCTTTCCACTCCAATACTCTCAGAACAAATACTCACATCTACAACCCCCTCAAATCTCCCAATAATAGTTCTGAAGGCACTATCCAAGGCCAACCGCACTACATCTACGGGGCTGGATAATATACCAGGCTACCTACTGGTTAGTGTGAAACTTGACTTATCATACCCACTACAGAAGCTACTCAATTTTAACTTCAAAGCAGGCTTTGTGCCAAATGAATGATGGACAGCAACTCTCATTCCCATGCACAAAGGTGGGGCTTCAATGGACCCAGGTTCATAGGTAGGTACTAGGCTATCGGCCCTGGGGCCTATACAAGCCCAGCCAAAAAGGTACCCTGGCTTTTGCCACCCAAGAAAATTATTTTCCTATGCCACTGCAGAGCCACAGAGGTGATCCCCAGGGTGAATTTCCTATTTCCCATCCAATCATCAAGATTTTTCTTGAAGAGTGCTAATGAGGAGCTTTGTTTGATATAGACAGGTAGTTTATTCCAGAGTATGGGAAGGCTCTGGGATAGAAATCTATCCCTCCGGCATGTTCTGTTTATTGTGGTGAAAGGTTTATGTCCCTAGAGAGTGTAGCTCGGAGGGATTGGGATTTCTTTAAGTGGAGCATGTCCAACAGCTCTGGGTTTGACATAGCTTTGTATGTTAGGCAGAGATCACCTCTGAGTAGGCAATATGCAACGGAGTAAAGCTGGAGTTTTTTGAGACGGTCTGCGTAGGGCATCTGTTTGAGGCCGGTAATCCTCTTTGTGAGGTATTTCTGCGGCCTTTCCAGTTATTGTAGATGTCTTGTGAGGTACACACTAAAAGGGGCGTTGTACTCTATAATGGGTCGAATGAGTGATGAGTAGAGGGGAACAATGACCTCCTTCTGGATGAGAAACCTTTTGTGATGAGGTGTGCCATGTAGAAGGATTTCCTGACTACTGCGGCGATGTGATTATCAAAGGAGAGACAACTGTCCACCTGTGTCCCAAGGTCTCGTCACACTTTCGGTGTTAAGTATACTACCGCCTATGTTGTAGTTCGTGGGTACAGACTTTTTACCAAAGGGGATGAGACAATGCACTTTTTGGCATTGAGCTTATGGCCATGGCTTTGACACCAGGCATCTGTCTCTCAGTGAGGCCCTTTTGTAGGATGTCCACATCGTTAGGAGTTTCGATTATGGCTCCCAGTTTGCAGTCATCTGCGAACTTAGTTAGCCAAAGACCTTGTGTTAGCCTGTACTTCAGAGAAGTAGATACCAAACAGGAGAGGACCCAGGACTGAACCCTGTGGTACTCCACTTGTCACTGGTCTGAAGTCGGATTTGGAGTCTGCTACTTTCACAGTGTGGGTTCTATCAGTGAGCCAGTTGGCAACCCATCTTGTGACATAGGGATTTATACCTAGTTTAGTGAGTTTACCTATAATTCCAGAGTGGGGGATGGTGTTGAAAGCCTTGGCAAGATCTAGATAGGCTGTATGAACCACCTTACCCTTGTCTACGGCTTTGGTGACTGCTTCAAAGAAGTCTATCAGGTTTAGAAGACATGATCTGCCTTTTACAAACCCGAACTGGGTGGGGTCCAGAGTTTGGAGATTACCAAGGTCTTTGTTTATAAGTTCCACCATGGCCTTGCAGACCAGGCACGTCAGGCTAATGGGGCGGTAGTTCCCGGGGTCTGTGGTGGCTCCCCCCTTGTGGAGTGGGATAACCGTTGCTGTGCGCCATTCAGCAGGCACAAAGCCTGAGGCGAGGCTAGGACTGAACATGGTACTTAGGTGGGGTGCCAGTTCGTTCTGTAGTTCGTGTAGAACGCAGCCTGGGATGTTGTCTGGTTCCATGGATGCTGTGTTCTTGGCTTTGGAGAGTGTGGTTTTTACCTGTGCAGCCGTGATTACAGGAACTCTGCATTCTTCCGGTATAGAGATGGGCTCTTTAGGGGGTGAGAGGCGGGTAAAGTTAGCACTGAACCTATCTGCCAGGATGTAGGCAATATCATTTGGGTCTGTATATTTATTGCCATTGTGCTGTAATTCGGAGCTGATCTGAGTGTTGCCATTGAGATTCTTGACATTGCTATAGAATGCTTTGTGATCGTCTTTAGAATCAGTGGCGATTTTGTTTTCGTAACTAGCTTTGGAGGATTTTATCAGGGCTCGCAGCTTCTTACTTAGGCTGACCAGGGAGCTCCTCCACTCATGGGATTTTACTCTCTTTTGCAACAGTTTCTTCCTTCTGTTGTACAGTTTGTTTATGGCAGGGGACCACCAGATTGGCTTCCTTTTTTTGGAGGATAGCGTCTTGGTTCCGTTTGGGATAGCACGATCCATGCACTCATGCAAGTGCTTATAAAGTGCAATTGTGTAGGATTCAGTAGTCGTAACTGTATTGCCCATCTGCATGGGTGTCATGAAGTTCACCACTTCTGTCTTAAGAAGCATGAAGTTGGCTTTGGAGAAATATTTTACCATGGTTTCCTTAATGGGGGGTGGGGGCAGATGTGGATATCTAGGGTAATTAGCTTATGGTCGGATTGGACCAATGAGGCGTTGACTTCAGGTGTGGAACACCGGTCACGCATGTTGGTAATGACTAGATCTAGGATATTGTTGTCCCTGGTGGGGGTGTGGATAAGTTGATCCAGGGCATTGGAGTTTATGAATTCCAGAAAGCAATGAGCGAAGGAGTTGGTACATGAGTAGTTTTCCCAGTTAATGGTGGGGTACTTGAAATTGCCCATTATTAGGCTGTTTGGTTG
This sequence comes from Protopterus annectens, assembly GCF_019279795.1. Classification (NCBI taxonomy): domain Eukaryota; kingdom Metazoa; phylum Chordata; order Ceratodontiformes; family Protopteridae; genus Protopterus; species Protopterus annectens. The sequence goes on along the minus strand of NC_056725.1, from coordinate 522,696,127 downwards.
AACCCTAATATTTTCTAGTACATCAAGAAAAGAGGAGTGGGAATACTGGGGCATGGTATGTGATCTGTAGCAAGCTACAATTTGGATTGCAGTTTTGCCCAGAGTTAGTTGCACTTGGATAACCTCGGCTGCATTATGCTGAGTGACTAGCCTGGAGGTGTGGATATCCTTAATGGATATGGACACACCTCTGCCTTTGGTGTTCCGGTCCATGTTACATGGCCGAAAAGTGTGGTATGAGTTGTAGCCTGGTAGTGCAGGGGTGCTCTCTGGAGCCTTGAACCAGGTCTCAGTCACTGCACAGATACTGATGTTCTCCATTTTAAGGAGTGCCTCGAGTGAGTGCATTTTGAGATTTAGACTTGTAGCATTCAGTAGCATCACCCTCAGTTTTTGCTTGCCTGTTACGGTGGTGAATTTGTCATTTAAACCTTGCCTAAAAAAGGCACTATAGGGGCGGCATGAAACTTAGCCAGTATCCAGAATCCCAGGGGTGACAGGTGCAGGCCATCTCTGGCAAAGCATCGTGGTCTGTCAACCATGTCATCCCTGGCAGACAGATACTGGATCCCTTTAGAATGGCACCAGAAGCTTAGCCAATTGTTGAAGTCAATGATTTTGTCCTTGTACTGCGGCATCATTCTGGGTGATGGCAGAATGCTACTCAGGGCTAAGGTCATACCTGCCTGGGCTACAAGATCGGAGAGCTCTTCCATGTCTCTTTTCATGTAGTCCAGGGAGGTACGTCTCAGGTCGTTCACACCAACATGGACAATGACAGTCATTATTTGTACTTGTTGTGGAGTGACCTGAGTGCGTGGGTTATGTGGCGGACCCTGGCATCCAACAGGCAGCTGACAGTAACCTTCTCCTTGTTTAGCCTGGTGAGTGGGACATCAGTGTGCCTGACTATAGAGTCACCTATGACTAGTGTGTTGGGTACGTTTTGCCTTATTGGCTGTGGTTGAGTGGCACACTGAGTCTGCGGGCTATGTGTCATTTTGGTTGTGTTGGGGGGTGGAGGTTGCTTGCATTTCTGTTTTGGAGGTCTCTGTTGCTTGAGCAGATTATTATTGAGAGCCTCCACAAATGTTTTTGTGTTTTTATGTGTGGACTTTGGTGATGTAGATTTAGTGAGACTATGTGATGAGTGTGGTGTGGTGCAAGTGTTTACCGTCTCCTCTTGACTGTCAAGTTCAGTGTTGATTCGAGAGTGCTTTACCTCCAGTTTGGCTAGATAAGTGCATCTCTCACAGGTTGTAGTGTTGGGTGGTAGGAGGAGAGGGTTGTCTGTGTACACGAGGCAATTTCTACATTGCCCCAAGATGCCCAGATTCATCAGCTAGACAGGAGAGAACACTGGGAGCTGACCCTTGGACATGCCTGAATAAAAAACTATTTTCCTCTAGATAAGTGAGGAAAGTGAATACAAGAGCTGTTTTTCTCTAAGCAAGTGAGGAAAGTAAGTACCAAAACTGTTTTCCTCTAGGTAATGAGGAAGGGTGAGTGCTGTAGTAATTAGTAGGTTATTTAGTGCTTACAAGTTCTGAACAAGTGCTGATCACGAATAAGCAAATTCAAGTGCTAAAACTAAGAATCTGCATCTGGACTAAACTAGTTACAGGAAAGGGGGAAGCAAGTGCAAATGTGGGCTTTTAAATCAGAAAGCTGAGAGAGATGGAAAAACTTCCCAAATGGCCAATAACTACAATTTCTGGGCCAGAACCGCTCCTCATGTGGTAGCTAGGTTACCTAGTGCTTACCACTCCCACTGATAAGCTAGAAGGCTTCCTCCAACACAGAAAGCTTGGGGGGGGGGGGCTCAGAAGCTTACATACAGTCCTGGATACAGCAAATCTGAATCTGGACTACATTAGTTACAGGAAAGGTTTTTTTTTAATTATACACCCATAAGCTTAACCAGTCTCATCTAAGGTTATGGAAATAATCATTATGGAATGAATAAAATGGCCTACAGGCTTTCAACCCAACCCAGTTTGGAATCAAATGCAAGTCATGCCTACTTAACCTGATCAAAGTCAATGAGGTAATGAATGAGGGCAAATTACTGCATAGAGCATATCTAAGAAAGGTGTTCAACACCACCCCAACTCTCCAGGTATCACAGATAAACACACCAGGCTAAATGTTAACCCTTATGCATCTCTTTGGATAATAAATTGGCTCACAAACAGAAACTAGGAAGTAGGAATGGGTGGTGTTACCTCATTCAATAGCCCTGACACAAGCAGAACGCCCAGATTTTCAGGCCTTGGGACACTCCTCTTTGGCACTTCTCAGAAAATAAAGCTAATTTTTAGGGTTTGTGGCTGACCAAGTCTGCAGATGACTGCCATCATAAAATCCCCAGAGGGTACCAGAATCCTACAAGAAGGCCTGTCTCAAACAAATTTTTGGAGGCAAAACCATAGCCTAAAACTAAATGCCAAGAAATGTATAACCTTATCATTCGACAAGCATGATTTTTCTTGTAATTATCACATTGACAACACACCCCAGAAAATTAATCCTGCAGTTAGGAATCTAAAAACCTAAGTCAACAATGAACTGTCATTTGATTACCATGTATACAATATTTTAAGGAAGTCTTTTTCATCACATAGGTTATATCTAAAGATATGGCATCCAGATCCAGGGATGTAATTTTTCCACTGTACTTTGCACAAAATAGGCCAATAATTGAATGCAATGTCCCATTCAGCATGTAATTTTCCAAATACTTGTCACAACTGAACCACAATGCTTTCTCACAAAAAAAAAAGCCTGCCTGATGAGCCAAATGTTTTAAATCATTCACTAACAGTAGATGAGATGTCTTTTGGCAAGGCTGTTTCCTACAACTCAAGATGAAGCCCTTGCCTAATCTGTTAAGAAAACAAAGTAACAGATTAAAGGCAAAGCAAAACAACAGCCGTGACAAAGAATCACACTGGAATAGCGCTCTTTGGATTTACCCTTTTTTGCAACTCAGTTGCAAACTGATTTGTCAGCACTTCATGCTGACAACTGTGTAATTTATGGTATATTTTATACATCTGTAAATATTCTGTAATCTATGAATAAAGAATATGGTCAATTTTTTTTCTGTAACCTACCCATGCCATACTTGGCTTCTATCCATTTTTTAGGCCACTGTTAGGCTTCATTCAGTAATAGACAACTTGTGTACTGCACACAATGTTCCTTTACCTTCCTGGTCTATAGCTAGAAACTGGGAACAGAATCTGGACCTGGGCTTTTCAAGTTTAAAGCCTTTAGTTTTGTCTCAATTCACAGGCTTTCATTCCATTTAATCTCCTCCGTGTTAACACTTCTTACTATATCTTTTACCTATTCTATCCTTTCCAGCATGTTTATTATGTACAATGGGAAATTCAGAGATAATTCTTCAAAAAGTACTTCTTGCTTGTTTAGTGGTATTACTACAGTTTTCTTTTTCTTTCCTGAATCCCTATGAAACTTCTCTGGGTCGTCAACAACTTGCTTATTTGCACTCTTATTTTTCAAGAAAAACTTTTGTGCTTTTCTGCTGAGATATTTATAGGTTGCTTCTGGAGAGGGTACAAGATAAATCCTACTTCTGTTTTGCTTTTATGATGTCTTTCTATGAGTTATTGATTCCCTTTTCTATATTCTTCTTGTAGTGATACCTCTTGATTTACTTGCTCAAGTTCTCAGTGGCATACTACTAATCACCTTCTTATTTCTTATTCCGCATTTCTGTGGCAACACAAACTGCACTGAACTACATTTGGCTTATTGCATTACATAGATTTCTCTTAATGGTCCTAATTACTATGTTTGTCTGATTTATCAGCCTTCTAGCACTCAGTGCTTCTTTCTTTTTAATCCGGCCTAATATGTTTGTTCATTTCTATTACATCGAGTAGGCTTTCCATTACTCTGTTTCCTGCCCTTTCCCCTGCTGTATAATCCTAAATCAACTTTCAACCAGTTCTCCTGATGATTGGTTGTAAAGTTTTACTTTGTGGTGCAAGATTAGTAAAGATGTCCTGTGTTGTCTTTCCATTTCGCAAGGATTTACTAACTTATGATGGGATATCGTTTTTATCAAGAGTCTTAACACTATACCCTTCACTTTCCAGTTTTGTCTTATCACCTCAGTTTAAATTTGTTGCCTTTCCAGGTCACTGAAGTCTCTGCTTCTCAATACATCCAGTTTTGTGTTACTTTCTTCATTGTAAAATGAATCACTTCTGGATGTCTGCCTAGTTAGTACAGCTTTCTTTCCAGAAACAATCACCATAACCGGTCTTAGGCATAGGCCAACTAGGCAGCCGCCTAGGGCACCGCTTTAGTAGGGGCACTTTTCCAGTATTTATTTGGTGTAGGTAGCCCAGGATGGGGGCACTGGGTGGTGTGGTGGGGGGTGCCGTGGTGCCCTTTTGCCTAGGGCACCAGCTGACCTAAGGCCGCTCCTGACAATCACCATATCATATGCCTTTCTCTTTCCTGATACCATACTTCTTTATGAAATTTAACCACCAACTGTAAGACGGCAACCCACCATCTATGCAATGATTTATAATGCAGCGAGTGAACCACGACTCGAACCAGGAAAAGTGTTTAATAGCAAAGTTCTCACAAATTAGCAAACCCAAAAGGTTGTAGGTTAAGCGCTTTCATCCTAAGAGTATTTTTTTGCTCTAGCTTTTTTCTTGCTCTTGTTATACATCCCCTGTGTAAAAATGTTGGTTTCACTCCATTAACTAAACACAGTCTCTTTCTTATCCTCAGCAATCCATTTTATTGTTTTGGTCTCTCACTTTGGCTATGCATTTGTCTTTTTGGGAAATGATACTTTCTTCTCCTTCAGGTGGGGCAGTTGCAGGACGGCCTAGCCCTGTGGTAGTGGTATTTCAGTAGTTTGATTTTACACTGCCTATAATGGGAATGAGAATGTTATTCTGAGACCAGTGCAACCACAATCTTTCTCAATTTTAATATCTGTTTTCCAAGATACATAAAATAGAGATGTCAGTATTGTCATAGTGAGATTTTGTAAAAACCTTAGTGTCATGGAATGACCGGAGTGGGAAACTGGGTGGGAGCTGGTACTGCAAATGTGACCCTGCTCAAACATCCAGTGTCACAGTGAGTTCTCACATAATTGTATTGTGTCCACTGTAAGGCCACTTATAACCAATGGGAAAAAGATTCACACAGTCCCCTCCAAAAATGTGGGGAAAGGACACTGTACTACTCCTGGAGTAATTTCTCAGAGAATACCATACATGACTGCTATTCCAAACTCCTCTTGACTGGACTGGATATCAAGCTTACTGTGCATGTGGAATGTGTGAACAGATGACCGGCTATCTGACTGTCTTGTGAAAACCTGCCTGAAAAAAAAAAATCCAAGATTGAGGCTGCTCTGGTAGAATGTGACCTCATATGTTACTCTAGAGGCATATCATTTTTTTTATAAGACAATGCAGTTTGACATCCACCAGAAGAATGTCTGCTTATCAGCTGGCTTGCTTTCCTTAGCATGTGCAACCTGAGCGAAGGTTACAAGCAATTTATTTGCTAGATGGACTTGGTCGTGTGTCTAGGTAGTACGAGGATTGTTGGTGGATGACTAATACGTAGGATCCTCTCCTCTTTGGTTAGGGTTCCATGAGGAACACTGTAGCTAGACTGTAAGCGGCATCTCTGAAACTATTTTAGTATAAAGGAAGGATTCAGCCAGAGATTAATGACTGTGAAAGACTATGAACAGTTGCTTTACTATTATGGCTTGCAGATGCAATTGCCACTAAGAAAATTGTCTTCCAGAACAGAAATCTAAACTGGTCAAATGACCAAAGGAAAGGCATTCTCAAAAGCTTCAAACACCACAGGGTCTGCTATGGGCTTAGGTTTCCCCAAACTCAGAGATCAAAAAAATCTCTTATTACTACCTGGAATTTCCTTAACCTCACATTTAAAATGCACCTTCCTACAAACAAGGGTGTTCCCAAATACAAGGTCTTATGGGAAACCCAACAAAACAGGGTTCCTTTCACCACAGTTATACCCAGGAGGTATTAGTAATGCATAAGTTAGGTAATCACCTTCAACCTTCTCCAAGAATGAATTTGTTTCATAACCTACAAGGAATTCCCTTTCCTCTTAGCTTGCTCCTGGGGAAAGAATAACTAGGGCCCATTATTCATGGTTTTTCACTGGTAGAAGAGCTCCTTGGTGAAGAACTTCAGATCTTGGATAAACACTGTGTGGGAACCCACTTCCTCTCGGGAGGCACCCACTTGACCCAGCTTGTTCAAGGAAATGTATTCTCTAAAGGATCATGAAAATGCTTTAAGTTCCTATGGTCCATCACCTTGTAGTCCACTTGACTATTACTTGTGTTCTCCTGTGAAGTCAGCAATGCATGGTTGAGTTCTTCCTCTTGAAAAGACACTGAAAACTGTGGTCAATGGTCTACAATTTTAATGAAAGGTGCACTCAAAGTACCTTGTTCTTGATAGACTGGGAGGACATGCTGATAGCTACCTACTTATCTCTAAAGGCATCAGAGGCTGGATGGGCATAGCAGTTGCCCCTTCTAGAGACTGGAAAACTGACTTGCTGGTTGATAAATTCTTGGGCATTTTTGCTGTATCTAGGATAATTCCCTTCTCCTTGGTGCCTTTCATGAAGGCCTTTCTTTCCCCAGCCTCCTTATGCCAGTGCTTTTTCTTAAGAACTTTTTTGAGGCTGGGGTCCTCAGAGAGATACATGACTGCTTAGATGTCCAGGGCATGATATTTCATTTCTTCTGCTTCAACCACATTTAAATGTGTCTACTCTACATATAAGGGTTCATCTTCTACGTCTGAGAATCTACAGACATACAAGGACTGTCCCAAACATAAAAGGTACTTAGAAAGATAATCTTTATATGGGATTTGACAGCTGCATTCCCAATAGCTTCTCAGTCCTGAAGGAAGTATACCTCTGGCACCACAACTGTTACCCAACAAATCTTACTGGCAAAGTACTACACAATTTTAGAACAGTAAGCGAGTAGAAAAAAAAATCTGAATGGATAAATTAGCCCCAACAGGGAACTAATCTCTTACTAGTGCTAAGCAGGAGCTCGGATGTCATAGGCTAAAATGAGCAATCACAGACTTACAAGCTTTGATGTACACATGCCTGTGGCAAAAAAAGACCTGAAGGAACTGAAGGTGGTATGGGAAGGGATGCAATTTTTTGCGGGTGAGGGGCTACACGTCTGTGAGCAAGGACATTAAGTTGCACCCAATTGTACACAAAACTCTGGGCATCAGGCAGTAGGCAGTCTTTGGCTCATACTCTTAAGTTACCAATACTACTGCAACAGTCACCTTAGGATATGCATCTACAACAGAACATCTCTTTCTAGCAGCTAGAAGCCACAGCCATCACTAAGATTTGTTAGTCTCTAACCACTATGCAGACATTTGGAACAATCTGTCTACTGACAGCAAGAGCTACCAATAAACTACCAGAATTCAAGAAAAAACGATGTTTACTTTATACATGTCTCTACAAAACAGTCAGTCTGTTCACTGTGAACATAAACTGTAAAAGAAAAATAATATGCAAAGTTCACTTTCAGACACTAAAGATAGCATACCTTTACTTTAACTGCCCTGTGTTTGATTAGTAACAGTATAAACTAGTGTGTGTGGATACAAACAAATTGCATCTTTCTTAACCTCATTCGGTTACACATCAGACGACTGGTCTAACATATGGTCACTCACTTCAAGTCTATATTAAAGTACATAAATTACCTTTTTTTTTTTTTATCAAAGCTTCCAGATTTAACAATGAACTCAGTTCCATCTCAAAGGGTGAAAACAGTAATGAGGTATACTTTAAATACAATGGAATACTGAAAGTGAAAGCTCCAAATGAAAACTGTTATCAAACAATGACCTGAACATCCAGAGACAGGATATAACAAAGTCACTTGAAGAAAATGTTGGGCAAACTTCCCGATAATCAAAGAAATATGTCACAGTGGTATAGACGGGGCTGGATGGTGACCATTCCTTATTTAACTATATATGCCAAGTAAAATTAAACAGTAAGTACCACAGAACCAGAACATAGCTGATGGTGTTCTAAAAAGAACTAAACAAAATCTAATCAAACCCAAAACAATCAGATTAAACAAAAAGGACACTATACTGGCATGTCCCTGGACCTATGGGGAAAGACTGCTGTGGTACTGAACTGACTCACAAGGGGGGGGGGGGGGGTCAGATCAAACCGAAACAATTTTATTTACATGCACTAACCTGAATGGTACTGTCTAAAATAAGAAGTTATGTACCTACCATAGCGTTCCATGTTAGTTGTCTTCTTCTCGCCTTCTTTCTTGCTGGTTGGGTTCGGAGCCGATCCTCTGCTCCGACTCGGCCATCTACTAAAGCTCGAGAGCTATTTACTGGCTCGAGGCCTCTCCTTATCCCACAATGCTTGGCGCTAGATACCCAGATCTTGTTTGGCAGAGCTAACACCATAGAAAAAATTTTAAAGGACACCTGTCCAAACTACAAGGTTTACCTACAGTACTAAAACAGAGGAGGACGTAACCCAGATAAGACTCAGCCAGAGGAAGAAGGCCTCAAAAAGGAACTCTCTTCGGTCTGTTCAGGCTAGGGGGATGGAGGGTGGGACGCAAGAAAGAAGGTGAGAAGAAGACAACTAACATGGAACGTTATGGTAGTACATAACTTCTTAATGTTAAGTTGTCTATCTTGCCTTCATTCTTGCTGGTTGGGACAGCGTCCCTAGCACCTTAGTCCTGGGTGGCTCATCGGAACAGACTCTTGAGCACAGTGGAACCAACATCAGCTCTACTCCTAGAGGCCATATCCAACTTATAATGTGAAATGAAGGTATGAGAAGTGGTCCATGTGGCTGCAGCACAAATAGATTCCATTGGTAGTCTAGCTTGAAAAGCTACAGAAGTAGCTAAAGCTCTGGTGGAATGACCTTTAGGTTTAGTAGCGAGTTCTTTATGTCTCAGCTGATAAATCAAGGTAATAATAGAGGACAACCACCTGGATAAAGTTACTTTAGAAACTGGCAGGCCCTGTTTGCCCTCAGCATAGGACATGAAGAGTTGGTCTGATTTTCTTGTTTGCTTAGTCCTATCCAAATAAAAACATAATTGCCTATGAACGTCCAATTGGTGTAACCTTTGTTCAGCTTTGTTTGAATAGTTAGGAAAAAAGACAGGTAGATCAATAGCCTGATTCAGGTTTGTTTCAGAAGGTATCTTGGGCAGAAAAGAAGGATTAGTCTTGAGTGAAACTCTATCCTTGTGAAACACAAGGTAAGGAGGATGAATACAGAGGGCTTGAAGTGCCGAAACTCTCCTAGCTGAGGTGATGGCTACTAAAAAGAGAGTCTTCCAGGAGAGTAATTTTAAAGAACAGGAAGCCGCAGGTTCAAAAGGAGGGAGAATCAAGGATGCTAATATCAAGTTTAAATCCCACGGAGGCAGGGGATCTCTGACCAGGGGCCTAAGCAAAATAGTCCCTTTAAGAAAGGCCTTGCAAAGTTTGTGGGACATGATGCTGGCTTCTGACAGGCCAGCGTGGAAATTTGCGATAGCAGCTAATTGGACCCTAATGGTGGCAGACAAGGAACCAGCTTGAAAAAGTTCTGCTAAAAAATCTAGAACGTGATGGACAGGGGCTGTAAAGGGGTCTATATTCCTAGCCTCTGCCCAGAAAGAGAAATGTTTCCACTTACTAGTATAAGTCTTCCTGGTGGTAGATTTGTGCGAAGAAAGGATGATTTCATGCACCGGCTGAGAAATATGTGGAAACCTGGCTAAGGTTGGAAGTGGAGCAACCAAGCTGTGAGGTTGAGAGACTGAAGGGATTGGCGCAGCCCGCCCGACTGATGGACCAAGAGGTCTGGCACTGGGTCCAGATTCCAAGGCTGCTCCAGCAGATGACGATGCAGGAATGGGAACCAAATTTGTCGAGGTCAGTAAGGGGCAATGAGGATCATCCTGGATCCCAATGCGGTCGCCTTCTGAATTAGTTTGGGAATTAGGGGAAAAGATGGAAATGCATACAGAAGACCCTGGGGCCAATCGTGAACTAGAGCGTCTCTGGTGAAGTGGCCAGGGAGGGGGAAGAGAGAGAAGAAATCGTCACACTTGCTGTTCAGAGGAGTTGTGAAAAGGTCGCAGCAAGGTTGACCCCATATGCAGAAAATTTTGTCCACTACTGACTGAGAGACCACTCGTGAGGCATGAGAATAGCTCTGCTTAGCCTATCCGTTATAACGTTGGACTTCCCGGGGATGTGCGTTGCTATCAGAAACCATTGAGAGGAGATCGCCCACTGCCAGAGTCTGAGTGCTTCTCGACATAAGGGATAGGACTTAGTTCCGCCCTGCTTGTTGATGTACCACACTACAGACATATTGTCTGTTTGAATTGCAATAGTCCCGGTGGGTAGAGTCCTGAAGAGCTTTCAACGCTAAAAGCACCGCTCTCATCTCCAAGACGTTTATGTGCAGGTGGTACTCTAGAGGTTGCCATGTGCCCTGGACAGTCCTGCCCTGAAAATGCGCCCCCCCCCCCAATCAGGGAGGCACCCGTGGTCACCATGGCAACAGGAGGAGGAAGAACAAATGGTCTGCCCTGGAGTACTAGAGGGGAGACCATCCACCAAGCCAGGTGGTCTTTGCATGATTGAGTGATTATTATGTTGTGAGACATCGGAAGTTGTTGAAAAGACCATTGGGTAAAGAGCATCCACTGAAGAATCCGCATGTGAAAACGAGCCAGGAGAACTAGTATGATTGGTGCTGCCATGAGACCCAATGTTTTTAGTACAAATCTGGCCTGAATCCTCTCATACTGTAGTAAGACCTGCACATATCGGCGAATGTCTGACACACTGTCTAGAGGAAGTTTTGCAGACAGCTCTTTTGTGTTTAATCTTGCACCTATAAAGGTTACAGACTGACAAGGCGACAATGCAGACTTTGCAAAATTTATTGAGATACCTAGCAAGTTTGGATGGTATAATCCCTGGCTCACAGTAGCTGATGCCTAGTGGAAGCAGTAAGGAGCCAGTCGTCTAGATATGGAAACACCTGGAATCCTCGCCATCTCAAGTGAGCCATAACCACTGCCATGCATTTGGTGAACACCCTGGGGGCTGTGGTGAGACCAAAGGGCAGGGCTCTGAACTGATAGTGACTGGCTCCCAGCCGGAAGTGGAGAAACCTTCTGGAGGGCCTGTCCATTTTGATATGGTAGTATGCATCCTGAAGGTCTATGGAGCGCATCCAATTGTCCTGACCCAAAAAAGGTAGAATGGACTGAAGCATGATCATCCGGAACTTCGTTCTTTGAACAGATTTGTTTAACCTGCTGAGATCCAAAATGGGTCTCCAGTCCCCTGTCTTTTTTGGTACCAAAAAGAACTTGGAGTAAATTCCGGATCCTTGCTGGTCTGCTGGGACCGACTGGATGGCCCTTTTTTCTAGCAGTTTTGAAAATTCTGGCACTGCTTGTTCCCTTAGACCGGGTGGAACATCTGGAAGGGACTTGGTTGTTTGTACAGGGGTGTGGACAAAGGGGATTTTGTAACCCTCGGATATGATGGACCGTACCCATTTGTCTTGTGTGAGGAGTTGCCAGGCTTCTGGGTGGAGTGACAATCTTCCCCCGACTGCCTCCGAAGGTGGACAGTCGGGCAGCCCCTCAGGGGTGCTGAAAGGGTTTGTCAGAGAAAGATTCTCTGCTACCCTGATTTTGCGGACCCCCTCTGCTCCTCAGGGGGTGTATTATTGTTCCCTCCCCTGCCCCTGGAGGGAAACTCACCACGTGTGTCAGGCACGACTCCCTGGGGTTTACAAAACCACATTTTCCCACTCTTCTGACCCTTAGGGTATGGTCTAGAGGGAGTAGAAAAACGGATTCTCACGGCAGAGAGGGTCTTGCCTTCCTGCTCACACCTGGTAAGGGTATCCTTCACCTGTGGTCCAAACAGAGCCGAACCATCGAAGGGGGTATTGGTGAAGGACGCCTTAAAGGGGTCAGCAAAGTTACATAACCGCATCCAGGCATGTCTTCTCAAAGCCACGCCTGTACCTGCGGCCCTACTCGCCCCATCGGCTGCATAAGAAATGAGCCGCATGGAGGAGTTGACGATAGAGTTAAGGGTCGCCAGCTGGGAATTAATCTTATCCTGAGCCCCTGCAGCTGATGGATCCTGAAGGGTATCACCCAGTTCCTTGAGGAGATCCCTCTGAAGGCGGGTGAAATGGCACAGATAATTCAGTGACCACATGGAAAAGGTCGCTGAGGAAAACATCCGCTTCCCGTACCTGTCCACTGTCCTAGACTCTATTAGGTGGATGGACAGGCACCGAAGGGTCAGCCAACTCCTTCTTAGTGGCTGCTACCACCATGGCATCAACGGGGACACCTTTTGTCAAAAATTGTTTGTTGGGTGGGCCTGTAATGAACTTAGTTGGCCTGCGGGGAGTTGGTTCCACTGTGTCCGGGGCTGACCACGCCCTTCGAGCCACTACTTCCATGAGCGGGTCGAAGGGTGGAGACACCCAGGAGGTGGAAGGGCGAGAACCAAATGCGTCCAGGTATACCGACTCGGCCTCGGAAGGGTTAAGGGCAGTCCAGTTCCCCCTCTGCTTAAGGATCTCTAGGATGTCTGAAAAAGAGACATCTTTAGCCTGAGCAGAAGGTCCCCGCTCCGAAGAGATGTGAACCCCTCCCGGCACCGAGAGGGACGGCTCCGAGGCCAATGTCGGGGCCAAGCTCACCTGCGCCGAAGACCCGAGAGGGAGAACGGAGTTGGACAAGGGTTCGATGCAACTCGCCCCCTCGGAGCCAACGAGGGAGTCCCAGTGCAGAGATCCCTCCGAGGAAGGAACCAATGAAGAGATCGGAGCCAACGAAGGAGCCGAAAGATGTGGTATTGGCTCCGTTTCCAAGATTCGAGCCCCAACCAGCTCTGGCTCCAAACACAAAAAGGGAGTCGGAGGAGGAACTGCTGAAGACACCGGGACAGCCACAGTCTGTTGAGAAGGGCTGGTTAACATTTTGGCCAGGGCCTGCAATTTAAGGAGTCTACTGACCACCCTCTCCAAGTCATGACTGGATAACCTGGAAGACCGAGAGGAGTGGGACCTATGGCTTCATTCTGACTGAAGCAATGGTGACCTCGGAGCCGAATGAACAGATTCTAGGGAAGGGGACCTAGAACGTTTTCGGCCCGACAGTTCCAACACTAAAGTCGGAGCCGATTGAGGTCTAGGGATGTCGGCTCCAGCTGGAGCCGAAGAGGAGGCAGATGCTCCGCCCGGCGACTGCTCCGAACTGGGAGCCGATGGCTTGGCGGGCCTTGAGGATTTCCCCGACTGAGGCTTCGACGGGGATCCCTCTGGCTTAAGTAAGCCTCTCAAAATAAGCTTGTTCCTACACTCCTGCAGGACTCTCGGGCTGAAGGCATGACAGACCGAGCAGGAGTCCTGCAGGTGTAGGGAACCCAAGCAATAAACACAAGAAGTGTGACCGTCTGTCAGAGACATCTTCTGACAGCACGAGTCACACTTCTTGAAGCCTGAATCTTTAGTATCCTTGGACATACTGGCCCGGGGATACTAAAGAGAGAAAAATTAAACTAGTGCTTAAACAAGGCACACAGAAACACTCACACACCCGCACTAGTTAAGCTAACAATAATAACCACAAAAACTATCACACACACTTAATAACAACTATCCTTAATAAAAATATAGAAATACTACAAGGCTAAACACTACTCCTATAGGTACAACAAGGGTGGGGGAAACAAAGGGGGGGGGGAGGGTAGAAACACTCAAACAGAAAAACGAGTTTCCTTAGTGGGACAAACTAGGGGATACACAGTCTAACTACACTACAAGGGAAAGACAATCTATATCCAAGAAAAATACAAGGTAAATATTAGCTAGTAATACAAAAAAAGGATTAATACGACCTGAGCCAGTAAAAGCGCAACCTCGTAGCTGAAGCGGCAAACGAGATCTGAGTATCTAGCACCAAGCATTGTGGGATAAGGGGAGGCCTCGAACCAGTAAATAGCTCTCGAGCTTTAGTAGATGGCCGAGTCGGAGCCGAGGATTGGCTCCGAACCCAACCAGCAAGAAAGAAGGCGAGATAGACAACTTAACATTTATGGTTAGAGTCATAATGGTGCTTATTCAAAAATGAGAGAGAGGAACTACTTTTGCTAGATACATGGGCGTGTTACAGATCCTGCATTTTGAAACTTGTGACATTCTTTGAAGAGGTTACAGCAGTACCTGAAGGGCTGGTAATGCATATTGCTTATCTTTACCTTCCTTTGTTTTCTGATACTATTCCACACAAAAAAATAATTGACAAACAGTATTAAATATTAAACCATTTGTAATTCTAAACCATTTGTAATTCAATGGATAAAACACTGGCTACGCCAAAGGTTGCAACAGGTCAGAGGGCAGGGGGTTACCTTTCATAGAAACAGAGAAAATTGCTATTTTGATACTAAATGACATTGCAATTATCACAGATTGCAGCACTGGAGAACACGTGGCATCCTTCCAATAGCTGAAATTTCTGACAAAGGTAAGCAAGAGGAGCTTACACCACATTAAACATCTGCAATCAGTGGAGAGCTTACCAAATTGTAAACTGGCAAATCAAACCAAATGTCAGGCCCGAGGGTTATCATACTGTACAACTCTGAGACATAGCACACAAACAAATACTTCTGCAACAGTAAGATCCTGTAAATTCTGGAGACTTCCACGTCTAGGTATTAAACTAACAGGAAGCCATGTGATGTAGTCCAAGCTATGCTACATAAGCAGAGCATTTTGTATTCCTTCTCAGTTCCTGTCAGACTTGGTGTGCCCTGCAAATGGATACAACCACAACTTCCAATCTAGATGATGCCAGTCAAAGAAGAAAATGAATCCACAGCCACAAGTGTTTCTGAGTCTGGTTTGTGTAGTTCCATTTAAGTTTATTTTACAATGAAAAAAGATAACAGTGTGTTATTTACTCATGCTATTACTCGTTTAATCTAATACAGGGCCCTGGGTAAGCCAGAGCTTATCCTGGTACTCAGTGGACACAAGGCTTAGAAATTCACCCTCAGTGGGTGCCAATATAATCCATTACACGAACACAAATTCTCACACGGTAAACCGCTACAGACAATTTGGAGGTTCACCAATTCACTTACACCAAGTACATGATATGTGGGAGGACACCATGGTACCACTTACAGAGGGTGGGCATGCAGACTCTACACAGAAGGCACCACACCTGCAAACCAACAACATTCAGTACTGCAGCACTGTGCATAAACTGTGAAGTATCTCAGCAGACTGGCAATTTACAGTAATATTAGCAAGATTAATTTTGTAATAGAAAGTAGCTGTACTTTGTGGAATTAAACACAGTTCCTTCTGTGATATTATACACAACCAAAGAAAGTGCAACTTCAAAATGATGTTGTTGTGTCTTTCGGCTTTGCCTGGTTAGGGGTCACTACAGCGGAACTCCGGTCCGCTAATGATTGGCAGTAGATTTTTATGTGCAGAGTTGCCAGCCCCGACGCACAACCTTCAACGATGGTACGCCCATTCAAGCATGTCTCCAGACAGAAGACGCTTTAGCTGAGAATCGAATGGGACAACGTCTTACTGTGAGGCGACAGCGCTACCGCAGCACCACCACCGCAGTACCAAAGTGCAACTTCAAAATAAAGATTACAATTCTTGCACATAGAAATTGTTTGTCATGAAATTATATATAAATTACTGAAAAAAGTGATAGCAGTGATCAATATGGCCATACTGATGAGGCATCAACAGCCAGATGTCTTAAATTATCAATAGTATGGAACAGGGACTTGCAACCAAACAGGAATGCCAGTCCTCTATCCCAGGGTAGAAAAAACACTCAAGAAACAAGGGCTCAGGTTCTTTATCACTGCAGCACAGTATGGGGTTACTATAAGGGTATCATGATAGGCTCCACACACAGTGCTATGTGACCCATGGCAAAGACTCCCATGGATGTCTTAGCACAAATGGACGCAGAGAAGTGGGCATCATTACATCTGTCCTACTGAGGGTAGTACAGGGAATCAAGATGTAACCAGACAGTGAATGCAACATGTCAGGATGGAGAAGTTAACAGTGAAGGACAGTTTAATTCAAAATAAAGTTAACGCATGTCCATGTCTACGCATTGCAAGTACAAACCAGCACTGTTACATGGTTCAACAAAAGTGATAATCGAAGCTCACAGGCAAGAAGAGGAGTGTACAACCTCAAGCAATAGCAACCACTGCTAAAAGGTACCTCAAACCAACTTCAGTACTTGGATATAAACAAGTACCACTGACAAGGACATCAATAAAAAATGAAGCAGTTAAACCCAAGAATGGGGAGGCTGGGGCTTTTACAAAGGGAAACAAGTGGTAGTTAGCTTTCTAGCTAATGTTCTTGACCTTGAATGCAAATACAATTAATATGAAACAGTTTCTGCTGGGGATTATGAAGGGAAGGTAACCATACAATGGAGAAAAGAATATAGGACAGCTGATTTGACACCTGGCACAACATTTCACATGGTCAAGTGTATATAAAAAAAGATTTGTACAAAGGCAGAAATTAGGTTATACTGTCACTAGACAGAGAAGAAACCAAGAATGGAGAGTTCCCCCACCAACTAGATGGCCAATTAGCAAACTGCTGTGACTTTGTCCAATCATCTCCTAAGTGGGCGAGTGATGACCTTGGCATGGCCATCCCCTAGGCAGCCATTAGGGAGGATGGTTCCAAAAATAAACAGCTAAGGACATCTGTACAATCACAGCTGGGGAAGATGGAAAAACATCTGTACTGCACATTGTAAATATGGTCCCAAAGTAAGCTGCAAATACAGATAAAAAAATTTAAGTAAAAACATTATATCTTAACACAGAAAATAATGACCAAGTCTAAAACATTAACATCTGCAGAAGTGACATCAGTGATGAGGTCACTGCCCACGGCTTCAAGGACAGAGCTTTTGAGTGGCCACAGTGCTATTGCAGTTCCATGCAATTTCATGAAAAATTATTCTAATGATTTATAAGAGATTTTATTTACCTAAAAAGAAAGAGATACTTGCACCTTAATACAAACAATCAACAATCAGTTTAGGGAGAATTAAATTTAAGTGTCTTTGGAAGCCTGGGAAAATTGTGTACATAGTAAAAGATCTAGCATTAATTTTTTGTTAACAGTCTTTCTTCTTCATAGACAGACAGGATGGGGAAATGGTAGGTGAACTAAGCTGGGTTATAGGGTAACAAAAGTAAGGTAGCAGATATCAAAGAAAATGTGTTCAAGGAGCTAGTTCTCTATTACATCCCTGTTTGTCATACATACTAACACAAAACATTTTGTATAAAAGGCAGAACTAGCACAATAAAGTAATTAAAGGATGCCATTAGGAGACAGTAAGGCTAACGTTCACTTGAATTAACATACCCTTGAAGCAGTGGCTGTAGTGTAGAGATAACAAGGAACCTGGACTAAGCAATGCATGCCTGTCACTAGTTTACCAGGATATGACTTACTCTGTAAGGCAATTCAAAGAATTCAGCAATGTGATAACATTCCCCAGTGATGGTACTAAACATGCATTTCTCATGTTTCACTTTTATTGCTTTTACTTTCAGGGTGTCCTCTATCAAAAAATACCAGCTAAGTTGCAGTGCCATTCAGCTATATATATGTAAATGACTGTAATGGCCAACCATTCCTTCCTGTTAAACTGTACCACCAAACTGGGCAACATGACATATACTTTTTGAAAATATTTTAGTGCCACAATATTTGCCAGAATTTAACTTTTAAAAAAAATGCACATTTATCATAGTTTTATTTTAAAAAGTTACAGTATTTGTCAATTTTTTTTCCATAAAATGTCAGTCTACCTAGATGGATTTATTCACTTAAGGTAGGCATTTTAGGAGTCATTTTTCCCAATCACTGAAAGATGTATTTTCTAGGATGGGATTGACGCTACAACTGGAGATAGAAATGGTTACATTTTGAACACTGGTTTACAATTCCAAAAATCCTGGTTATGCTCCTCCTGGGCCAAGTCACGCAAGTATGCATTGGCCACAACCCTAAATTTACTTCATCTTAAGTGACACTGCATTTCCATTAATGTGAATATTAGCATCAGCAACACAAAGTTAAGTTATACTTTACTTTCAGTGGGGCAGGGATACTTACAAATACATGGCATGAACACAGTCATGAAACTGGTATAAACAACGTACTTACCAGAAATTACAACTTTGTGTGCAGTGTCCATTCAGTTTAACAGTAGGATTGCTATACAGCACATAATGGTTCCTTGGAAACATTAAGACTCTCCCAGACTGAAGAAAAAAATATCCTCACCTACCTGCCCACTTCCCATACATGTTTCACACCTCCCCCTCTCTCTCCAAGTTGTCTGCTCTCAAAAACAAAGCTAATAATTTTAGTGGAAATGTGTCTGCAAATCCTTAGTATACTTAAGGCCGAAAGTGTGATAAGAGACCTTGTGACACAGGTGGACAGTAGTCTCTCCTTAGATAATCACATCGCCACAGTAGTCAGGAAATCCTTCTACGTGGCACACCTCCTCGCAAAAGGTTTCTCATCCAGGAAAAAAAGGTCATTGTTCCCCTCGACTCATCACTCATTAGACCCATTATAGAGTACAATGCCCCTTTTAGTATGGACCTCACAAGACATCTACAACTGGAAAGGCAGCAGACATACCTCACAGAGAGGATTACCGGCTTCAAACAGATGCCCTACGCAGATCGTCTCAAAAAACTCCAGCTTTACTCCGTTGCATATCGCCTACTCAGAGGTGATCTCTGCCTAACATACAAAGCTATGCCAAACCCACAGCTGATGGACATGCTCCACTTAAAGAAATCCCAATCCCTCCGAGCTACATGTTCTACGGACCTAAACCTTGTCACCACAATAAACAGAACATGCCGGAGGGATAGATTCCTGTCCCAGAGACTTCCCATACTCTGGAATAAACTACCTATCTATATCAAACAAAGCTCCTCATTAGCACTCTTCAAGAAAAATCTTGATGATTGGATGGGAAATACGAAATTCACCCCCGGGATCACTTCTGTGGCTCTGCTCGACAGTGGCACAGAAAAATAATTTTCTTGGGTAGCAACAGCCAGGGTACCTTTTTGCTGGGCTTGTACAGGCCCTAGGGCCGAAAGGATTTCATAGGTAGGTACTAGGCTATCATTACTATCACTACATAAAAAAAATAATTTTATAAAACATTTGAGTGGCCAGAGTTGCATGCCCTGTGACACATGACAAGATGGTACCAAAGGTTGTGTGTGTGTGTGCGTGTGTGTGTGTGTGTGTCCGCGCGCATGTCTGTCTGTGCTTCAGACAGCAGAATGGCCGGCAGGCCTTCATTTATGACGCTAGAAGTTCCAAGACCAAGGACTTTATCACAGAAAATAATGTAGTGTGACATTTGCTGTTTTCAAGCAACTACTCTAGTATCATCTAACAAATCTTTTATACAAGGTTACACATGTTTGAGGTCACCTATAAGTAATTTGTGATTTGCAAGGTAGAGCGGAAATGTGAGTTTCCTGCTTTCTTTAATAACTGCACATGACTAAATATGCATATTGCAACTTCTCTTGCACAGAAACAGTGTTTCTGCAAGGTCAAATGTGCCCTCATGCAGTTCTAGATTGTGACACGCATATGTTATGTATTAAATTTACCATCTTAAAGAAAACTGTCCCAAAACATTTAATGCACAAATACAACTTAATTTCTTAGAAAAATTATGAATATAAATAAAAAAGGTACTTGTGTATTATCGCAACCAGATTTGGAATGCGCCCTCACTGCTAAAGTTAGAGGGAAAATACTTCATGTTACAGTGAAATGGAGTGTGTAAACTCCAAATTACTTTTTTATCACATTGCGTGTGAAACAGAACTGGGAACAAGAAAGAAAATTCTCTTCCTGGGTACCGTCCTTTAGCACCGTGAAGGAATGGGAAGTTTTGTTACGGCATACTGTAGTAACTTGCCAGTAAGAGCAGCTATTCAGGGTTGTGATTAATGTGCTTCTTTTACATATGCACTTCTGCTCATTTTCTTTTGGGCTGACTTCATGGATGGCTGAAGTAAGGCGTGCAATCGGTTATTTTTTCCCTGCAATGATGTGTTGTTTTAAGTTGTGTTTTGGTATTTATAGGGTTGCGAGCGACTGTAACAAGCTTCGCTTCAAGACAGACTACAAAGCCTGTGTTGTCTGCATACTGTTCATGGATTTCTATTTTGCTGGGAATCAGTTTTCTGAAATGACTCTTCAGTAAGTAAACACTATGATGATTAAATTTCACTGGGGAAGAATCTGGGCTTGTTTATTTTATCTTCCCTGCTGTTTTTCCTTTGCATTACGTTACGCAGCTAAAGAGCTAACCAGGAAGAGGAATTTGGCCATTATTCCTGTTCCTCTTTCAGAACCCACATGAGACAATACTGATTCACAATACACAGACCCCTTACCCCTTTTCAGTTTAGTATAAAGTCGTTTCACGATATCAGCAATTGCACCAGGTTCAAAATCTGGCTGCGATAATACCCAAGTACCTAAAAAATAAGTGACATATTTGTAATAATCAGAAAATCGTTCAATAACATAAGCTCAACCTATTAGAATTTGTAATTAAAAGTCAAATGTTCAGACTGCTAGCTGAGTGTTCTTTCAAAACTAATAGCTCTGAAATACTTCCCTTTTTTAAAAACAAAATTGTAACTGTTCATGAGAAAATTAAAATGCTACCCATTTTGTCTTATAATGTCAGAGTATTGTTTCTTATTTATTTATTTGCAAGACAGACCACGCACATCACTACAGCCCTTAGTACATTCTTCCAGATTCCTCCACAAGGGATCATTTTCATTAGGATTAAGGACGGCAGTTACGTATGATGAAGTGAATGGACACAGATCGTGAAATTATGGTAAGCAGATAACTTTCCTATAAGGCCCCTGCAACTTCTCTTGGATGGCATCATTACAGAATACATCATCATAAGCATGAAGGTCGACCTGGACCTTGAGATCACATCCAGCTAATAGTATCATAAAAAGTATGCGGAAGCTCATGACACTGCCTCACAAATGCATCAATAGAACAGATATTAAAGAAACCTGAGGTGGAAGCTACTGCAAATTAAAAAACAACCATCTGGTGCTAAGTCCTTATAGTATTTTGCATAACAAAAGGCAATGGAGTCAAAGTCACCTATACAAGGTAACCTTAGACACGTTTCGTCATAGAGAAAAAGGTGGTTATCCTTTCTTGTTCTACTCAGACGAAATCTTGACATAAGTCAAGACTGTGTAACAATAGAGAAAGTACAGTTGTGTACACCTACCATAAATGTAGATGTTCGAGTGTCTTCACTGTTGCAGTCATAACTGTAGGGTGCTCCTGCCGGCAGGCAGCCCGAGGTCGGCCAGAATCCCAAAGTCTGGGTCCGGCGTCGGCTGTACAAGCCAGTGCCCTGACGTCAGTACGCTCTGGTACATAGCCCTCAGCCGACGCCATCTTCTCCAGCCTTTCTTGCCCTAGATGTCAGAAGTCCCCAATAAATCAAAAAAAAAGAATCCAATCAAGGAAACACAAATACACCACAAAGGAGAGAAAAAAAGTGGGGATAGGAGGGAGGAAAACACAGACTGCAACAGTGAAGACACTCTAACATCTACATTTATGGTAGGTGTACACAACTGTACTATGTTCATCGTGTTTCACTGTTGCAGTCATAACTGTAGGGTGGAATTCCAAAGCAGTGAAAAAAGGGAGGAGGTTTAGACAGAAGAAGGGGCAGCAAGAAGACCCTGCAAAACAGCAGAGGCAAAGCCTGCCCTGGTCTTAGAATACAAAGGGAGATTGTAGTGCTTGGAAAAAGTATGCACAGAACTCCAAGTGGCAGCTTCCAAGATATCCTTGGTAGGAACTCCCCTGAGAAAAGCTGTAGAAGTAGCAGCTGCTCTAGTAGAATGACTTCTCACAGTACCTGGAAACTTGTTTCCCATGATGAGTGTAACAAAATCTTATTCCATAAGAAATCCATTTGGAAATAGTTTGTTTGGAAATAGCCTTTCCAAGAGAACTGGAGGCAAAAGAAACAAACAATTGGTTAGATTTTCTAAACTGTTTAGTCTTGTCCAAATAAAATCGTAACTGTCTGTGCACGTCCAAGGAATGCAAAATCCTTTCCCCTTTATTCTGAGGATTAGGAAAGAAGGTAGGAAGGTGAATTGTTTGATTTAAAGCCACTTTCGAAATCACCTTAGGCATGAAAGTAGGATTGGTCCGCAAGGATACTCTGTCCTGGTGGAAAATAAGGTATGGTTCCACAGCCATGAGAGCTTGCAACTCTGAGACCCTTCTGGCAGAAGTCAAAGCTAACAAAAGAACTGTCTTCCAAGATAAAAACTTAATATCTGCAGATGCAGCAGGCTCAAAAGTAGGCAAAGTAAGTTTTTCTAAAACATAATTAAGATCCCAAGCAGGAACAGGAGGGGTCCTGGGAGGCCTTAAATTCTTAGCCCCTCTCAAGAATTGTCTCACCAAAGGATGAGAAAAAACAGGGGGAATCAGTATTGAAATGAGCAGAAATAGCAGAAGCATGAATCTTAATGGAAGAAAAGGAAAGTCCATTAGACAAAAGATCCGAAAGGTAAAGCAAAATAGAAGAGAGATCAGGTACCAGAGGGTCCAAACCTCGACCCTGCATCCAAATGCAAAATCTCTTCCATTTAGAGGCATAGGATTTCCTAGTGCTAGGCCGTCTAGCTTCCAAAAGAACATCCAAAACTTGTTTGGGAAGACTAGAAGAAATCAAATTCCTTTGAAGAGCCAAGCTGCCAGGCAAAGGGTCTTGAGATTGGCATGTAGCAACTGACCCTGATGCTGGGACAGAAGAGAAGGGTTCAGAGGGAGAATCCAAGGAGGCTCCAAGAACAGGTGCTTTAAAGTTGGATACCAAAACTGTCGAGGCCAATTTGGAGCAATCAAGATGAGGAACTTGGGCTTGTCCTGTTTTATCTTTAGTAATACCCGAGGAAGTAGAGGAAGAGGAGGGAAGGCATAACCCGAAAGGTTTTTCCAGCTGAAGGACAGGGCATCCACTTTCCAAGCTGTTTTGTGGAATGACCTGGTGCAAAAGTGAGGCAGCTGATGATTGAGATGGGATGCAAATAGATCTATCTGGGGGCATCCCCAAACTGCAGTAATCCTGTTGAATAAGTTGGTGTCTAGCATCCATTCGTGAGGATCTACAATGTTCCTGCTCAGGCTGTCTGCTAAGAGATTCTGTTCTCCTGGTATGAATTGGGCCTGGAGATGTAGATTCAGATTTAGAGCCGTGTCCCATAAAGCCATAGCTAGTCTGCAAAGGGGGTACGAATGAGAACCCCCCTGCTTGTTTATGTACCACATGACTGTGGTGTTGTCTGTGTAAATCAAAAGAGGCCCTGGATGCAAAAGGGTCTTGAAGGCTAGAAGAGCATTTTGAACTGCCAACATTTCCTTCAGATTGATGTGCCAGTGAAGATGATCCTTTGTCCAGGTTCCCTGCTGGCAATTGCCTAGAAAATGTGCTCCCCAAGCATAATCCGAGGCGTCCGTGGTTATGATTTGAGAAGGTTGAGGAAGACGGAAAGGCTTTCCTTCGTTTAAAGCACACACCCTGGACCACCAAAGGAACTCCTTTTGGAGGCAGGGGATCAGAGGAATTAGAGTGTCCAGATCGTGGTGATGCTGCGACCATACACTTTTCAGATACCATTGAAGCTTTCTCATATGAAGCCTTGCATTTGGAATCAACAGAATGCAGGAAGCCATGTAGCCCAGAGCCTGCAGGAATTTCCTTGCAGTGAGCTGAGGTAGAGTTGCCAAAGTCTTGAAAATTGAAGACAGCTGTATTTGTTTTTCTGTAGTGAGGAAGGCCCTTTGTAAGGTTGTATTTAAGAGGGCTCCCAGGAATACCACTTGTTGAGAAGGGATCAGATGTGACTTCTTTTTTGTGTTCACTGAAAATCCCAATAGGAGGAGAAGACGTTGAACAAAATCCAGATGTTGAAGTAAAAGATCCTTGCTGTCTGCCTGAATAAGGCAGCCGTCCAAATAAGGGTAAATTTGAATCCCCTGGAGTCTGCAATAAGCCACTACTGGTGCCAGGCACTTGGTAAAGACTCTGGGCACAGTAGATAAACCAAAGAGCAGTACAGAGAATTGATAGTGTCTCGAACCTGCCTTGAACCTGAGGAATTTCCTGCGTTCCTGCCTGATGGGAATGTGTAAATAAGCTTCCTTTAGGTCCAATGTCACCATCCAGGCGTCCTGAGAGAGCATTGGAATCAGCTGCTGCAGAGTAAGCATCTTGAATTTTGGAATTTCCAAAAAGGTGTTTAACACAGAAAGGTCCAGAATAGGTCTCCATGAGCTTTGTTTTCTTGGAACCAGAAACAATCTTGAATAAAAACCTTTTCCCATCTCTGAGAGTGGAACAGGCTCTATGGCTCTCATGGCCAGAAGAGCATCCACTTGATTTAAGGCCTCTGACCACTGATGTTTTGGCAGAACTGGCCAACCGAAAGCTCTTGGCAAGGTATGAAAGTGGAATTTGTAGCCTTTTAAAATCACGTCCAATACCCATTTGTCCTGGGTAATATGAGTCCAATTTCTGTAAAAAAGAGAAAGTTTTCCGCCGAGAGGGGCATCCAGGTAAAGAGGTCCTGTAGCCCAACCTAGAGAGTCATTGAGTTTGCTTTCTGAGACTGGGATCTGTCTTCTCCCCTTCTAGGTGAAGAAGCAGTCCATTGTCTCGATCTGTAGGAGGCCTGAGCTTGGCCACGACCTCTGGAGCGTCTATATCTTCCCCTTTGAGGCCTGTCAGACGTGGGAAAGGACCAATTCTTGGAGGGCCAATTCCTGGAAAATCTAGGAGGCTGAACTTGCAAGAAATCTTTCACAGTTTGCATAGATTTTGCCTTTTCTTCCATCTTTTTAATAACCTCCTCAGCCTTAGATCCAAAAAGAACATCATGCTGAACAGGGGCATCTAATAATTTAGCCTTAACCTGTTCAGGTAAACTTTGCTCACAAAGCCAAGCATGTCTCCTGATAACAGTACCAAAGGCTGCGGCCCTGCAAGAAGCATCCAAAGCATCAAAACCACAATGCAAGCTATGTTTGTTCAGTTGCATGCAATACATCCTGTAGTTCCTTATCTTCTGCACATGCAGGAAGGGAAGCAAGCTTTTGCTTTAAAACAGACAAAAGAAATTGCTAATACTTAAACATATGAAATTGGCAATTTAAAGCCCTAACAGAAAGGGTAGCAGAAGTATATACCTTTTTGCCCCACCTGTCTAAGGCACGAGAATCCTTCTCAGAGGGAATAGGATTCTTAGAAGTAGCAACTTTAGCAGCCTTAGAACCCTGAGAAATAGTTTCAGGATCTGCAGAAAGATTCTTAAATAAGAACGAATGAGACTCAGGAACCCTATAAAACCTATCAGGCTTAGAGGGAGCAGGAGGCATGGAATCAGGATTCAAATTAGCCTCGGAAAAAGCATCATCCACAATGTCAAGAACAGGAGGGATAGCCAAAGGCTTATGTTGAGGAAGAAGAAGGAATTCTCTAAGCCTCTTCTTGGAAGCAGAATAATCCTGACCTTCCCAATGAAAATGTTCCCTCATCTCATGTAAGGTTTCCCCAAAAGAAAAATCTTCAGGCGGAGAGGCAGAGGGCAAGGAGTCCTCAGCATCCGAATCCTCATAAGGAGGAAAAGAATATTCCTGATCAGAAGAAGAGACAGAAGATATAGAAGCCTGGTCAGAGGAATCCATAGGAACATCCTGTCGAGGCCTTTTCTCAGGGGGGGGATGAGAACCCCTAATCATAGAAAGCAAATCTTCAGCCATCCTTAACAATTGCTTCTGTGTCCTGGGAGTAGATTCAGAAGTAGCTTGAGCAGCAGCTTTAGACTTAACAGGAGTCTTTGACTTTGCCTTTGCCTTTGAAATAGTGATGTGAGTAGGCCTAAATACCCCCTCAGAAGCCGGTACCTGCACAGCGGTTCCAGACCCATCTGAGGGAGCGACATCCGAAGGTCCTGCAGCAGATAAAATAGAAGGCCTTGATGGCTCCCCATGGGAGTCCGTTACGGCCATCGGTTCAGAAGTGGCGGACGACAGGGGCTGCAAAAGCGCCTCACTGACGACAGCCGAACCGGACGCCGGCTCCAGCTGCAACGAGTCCTGTTTGGACCTCGGAGGCCTGTCCTTGTCTTTGCGCTTCTTTTGAATTCCGGTAGTGTCCGACGACATTCTGTAATTGAAGCGTCTGCCAAAATAATTCAGAGCCCAGTCGTACCTGCGTTTGATAGTACGAGAATTAAACCTGGCACAGAACCAACAAGAAACGTCGTGGTCAGGGCCTAAGCAAGGTAGACAGTAAGAGTGGAAATCTTTATGAGGTATTTGTTTCCCACACGTAATACAATTATTAACTTTTTCTGACATCGGAGGAACAAGAAAAAGATTCCCCAACGGGGTACTTAGCTTTGAGAAGAGAAGTAAGAACTTCGGACCGACAACAACCAAAAAAACACTGTTCGAAAACCACCAACCAACGACTTGCGAGCTGCTTTCCACCGCACGGCAAGAAAGACTGGAGAAGATGGCATCGGCTGAGGGCTATGTACCAGAGCGTACTGACGTCAGGGTACTGGCTTGTACAGCCGATGCCGGACCCAGACTTTGGGAATCTGGCCGTCCTCGGGCTGCCTGCCGGCAGGAGCACCCTACAGTTATGACTGCAACAGTGAAACACGATGAACATCAGCACAAGACTAAAACAAGCTAAGGTTAACTTTTGTTGCAACTTTAAACAAAGTTTGGGGTAGTATGTAAACAGACTCAGTCTTTATGAAAGACAACGTACAGAGGATTGGGAAAAAAAAGCATGAACCTCAGACATCTTCTTAGCTGATATAACTATTACCAGAAACCAAGATAAGATTTAAAGATCTCCAGCCTGAAACTGAAATTTCATTTTTGGGAGATACAGGCTCTCTAAGTGATGGTCTCAACAGGAAAGACTTTCTTAAAAAGGTTTTACAAACTTTAAGCATAACAAACAAGAAAAATGAAGGCAGAGCCACTAAACGTGCCTTGACCGTAGAAGAGGTACAAGCTTAGTTGAACACAATGGCCAAAAGCTGCAGATCACCTATGGAGCCAAGAAAGGCTATAGTCCCTGGTTACAGCAACACACAAAACATTTTTGCCCATTTACTTCTATAAACTTTTCTGTTGGAAGGCATATGAGCTGCTGTAAGGATCCAGACCACCTTGAGATGGTAAACAGGGCTCCTGGCCATCAGTGGAGGTCTGAGGAGACAGGTGTTCTCTATATCATCAGGCCACAGCTGACTAAATAATACTGGGCAATGAGAATGACTCTGCCCTGCACTATTTCGTCTCAAAGTGAAAACGGTGAAAACGTAAAAAGAGCTGGATGTTACAGCTGGACCAGGGCGTTATCAATGTCTGTCCCTGTGGAGAAATTAGGGAGAAGCAGATAATGCATTTGGCACTGTTTTGGGGATTCAAACAGTTTGCATTAAGGCTTTCTAGAGTGGCATTCTCTACTGATAAGAGACCACTCATGAGGCATCAATAAACATTGGATGAACTCCTCCGTTAGTGAAATGGCTTGAACAGGAATGAGCACATCAGAAAGTGATGGGATGACATGGCCCACACTCTCATAGCCACAGGGCTTCTTGACACAGAGAAAAAGGAGTATGTAGATCTTTAGTACACTGATGCGCAGACAGGAATGCCCTTCATCCCAACCAGTAAATCTGTGGTCAATATCTTGTGAGGGGGGCTATAAAAGGACTGCCCTGAAAGGATCTATCTGGAAGAAGCCACCACAGAAAATGCGAATGACATACTCGGGAAATTCAAATCAGAGAAATATCTTGGATTACAGGATCCTGAATGTCTACATGGGGCTCATCACATGGGTAACACCTACAAAAGTATAACAATTTCACCTACTGGAGCTCTACGCCAGGCAACCTCATGCAGCCATTACTGCAATCACACAATACAGCTGAGGAGAAACTGAATTGCAGAACACACTTCCGCTTGCTTGGAGGAGTTATTAATTAGCAAGGCAGGGGCTTGCAAGGGAGAGGGCAGGCCGCTCCCTAAGGACAACAAGATAGCCCACTTCCTACAACCCAAATATTGCTGGAGAATTGAAGGCTAACAGGAACTCCTGAGCAAAACAACTGAGCTGTACCGTAAGTGTACAAATGGGTCAAACTGGGTGAATGCACAGCAGTCATCAAGCAATCCTGAGAGAAAGCAAAAAATGTACCTACCATTTTTAAACGAAATGATTACACAGTACTTCATAATTACTAATATTTCACTTTCAAACCATACCACAACTAACTTTTACTTAAAGAATTAAGTAACAATTGTTCCCCTCTAATCTGACATACCTCTAAACATTTACTCCATAGCATTAGAATAATGCATGGTTTATTATCAATATGTCGAACGTCAAAAAAATATGACAGACATATCAAAAGTAAACCGCGAAATAAAACGAGTCACAATGTCGAATCCGCTGATTGAATTCAGCAGATTCAACATTGTTTTCAAATCAAAATTACCAGTGGCTTGAATCTGTCCATAAATCTGTCAGTGCACCCATCCCAACAAAGGAGCAAACAGAACTAGCCCATCAAAAGGGAATGTACCAAGCTCAGCTTCTCAACTTTTAAATGTGTCAAAAAAGTACTAGAAAGCATTTTCTTTCTTAAATATGAATATTCATACAAGTCCTTTTTGATTACTATTAGCAAAAGGCACACAGCTAGGTCACGCACACACATCAAATTCAGAAATAGTACTGTGATCAGATTCTCTAAATCAAAGGTATGCATTCTCTAGCAACACATATTGATAGCCCCCTGCTAGCCATCTCTGAACCATTTCCACTGGCACCTTTTCAAATTCATTAGTTTCAACACAAAAGTTAGCTGCTAAAACAAAAGGCAAAGACTGCATTAAATGAGTTGGACAAGCATTAGTGACATCTAAAATAAACTGTTGCAAAGTTTTCTGTAAAGTGTAGTACTAATTCCTTCATGAAAAACAAACAACTTCAAGCTTATTCCAAACTGTTAAGTCAGGTTTTGTTGATTGTTGTATCAACATACAAAAACTAAATAACAAATCAGTCAGCTTTGGGGCAAGTCATATGGTGGCAGTACAGATAAAACAATGGGTAGACAAAAAAAAAAAAAAAACACAAGGGCAATAAGAAAATGGAGACTGCTCAAATGAAAGGATAGCTTCCAGTGGGGTGCCACATTGGTCAGTACTAGAGTTAGTCCTTTCTACTATCACTGCAAGTGCAATGCAGAAGCTCTGGAAGGAAAAGCATGACTTTTTGCCAAGAGCACAAAGACAAGTCAAACGTTTGTACACAATAGACTGAGCTTAAAGTTGTTCAACATTGATCAGTACCCTACCCCGGTACACAAACTTACACAAATAAATATGGAGTAGAAAGGATGGTAAGGGATCTGTACAAATGAAGGAAAAATATAAAGTTTGGAAAACTAAATACATTGCAAGCATTCATAAAATGCACCAAAAAAGCAACAACCAGGAAAAGGAGTATACAAACTGGAAGATGTTTTGTGAGACTATCTAAATATAATAAAACATGTGATTAAAAAAGGGCAAAGTGATGACATACAAAGCATAACTCTTCTGATGAAAAAATAACTTTTCTATATACATAGATGATAAAAATCTCATTATCTAGAACACTATACATTACTGGAGTCCTCACAGCAGAAAGGAAGTACACACTGAGGGCATCAAAATGGCTTGCAGTCTTTGCCAGAAGCACATAATGTGCACAGCTCTGAAGACGTCAGAGAACGTTCGGAAGGAACATTTAAGTACCTCAAACAAATCCATAGCATCCAAGTGTGCATACATTTACAAAAAAAAGAGAAATTTAAGAGAACAGCACATAATCTGAGGATACAAGGAAGCATTTTTTCCACACAAAAGGCAACAGATGAGAAGAAGAGCCTTGTTAAAGAGAAAGCAGTATTGAACAGTAAACACATTCAAGAATGCATGTGAAAGGATAAAGGATGCAAGTCTTCTCTGGGATAAAAAATGAAAGTAGCTGAAATGGTAAGTGAGATGCACAGCTTATCTAGAAATGACAAAAAAAAATGGAAGACTAGTTCTGTTAAGCATTCCATGTTTAACCCTGCAAAGGTCAGGGGGCCAGCTGGAAACCTAGATGTTTCCTGTTTTACTGCATGTTACATATGGGTAACCCTGTCTACTGTTACAACCATGAAATTCACAGCAACTTTCAGAAAGGAAGTGCTCAGTGTGCTTCTGGAACAACCAGCTATGTACTGATTAAATGACGATTAGCAAAACAAAAAAACAAAAGAAACCAACAAATATATATCAGGCAAGCATTGAAACAGATGTACTCCAGCTGGGCTTATACTCAGGTCACACAATTATATTTCCTGTGGACTGAGGGTCGATGTTCCCCCTGTCGAGACCTGGCATATACTTATCCTCTTGTGAAAGACAGCACTTTATATAATAACACTGTGCAAGACAGGTGTTCTCACAGACCTATTTCGGCACAATGGCATTCATCCCTTCCTGTATCAGCATTTTTGTAGGTACTGGGGATTTACGCAGAGCAGTCAAACTATATATACTTTGTCCAATGCAAAGTTACTTTTAGATGGTGATATTCACAAATTACATTTTTGACTGGATACTTTATTGCTAATTTCACAATGTGTGCATTTGCAAGAATCCCAGCAAAACAGCACACTTAGCTATCTAGTCTTCACAAATAAATCAAACATGGATATGAAACCTCAAATTTACTTGTTCGGGTTCTGCACAATACTTTCAGATTTGGTGGAGTAATTCAGTATCAACGTGAAATACAAATACATCCATTCGTCCACCCATCCATCCTCAGCCCCTTACTCCCATTTTTGAACATTACTCCCATTTTTGCACATGGAGTTGGGGTGTCACTTCAACAGTGACAATCATCTCAAGCCAAAGTTTACACCATCCAGTGGCTAGCCCTGCTACGGCTGTTCATCTGCACCCCTCATTCGTGCACAGAGTCGCACCTACAGCCAATTTAGAGTGTCCAATCCACATACTACAAATACAGGTCAGAAATGCTTAATGACAAGCAACAACTCAAAGGGCAACACAAGGTACATAAAGAAAAAGAGAAGACTAGTTAAACTTACACATTACCTTTAAAACTGCATATCCAACCTTGGAACACTACTGTATGTACCATTAGAAACTGTAAGTAAAAGAATTAAAATGGCAACTCCTCCTTGATGCCGAAACGGCACCGGGACTTAATGAAAATATCAATGTGAAATGTGCACTAAAATGGTTAGGCTGATAGTATTCCTAAACATGCCCACACATACACTATGCACATTCCCATTGGTAATATTGTCATCTTCTTGCATTGGCCCACTTATTCTCTTTACACTGCTACCCCCACAAACATTTTTAATTTTTAACCCCTTTTTGCTT
>NC_056725.1:522631121-522663779 GCF_019279795.1 Protopterus annectens | reverse complement strand
AGCCTGGTCATAGTCCTGTCTATTCATAAGGACTATCGCCCCTCCCTTATCTGCAGGTCTAATAGTTAACATTGCATTATTCTGCTTAGAGTACAAAGCTTGCTTTTCACTTGAACTCAAGTTATAAAAAGCACCCCTACGTTTACTATAAAAGCTCTCAAACATCCCTCACACAAGCTCTAATAAACACATCAATATGAGCTGGCAAAGTAGGAGTAAAAGAACTTGTCCTTCTAAACACCTTTACATCCTGCTGTGAATAATTTTTAAAAAATACACTGCGACCAAAAAGTCTCAAGTCAGTTAACAGTTCACTTACATTGGTATTAGTCGAGGGTATAAAAGTTAAGCCTCTATTCAAAAGAGCAATCTCTGCTTCATTGAGTACATAGTCCAATAAATTTATAGCTAAACTATTTACTGCCTCATTCTTCTGTTGGGAACACGTCTTTCTTCTGAATTCTTCCTCTTTCGCCGTCCCAGACTCCTTGATCGCAATTGTTGTTGAAACAGCCGCTGTTTTACCAGTAACGGTAAAAAAAGATCCAAAGTATATGGAGCAAATTGTTTCGGCCTAGCTCCTGTTTAGATTGCATTCATCACTTGCTGATTAGGCGGAGGGGTGGAGCTAGATTCAATCAAACACTGAGATACCATTGGTTGCAAAGAATTGTCACTCTGCCGAACTTCCGAGCTCTTAATACTATCAGTAGATGGTAAAACTGAAGTGCTCGGTAACTCAGAGCCCAATGAGTTTAAAGTAACTACATTTTTTATTTTTTTATATTTTTCCCCCAACAGATTTGTTTGTTTTTCAATTGAAATGGGCAGGTTATAGGCCATACTGAAGGTGGGAAAAGTTTTGAAATTATTTATTGTTGTCTCATTTTTTTATATCCAGTGTGTGTGTACTATATGCATACCTATGGGCAATAAGAATAACCACTAATTTGCCCTACAGCACACCTCTTTGGGATCTGGATTCCATGTGAAATCAACATGGACAACATATAAGCTCCACACAGAATGTATTCCAGCCAGGAACGGAGGTTCTTTGACAAAGAAACAATAAGTGGCATTATAGTTCAGCAACACCATTATTAATTTGTCTTCATGTGTCAGTGAATAATGTTACCATGTTATTAAAAACTGAACTATCAACATAAAAAGTGGGAGGCTGGCATAATGGTCACGGTATTTACCTTACAAACATGAAGTGCAGGGTTTGATTCTCATATGGGTTAGGCTTAAAATGGCCCACCGGGACAGCTACCCTAGTATGAAGCTATGGAAATTATACTGCTTAACCGTTTGAAATAACTTAGTGTTTGGTCAAGTCTAGCAAACAGAAAAGCATACATACACAGCAAGCTATTCTTAAAAATGAATGCCTTGTTTAATACACTCCTACACAAACTTAAAATATGTCTAAACTCTGCATTATTAATAATGTTCATATACCAGTGTGTACAATTTTTACAAGTTCCACAATCAGCACCTGACCATGTCTTCTGGCTGCAGAAAAGTACTTTTCAGACAACACCGCTACTGCTAGTGTTAGTCTATACAATGATGTAACCAGTTTGGTATTGTACTATTTCTCACTTCTCTGATTCAAAGTACATACAACTAAAACAAGAATTACAGCCACTGAATCTACTTAGCAAACAACAAAAGCTTACAGTCTCACAAGTATAATTAACAGCATTCCCTGTGAGCTTGCATGCTATCAGACACAGAAATACAGTGGTTTTAAGGCATAATACAGTGTACTTATCAGCTGAATGTCTTAAGGGGATGGGGTCCTAGTGGGCCATACAGATAAGGCACTAACAAGCCCTTAGATATGCAGATAATGTCTCTAAACCACGCAGACAAGAATCTAGTCTGGAACTGGCCTGCCCCAACACTGACACCTTGTTGTAGCCACCACACAATTCAAAAACGCAATCTGTAAAATAAGCACCTCAACAGGGTACTACACTCAGATTCACTGCCATTTACCTAAATCAGCAAAAATGTTATTAGCAAATTCATTTTTCCATTAAACTGCAAACATTTAAAAATCTTTTGACAAAATGCGATGCATCTGCTTGGCTGTAAGGGCCGCTGCAAAGAAGTTCAGAGGTCTCCTTTGTTTACTTCACTTGTTGATCAGATTAACCATACTGTGATGGAGGACTTGTTCAGGAGAGACCTAATGAGACCCAAAGGCTGGATATCTGCAAGCACTGAGCCAAAGACTAGTGGTGGATTACATACTGCTCAGCTGAGGTAAATCTCAAAATCCACCGAAGTGCAGAAAATACGATGGATAACGTCCACTTTAAAATAATTCAATTTATTATATCCACTCCAACACCGAAACGGCCAAAAACAAAAACAGTTAAAGCATGAACGCCTTCGTAAACACCACAAGCGTTTTAGTCATTAAAATTGACTTCATCAGATGACCAGCATATTTAATTACACCATTTTATATTATTACTCTATTGCTAAAACCATTGAAAGCTTGGTAATTCGTTTGAATAGACCAATAATAATAGCTGCCAAAAACATTAAGTAAAATAAAAAATGTTCACTTTATACTTTGAAAAAACAACCAATTATATTACCATATTACTTAAATAATCTCTTTAAAATTCATGTATGTACACGTGTATTGATTAAAAACACTTGATTATATAAATTGATATATTAAAAACTTTAAAACCATTAAAACCATTAAAAATGTTCAGGGTTAATGTTAATGTTCAAATGTATTCC
This sequence comes from Protopterus annectens, assembly GCF_019279795.1. Classification (NCBI taxonomy): domain Eukaryota; kingdom Metazoa; phylum Chordata; order Ceratodontiformes; family Protopteridae; genus Protopterus; species Protopterus annectens. Next base: position 522,661,013 of record NC_056725.1, on the reverse strand, counting down.
CAATGCCCTCTGGTGGTCATTTGTATTATTGTTATTCCCCTTTCCCATTCAAAGTTTTGCAGACCTTAATTTTAATATTGGTACAATGGAAATACAATCATTTAAACCAGGGGGTTTGTCGGCTTCCAGAGTTACTTGCCACCATAATTCTTTTATGGTTTATTTGTGCAGTTAATCCACTTATTTTTGACGAGGTAAAACTCATGTCTTACTGCAGCAAAATTATCTTAACACAACAGAACAGTACACCACAACAGCAAATGTACTAATAGTAACGCAACAGCAGCAGCAAATGAAGATGAGAGTTGCATACTATGCTAACTACAAGACCAATGAAAGGCTTTGTACATCCCTCCCAGAGTCCATTAGAGGTTTTGCCACAGAATCTCAAACAGTTCCAAGAATGGCTAACATTATACATTCTAAGTCTGAGAATGGCCATTTTCTGTTGTTGTACAAGAAAAACTGAGTGCTTAAAACCACTATTTTCATGCTGTGCCACCTTAGTAGGTAATTATACACAATAAATCAGCTGAGCTGAAGTGAAATTATTCTGGGTAGTTGACATTGACTTTCACCATGTATACTCTGGCTTGAGTCTAATAGACCCCAATACTGCCACAATTGCTTGCATGCAAGAAGCAGGCATCGAGTGTGCACTTCCAAAGGAATTAAGTATCTGCAATCTGTCTTGTGTGATGAGAGCTTAATACAATAGTGAATGCTAACTAATGGCTTACTTTAACATTATGTATACCAGTCCACTCAATGGCACTGCTGAGTTACTGCATCAACAAATGTTTGCTGCAGCACTGTCTTCCTTGGTTGCCAATACTCACTGAGCCTTAACACTCGGATTAGGGCATCCAGATGCAGCAAAGCCACCAGCCCAGTGTGATGGTAGCACTGAGGTACTCTGCATCATTCCCAGTTCCTTTTAGTGCACCATAGTTTTTCTCCTTGCACATTGCCCTTCCTATACGAGATATACATGCAATGACACAGCAAGTTCATTCCCTCTCTCGTGACTCCAGGTTCTACAAATGAACAGAGTTTTTGACAGGGAATATTGCTGAACCAACAGGACTCCTCCAACAGCACTGGTATAGGAAAAGCTGCCTAAACACACAGCTCTCATCTCCTCAGCTGACTCTCCTGACCACCTGCACCTATAACTTATTCCGTTGTCATTTGCAGTGTTCTGCTTTACCACCAACAGGACAAATATGCCGAATATATTCTTTAAGTTTAAGGAGTGCTGCAAATCCACCACCATTTAACTCCCAGAAGGTAATTCTCCAAGTACTGGCCACTGCTATCACTGTTCCACTCTGAGAAGCAGCTTAAAAGAAACTTAAGCCCCAACTCCTGCTCTTTACTGAAGGATCCTCTATAGAGGAAACCTTATTTAACACTGACTAAAGGTTTTCATGTGCTGATAAGTCTGGATATGATACATCATGCCCACACTCAACACACTAACCAGCAAGTCAGGCTGAAAATTAACCACCACCTATGCCCCCCATAATGGCTACTTGTAATCAGTAGACAACACCCACAGCTACATATCTTTCATCATCTGCTTTTAAAAGTATGCAAAGCATTACAACCATTGCAAGGGGAAGTTCTCATTACATTAAAATTTGCTGTCAAGTAGATCTTTCAAGTATTCTTACTATTTAAACTATTTACAGAAAACATGCTATCACACCTTCACTGCTCACCAGGATCCATAAATTGTCCTTTATAATTCACACTGCTGCTTTCATATCACGTGTAGAACACAAACATTTCCAGATGCAACAATCCCATCATTGTACAAATAAGGTAGATGTTCTGTTTTCTCTCACCGGAATGAAATGCTTAGTCAAGGCTGAAGATTATGAAAAAAGGCTACAACAGAGGCTTAATACAGAACACATTTAATATGGTCCTGAATGACAGAAGCTAAAATAGGGAACTTTAACTGTAAAAAGGGTGGATCCAATATACATCTAGGAAAGTTTCATAATCTGATGTCCCTATATATTTGGAATACACTGGTTTCAGTGGATGTACATCTTCTGCATGAGACAGACTTCCACTGATTACAGGAATCAGTGATGAGCATCCCAGCTGGACTCTGACACACGTCAAAGAAGCTGCTGACCGAAATGGCAGGAAAGGGAGTCACCACCCATAACCAGCTGCTCCTTTACCAGTCATGGCATCTGAGGGAGAATGAGAGCCAATGACTCCGCCATCTGATGTCGCATACTGTTCAGGTCATGGTGAACTAGCCTCATGTGAAGCTTGGCAATACGCACCAAGAGAATAATGGCTGGCAAATGGCTCAAAATTCAAGAAAGGTTCTCAATAACAGTTTGCACTTGGATGTGACCCACTAAAGAGAAAAAAAACCCTACCATTCTACAAATTATCTGCTGGAACAGGCTCACTCCTTTGATGGACCAAGTGAAAAACTGAACATGGAGAAAAGTCTTGGGTTGCAACGGTACAAGTCCACAAAATACTGGTAAATGTACATGGTTTTGCCCAAGTTCTGCTGTGGCTAGAATTAGGCACTTCCTTTGGGGTAGATGGCAAGCTGAATGAATATCTGCAAGTGACAGTGTTGTTTTTCTACCCACAACCTGTACAACCTTCTGTGAAGAGAAAAGATGAGTATATGCCAATATGAAACTTAGAGATTTACAGCTACCACCCAGACTCCAAGAGAGAAAGAGAGACAGGAAGAAGTGAATAAAAAGACCATCTTGAACTTCTGCACCTTCAAATACCTGTTCAAGCAAGAGATCAAAAAAAGATCACGGGGTCTCCTATACTTTACAGGACTGTGAAACCTGACTAAGGGAAGGACAGAAGCCATACTTCTCTGTTAGACCATTGTCTAATTTATTTTTGAAGACAATTTGCTTTTGTTAGCAACACTTTTGATACTGTCAGAAATAGCTATGCTTTGACTACTTGAAACACCATCTCTCAAAAATGCATTTCTTTGACCCCTACTGCATAAACACCATTGCCTTTAGTGCACAAAACACTAAACAGATTGACACAAGGATAAAACAGTTTTGAGCAAACGTACCTCCTTCTCTGCACCCCTTTTACATCTCCCTTACTTATACACACTACTACAAGTTCATTACAGCTTTTTTTTTTTTTTGCCTTCTTTTTTTTTAACCCGCTGCCTCTGATCATTAGCTCACTCCCAAACAAATGACACTTGTGCTCCTCTTCAATGGGTGGAAGTCAATTAGGACAGGCCATCGTTCAGGCAGCAATCACAGATCATCTTCAGAAGAGGGAAATGCACCACATCCCTCCAGTCCTCACAGTTCTTGCCTCGATTCTCCAATTCTGGGACCAATAACTGAACCTAAGCCACCTGAATCGCCCTAAGGGCTCTACAACATGGACAATCCACCACTAAAAAAAAAAAAAAAAGGTATGCAATTCTTCAGAAACCACTATGCGGTGTAGCAGGCAACAGCATGCAGGCCAATACAGTGTCAAGCAACCATGCTTGAGCAATCAAAAAACAAATACAAGACTAAGTACATGAAGCAAAAGCGACAGAAAACTGCTGTGGAAAAGGCTTCAGCATGAAGTCCATCTTGTAACCCATATCCTAAACCTTTTTTGATTACTCACAGAGCCCCCCCCACCCCCCACCACCCCACACACACACACACGCACACACACGCACGGACATACAAGCACGGACACACATGCATGCACGGACATACAAGCACGGACACACGCACGGACACACGCACGGACACACACGCACGGACACACACGCACGGACACACACGCACGGACACACGCACGGACACACACGCACGGACACACACGCACGGACACACACGCACGGACACACCAATTAGTTTTGCAGTCAAGCTATTTATTACACCTGAAGCTGAACTGCTGGATTAGTGCTGTGGGGGATGCCAGACTGCAGGTTAAGGGGAGCTCTCTGTTTCTTCTCAACAAGTACGAGTTGCTCTCAGATTTTTTTTTGTCACAGGCAGAGAACCCCACACAAAAAGGAATATCTTCTGGGGCTACAACAGCACTTCTCCCGCTGAAGCCTTTCCACCTTTATCACAAGGTCTAAATGCTTCTGACTGAACCCTAAAGAGGAGAAGGGTGACTTAACAGTCATATTGAAAAATGGAAATTGTCCTGTCCTAGCAAAAAAAAAAAAGAGGCAGCAGAAGTATTCAAATAACTGCAATGATTTTACTTTATATTTCCAACTGGTATATCAACAAAACTGCTACCAGAACAAAGCAAGCAATGGGAGAAATATTAAGAAGTTTAATTTTGTCCTTAACACTGAAAGCAGGATCAGTTCATCTGCTGACAGCCAGCTCTGCTGGCAGAGATGGATAAAGCCCTATGATGCAGGATAACAGAGCTTGATTCTCAGTCATCTGCTGGAGTTAGTGACAGGAAGGGAGGAAAAGACACGGTATTACAAGCGTGCCTTCTATGGGGGGAGGGAGAATAGTACCCAGGCAGCATAATCCCATGGTAGTCCCTGGCAGAGAATGAAGACCATATAGGAGCGTAATTTTTTAGAAGGCAGGGCAGTCCTGAATAGCCATATCATGTGCAGATGTGAACAACAAGCCCAGACCAACTTCCACTACATACCAAACCCTGGAGCATGTTATTGGGCTTACACTATGGGGGCTAGAGCTGAAGGAAAAAAAAAACTGGAGAAGCTTGCCCAGTAGAAATGTTTATAAGACATAATGTGAAGTACAAGGTGAGGAATACAGAATAGTATAAAGGTCAACAGAAAATGGATGTAAAACTCAGTGAACCTGTGTTGTATCCTCAGTAAAAATACCACATTATGGTCCACTACAAAAAGCTGCCATAAGTGCCAACAGCAAACTGTACAAAATCATATTTATTGAAAAATATCCTCACGGCATACTGGACTCTGAATGGGTCTCGGTAGCGGCCTGCAACTCCATAGAAGCAGGCATCAGGGGCTGCACCTCACTGAGTACTGGTCAACTGGCAACTAGCTTAACGGAAGTGTCGTCGGCAGTTTTGGACCTGTGCGGTCTGTGTCTGTCTTTATCCTTATGATTGAGTGAAAGGGAGTCCCTTGTTGTGGTAGCAGGCCTCTGTCCACCAAAGGAACTCTGTCCTTAGGCAAGGAATGATCACTGTTTCCAGGTCCTGAGAATGTTGACACAAGAAACGTTTTAAAGTACCATTGAGGTTTCCTCATATGCAGTCTTGCATATAGAATTAGTAGAATGCAACAGGCAATGAACCCTAGGGCTTGCAGTATTTTTCTTGCAGATGGCTGCATTTGGGTGGCTAGTAGACTGAAGTAGTTTGTCAAATAAACCTGTTTTTCTGGAGTGAGGAATGCCATTTGGGAAGTTGTGTTCAAGCTTGCTCCCAGGAATACAATTTTTTGGCTGGGTACCAGATGTGATTTCTTTTCGTTGATGGTATACCCCAGAGAAGTTATAAGTCTGTTTACAAATGTCAGGTGCTGAAGCAGTAATTCCTGACTGTTCGCCTGAATCAGGCAATCATCCAAGTATGGGTAAATTTGAATTTTTCTCTGCCTGCTGGAGCCAGGCATTTTGTGAATACCCTGGGTGCAGTAGATAAGCCAAAGGGAAGCGCAGAGAACTGATGGTGCATACAGCCTGCCCTAGATATTTCCTGCAAGATTCCCTTATGGGGATGTGCAGATAAGCTTCTTTTAAGTCTAGGATGACCAGACAGGAGCCCTTGGCTAGCATAGGAAGCAGCTTGTTGGAGAATAAGCATTTTGAATTTTGGAACCACCAGAAAGGTATTGAGAATTGATAGATCCGGGATAGGGCACCAAGAGTTTTCTTTTCTGGGCACCAGAAACAGTCTGGAGTAGAAACCCTTGTTGGAACAGGCTGAATAGCCTTGATACGAAGAGAAAGTACTTGCTTTTGGGCCTCTGCCCACTGGTTTGGGGGGAGGTCTGGCAATCCGCTTGGGGTTGGCAATGAGTGGAAGTAGAATATGTATCCCTGGGATACAATGTTTAAGACCCATCTGTCCTGGGTAATGTACTCCCACAGTTTTTTGCATGCAGGGTGAGTTTTCCTCTTAGGGGTGCAAGTACTTGGGCAAGGCTGGGAAGGAAGAAGGACAAGACATTGTGAACTTTTTCCACAGGATGGTGGCTTACCACTCCCTGTTTTTGAGGTGGGAGCACTCCATTGTTTACAGTCTCAGGGTATGCACAGATCTAGTCTTGGTGGTCTGCTGCCCCTGGGTTTGGACTGAGAAGGTCTGGGAGGGACTGGAAAGGACCAGTTTTTGAAGGCCAATGCCTACTGAATCTAGGTGGCTGTACCTGTAGGAAATCTAACAGTTTGCATAGATTTAGCTTTTTCCTCCATCTTTTTAAGAACAACTTCTGCTTTAGTGCCAAACAAACATTCTTGGTTTAATGGAGCATCTAGTAAATTTGCTTTGACATGGCCTGGCAAGATTTGTTCCTTTAGCCAAGCATGCCTTCTAAGAACAGACCCAGTGACAGCAGCCCTGCAAGATGCTTCTAAAGCATCAAAACCACACTGCAAACTATGTTTTCCAACTTGGTTTGCAGAATACATTAACTCTTGTAAATCTTTATGTTCTGCACGATTAGGAATCAACATTTTTGTTTAATTAGCTAAAAATAATATGTTGCTGGTACCTCAACATGCAAAACTGGCAATTTAAAGCCCTAATGGCAAGAATAGCAGTCTTCCCCCATCTGTCTAAAGCCCTAGAATCCCTGTCCGGAGGAGTAGGGTTTTTGGCTGCAATAGCCTTAATGCCTTTAGGTCCCTGGGAAATGGTCTCTGAATCTGCAGTAGGATTCTTAAATAGAAATTTGAGAGAGTCAGTTACTCTGTAGTACCTGTCAGGTTTTCTAGGAGCTGGTGACAAAGTATCAGGATTAAGACTGGATTCCATGAAGACATCATCTACAATTTCCAGAACAGGAGGGATAGCTAGAGGCCTGTGGTGAGGCAAGTTTAAAAATTCCCTGAGTCTCTTTTTGGACTGTGGGTAGTCCTGGCACTCCCAGCAGAAATGCTCTCTGAGGGTATGCAGGGTTTCACTGAAAGAAAAATCCTCTGGTAGGGAAGCAGAGGGAATAGAATCCTCTGCATCAGAATCCTCATAGGTAGATAAGGGTATGTCCTGGTAATCTGAGGGGTCAGAGTCATCGGACTCATGATCTGAAGAATCAGAAGGAAAACCTGAGTCTCTTTTTGGACTGTGGGTAGTCCTGGCACTCCCAGCAGAAATGCTCTCTGAGGGTATGCAGGGTTTCACTGAAAGAAAAATCCTCTGGTAGGGAAGCAGAGGGAATAGAATCCTCTACATCAGAATCCTCATAGGTAGATAAGGGTATGTCCTGGTAATCTGAGGGGTCAGAGTCATCGGACTCATGATCTGAAGAATCAGAAGGAAAATCAATTCTTTGTCTTTTAGAGGGGGAAGGCTGGCTTCCCCTAATTAAAGTAATAAGGTCTTCAGCCATTCTAAGCATTTGTTTCTGAGGCATGGGAGCTTGAGAATGCGCTTTGGTCGTTGGTTTCCTAGGTGTAGTGCAAACTCTGGGCCTGAGAAACTCGGTAGTTTTAGCTAAAAATTAAACTGTCAGTTTAATGTGAATATCGGTAGGTCTAAATACACCCTTAGAAGCCGGTGCCTGCACAGCGACTCCGGACCCATCCAAGGTAGAGACATCCACAGGTTCCATAGTCGAAGAAACATCTTGCGGTATACCAGACTCTGAATGGGTCTTAGTAGAGGCCTGCGAATCTGTGGAAGCAGGTATCAGGGGCTGCAAAAGTGCCTCACTGAGTACCAGCGGACTAGTGACTAGCTTAATGGAAGCATTGTCAGCAGTTTTGGACCTATGTGGTCTGTCTCTGTCTTTATCCTTATGTTTTTTCGGAGATCAGTAGTCGGATGGCTTATCGAAGCCATTTCAGAATACGGATAACAAGAGAGAAAGAATTTAGCAACAAAGATAGCCTGACGACAAATAGTTCGGGCTTTGAACAGGGCACAAAACCGACAGCGAGGAACGTCGTGGTCTGGGCCTAAACAGGTGACCCAATAAGAATGAAAATTTCTGTGAGGTATTTGCTTTCCACAGGCACGGTAATTATTAATTTTTTCTGACATCGGTTACAGCAAGAAGAAAGGATCCCCAACGGGGTACTTGGCTTTTGAAGACTTCGGGTCAAACTAAAATAACGAAAATTTCAAGTAGTAGCTGACCGGCACTTGCTAACTGCTTCTGCTTCGGGCTCCATTCGGCAAGAAAAGCTGATGTAATGGCATCGGTTGCATGTTTTATACCTCTGACAACCTGAAGTCAGGAAGAAGCAATAGCATCTGACGCAGAAATCCCAAGACTCTGGTATGCGGGCCGACTGCGAGCTACCTGCAGGCAGATTACTCAAGTGTGATGACTGCAACAGTGAAACACAAAGAACATCAGGGGAGACAGCAACCACCCTTTACCATTCATCAAATGACAGTTTTCACAGTAAAGTACAGTTGTGTACACCTACCATAAATGTAGATGTTGGAGTGTCTTCACTGTTGCAGTCATGACTATAGGGTTCTCCCCTGCCGGCAGGCAGCCCTCAGTCGGCCAGAATCCCAAAGTCTGGGTCCGGGGTCGGCTGTTCAACCCTGCTCCCTGATGTCAGAGCACCAGGAGTACAAAGCTGACAGCCGATGCCATCTTCTCCAGTTTTTCTTGCCCCAGATATCAGGAGTCCCAAAATGAAAAAGGTCCCATAACCTTTGCAAATACACCTCAGAAGAATGGTGAAAAAAGGAACTACACAAAAGTAAAAATAAGAGGGGACAGGAGGGAGGGAAACCCAGACTGCAACAGTGAAGACACTCGAACATCTACATTTATGGTAGGTGTACACAACTGTACTATGTTCATCGTGTTTCATTGTTGCAGTCATGACTGTAGGGTAGAATCCCAAAGCTGAAAGAAAGGGAGGTGGTCATAAAGAAGAAGGGGAAGCTAAAAGGCCCTGCAAGACTGCAGAGGCAAAGCCTGCCCTAGACTTGGAGTAGAGAGGTAGATTGTAGTGCTTAGAAAAAGTATGCACTGAACTCCAAGTTGCAGCTTCCAAAATGTCTTTGGTAGGAACTCCCCTGAGGAAGGCCACAGAAGTGGCAGCAGCTCTGGTGGAATGAGTCCGTATACTCCCTGGGATTTGCTTTCCATGGTGTGAATAACAAAATCTGATTCCATGAGCAATCCATTTAGAAATGGTCTGTTTTGAAATGGCTTTACCTTGTGAACTTGAAGCATAAGAAACAAACAATTGTTCTGATTTTCTGATGTCCTTGGTTCTGTCCAGGTAAAAACGTAGTTGTCTGTGTACATCCAAGGAATGTAAGATCCTTTTCCCTTTATTTTGAGGAGTGGGGAAAAAGGTTGGCAAGTGGATAGTTTGATTTAAAGCCACTTTGGAAACCACCTTAGGCATGAAGGTAGGATTAGTCCTCAAAGATACCCTGTCTTGATGAAAAATAATATAAGGTTCTACAGCCATAAGAGCTTGTAACTCTGAAACTCTCCTGGCAGAGGTTAGGGCTAACAAGATAGCTGTCTTCCAAGATAAAAACTTGATGTCAGAAGAGGCAGCAGGCTCAAAAGGAGGCAAGGTTAGTTTTTCCAAAACATAGTTGAGATCCCAAGCAGGAATGGGAGGAGATCTAGGAGGTCTTGAGTTCTTAGCTCCTCTGAGAAACTGTCTCATGAGCTGGTGGGAAAAGATGGGAGGGTCTGTATTATAATGAGCAGAAATAGCAGAGGCATGTATCTTAATGGAAGAGAAAGAGAGACCCTTATGTAAGAGATCTGTCAAGTAAAGTAAAATTAAAGTAATGGTAGGAAGAAGAGGATCAGAATCCTGAGCCTGCATCCAGGAACAAAATCTTTTCCATTTTCCTGCATAAGATTTTCTAGTGCTAGGATGTCTGGCTTCTAAAATGACATCCATAACCTGCTTGGGTAGGAAAGAAGAAATCAAAGGCCCTGGATTAACCAGGCCGCCAGGCTGAGAAGTCTGACATGAGTGTGTAGAACCTGACCCTGATATTGGGACAGAAGGTTCGGAGACTGAGGCAAAACCCAAGGGGGCTCCAGGCATAGGTTTTTTAGAGTTGGATACCAAAACTGCCGAGGCCAATTTGGAGCCAGCAAGATTATCATCTTGGGCTTGTCCTGTTTTATCGTCAATAAGACCCGTGGAAGAAGAGGAAGAGGCGGAAAGGCATATCCCGAGAGGTTCCTCCAACTGAATGACAGGGAATCCACTTTCCAAGCTTCTCTGTGGAAAGTCCTGGTGCAAAAATTCTGTAGCTGATGATTGAGATGGGATGCAAAGAGGTCTATGTGAGGACATCTGCAGACTGCTGTTATCATCCTGAATATTTTGGTGTCCAGTATCCATTCGTGTGGATCTGAAAGGTTTCTGCTCAGACTGTCGGCCAGAAAGTTTTGTTTCCCTGATAGAAACTGAGCTTGAAGATCCAGATTGCAAGCTAGAGCTGTGTTCCATAGATCCATGGCTAGTCTGCAAAGGGGGTAGGAATGAGATCCCCCTTGCTTGTTTATGTACCACATAACTGTGGTGTTGTCTGTCCGTATTAGAAGTTGTCCTGGCTGTAAAAGATTCCTGAAGGCCAATAGAGCTTTCTGAACGGCTAACATTTCCTTTAAATTGATATGCAGGTGCTTCTGATCCTTTGTCCAAAGGCCCTGCAGACAGTTGCCCTGAAAATGGGCTCCCCAAGCATAATCCGAGGCGTCCATGGTTAGAATCTGAGTGGCAGGAGGCAGACGGAAGGGTTTCCCCCTTTGTTTAGAGCACATGCCCTGGACCACCAAAGAAATTCCTTTTGAAGGCAAGGAAGGACAGAGATCAGTATATGTCTAAACTGTGGCAATGCTGAGACCATACACTTTTTAGGTACCACTGTATTTTCCTCATGTGTAGTCTTGCATATGGTACGAGAAGGATGCAGGAAGCCATGTAACCCAAAGCCTGCAAGAATTTCCTTGCAGATAGTTGAGTTAAAGTTGCCAAGGTTTTGAAAGTTGAAGCCAGCTGTAATTGTTTTTCGGATGTCAGAAATGCCATCTGGGTTGTGGTGTTTAGAAGAGCACCCAGAAAAGTTATCTGTTGTGATGGTGTCAAATTTGACTTTTTTATGTTTACAGAGAATCCCAGGAACTTGAGGAGGTTCTGTACAAATTCTAGATGCTGAAGTAAGACATCCTTGCTGTCTGCCTGAATTAGACAATCGTCCAGATAAGGGTAAATTTGAATTCCCTTGAGTCTGCAGTAAGCTACTACTGGAGCCAGGCATTTGGTGAAGACCCTGGGTGCAGTAGACAATCCAAAGGGCAGTGCAGAGAATTGAAAGTGCCTCGATCCGGCCTTGAACCTGAGATATTTTCTGCGATCCTGCCTGATGGGAATGTGTAAAAACGTAGTTGTCTGTGTACATCCAAGGAATGTAAGATCCTTTCCCCTTTATTTTGAGGAATGGGGAAAAAGGTTGGCAAGTGGATAGTTTGATTTAAAGCCACTTTGGAAACCACCTTAGGCATGAAGGTAGGATTAGTCCTCAAAGATACCCTGTCTTGATGAAAAATAATATAAGGTTCCACAGCCATAAGAGCTTGTAACTCTGAAACACTCCTGGCAGAGGTTAGGGCTAACAAGATAGCTGTCTTCCAAGATAAAAACTTGATGTCAGAAGAGGCAGCAGGCTCAAAAGGAGGCAAGGTTAGTTTTTCCAAAACATAGTTGAGATCCCAAGCAGGAATGGGAGGAGATCTAGGAGGTCTTAAGTTCTTAGCTCCTCTGAGAAACTGTCTCATGAGCTGGTGAGAAAAGATGGGAGGGTCTGTATTATAATGAGCAGAAATAGCAGAGGCATGTATCTTAATGGAAGAGAAAGAGAGACCCTTATGTAAGAGATCTGTCAAGTAAAGTAAAATTAAAGTAATGGTAGGAAGAAGAGGATCAGAATCCTGAGCCTGCATCCAGGAACAAAATCATTTTCCTGCATAAGATTTTCTAGTGCTAGGACGTCTGGCTTCTAAAATGACATCCATAACCTGCTTGGGTAGGAAAGAAGAAATCAAAGGCCCTGGATTAACCAGGCCGCCAGGCTGAGAGTTCTGACATGAGAGTGTAGAACCTGACCCTGATGTTGGGACAGAAGGTTCGGAGACTGAGGCAAAACCCAAGGGGGCTCCAGGCATAGGTTTTTTTAGAGTTGGATACCAAAACTGCCGAGGCCAATTTGGAGCCAGCAAGATTATCATCTTGGGCTTGTCCTGTTTTATCTTCAATAAGACCCGTGGAAGAAGAGGAAGAGGCGGAAAGGCATATCCCGAGAGGTTCCTCCAACTGAATGACAGGGCATCCACTTTCCAAGCTTCTCTGTGGAAAGTCCTGGTGCAAAAATTCTGTAGTTGATGATTGAGATGGGATGCAAAGAGGTCTATGTGAGGACATCCCCAGACTGCTGTTATCATCCTGAATATTTTGGTGTCCAGCATCCATTCGTGTGGATCCGAAAGGTTTCTGCTCAAACTGTCTGCCAGAAAGCTTTGTTTCCCTGGTAGAAACTGAGCTTGAAGATCCAGATTGCAAGCTAGAGCTGTGTTCCATAGATCCATGGCTAGTCTGCAAAGGGGGTAGGAATGAGATCCCCCTTGCTTGTTTATGTACCACATAACTGTGGTGTTGTCTGTCCGTATTAGAAGTTGTCCTGGTTGTAAAAGATTCCTGAAGGCCAATAGAGCTTTCTGAACGGCTAACATTTCCTTTAAATTGATATGCAGGTGCTTCTGATCCTTTGTCCAAAGGCCCTGCAGACAGTTGCCCTGAAAATGGGCTCCCCAAGCATAATCCGAGGCGTCCATGGTTAGAATCTGAGTGGCAGGAGGCAGATGGAAGGGTTTCCCTTTGTTTAGAGCACATGCCTTGGACCACCAAAGAAATTCCTTTTGAAGGCAAGGAAGGACGGAGATCAGTATGTCTAAACTGTGGTAATGCTGAGACCATACACTTTTTAGGTACCACTGTATTTTCCTCATGTGTAGTCTTGCATATGGTACGAGAAGGATGCAGGAAGCCATGTAACCCAAAGCCTGCAGGAATTTCCTTGCAGATAGTTGAGTTAAAGTTGCCAAGGTTTTGAAAGTTGAAGCCAGCTGTAATTGTTTTTCGGATGTCAGAAATGCCATCTGGGTTGTGGTGTTTAGAAGTGCACCCAGAAAAGTTATCTGTTGTGATGGTGTCAAATTTGACTTTTTTACGTTTACAGAGAATCCCAGGAACTTGAGGAGGTTCTGTACAAATTCTAGATGCTGGAGTAAGACATCCTTGCTGTCTGCCTGAATTAGACAATCATCCAGATAAGGGTAAATTTGAATTCCCTTGAGTCTGCAGTAAGCTACTACTGGAGCCAGGCATTTGGTGAAGACCCTGGGCGCAGTAGACAATCCAAAGGGCAGCGCAGAGAATTGAAAGTGCCTCGATCCGGCCTTGAACCTGAGATATTTTCTGCGATCCTGCCTGATGGGAATGTGTAAATATGCCTCCTTTAAATCCAAAGTTACCATCCATGCATCTTTGGACAGCATTGAAAGTAGCTGCTGTAGAGTAAGCATCTTGAATTTTGGAATCTCTAGAAAGGTGTTCAAAACCGACAGATCCAGAATGGGTCTCCATGAGTTTTGCTTCCTTGGGACTAGAAAGAGTCTTGAGTAAAAACCTTTTCCCATCTCTGAAAGTGGAACCAGTTCTATGGCATTCATAGCCAAAAGAGCTTCCACCTGGTTTAAGGCCTCCGTCCATTGATGTTTTGGAAGGTCTGGCCATCCGCTTGGCCTTGGCAAGGTATGAAAATGGAATTTGTAACCTCTTAAAACCACATCCAAAACCCACTTGTCTTGGGTTATTTGAGTCCAATTTTGATAAAAAAAAGAGAGAGTTTTCCTCATAGAGGGGCTTCCAGGCAAGAAGTTCCTGTAGCCCAACAGAGGGAGTCATTGAGTTTGTTTCCTTTGAGTTTGTGACCTATCCTCTCCTCCCATAGGGGTGGAAGCAGTCCACTGTCTTGGTCTATAAGAAGCTTGTGTTTGAGCCTTCCTCTGGAGCATCTATATCTACCCCTCTGAGGCCTGTCTTGAAGTGGGAAAGGACCAATTTTTTGAAGGCCAATTCCTGCTAAATCTAGGTGGCTGTACTTGTAAGAAATCTTTAACTGTTTGCATGGATTTCGCCTTGTCCTCCATCTTTTTGGAGCATCCAATAATTTAGCCTTTACTTGATCATGCAAATTTTGTTCCTTTAGCCATGCATGCCTTCTAATGACTGTGCCAGAGGCCGCAGCCCTACAAGAAGCCTCCAAGGCATCAAATCCACAGTGTAAACCATGCTTCCCAACTTGTTCAGTGGCATGCAATAAATCATGTAATTCCTTATCATCTGCACAGGCAGAAATGGAAAAAAGCTTTTGTTTTAAAACAGACAAGAGAAATTGCTGGTATTTCAGCATATGAAACTGACGGTTTAAAGCCCTAATGGACAAAGTAGCAGAAGTGTACACCTTTTTGCCCCATCTTTCTAAGGATCGAGAATCCTTTTCAGTAGGAATGGGATTTTTGGCAGAAGTGGCCTTAACTCCCTTAGGACCCTGAGAAATGGTTTCAGGGTTAGCAGAAGGGTTCTTGTATAAAAACTGGTGGGAATCAGGAACCCGGTAATATCTATCAGGCTTAACAGGAGCAGGAGGAAAAGAGTCAGGGGTTAAGTTAGCCTCCGAAAAGGCATCATCCACAATATCCAAAACAGGAGGAATAGCCAGGGGTCTATGTTGGGGAAGAAGAAGAAGAAAATCCCTCAGCCTTTTCTTAGATTCCGAATACTCCTGTCCTTCCCAGTGGAAATGTTCCCTCATTTCATGCAAAGTTTCCCCAAAAGAGAAATCCTCAGGGGGGAAGCTGAAGGAATGGATTCCTCAGCATCAGAATCCTCATAAGGAGGGAAAGAATATTCCTGGTCAGAAGAAGAAGAAGAAACTGAAGAAACAGAAGCCTGATCAGAGGAATCATAATAAACATCCTGCCTTGGCCTTTTATCTGGAGGGGGATGTGAACCCCTAATCATAGTAAGTAAATCCTCCGCCATCTTGAGTAACTGTTTCTGTGACTTGGGAGCCGGTTCAGAAGAGGCCTGTGTTGCAGTCTTTGATTTAGAAGGAGTCTTTGCCTTTGTCTTTTGCTTTGCCTTTATTAGAAGTTGAGTAGGCCTGAAAACACCTTCGGAAGCCGGTACCTGCACAGCAGCTCCGAACCCATCCGAAGGAGCACTGTCCGAAGGTCCTGCAATAGAAATATTTAAAGGCCTGGTTGGCTCCTCATGAGAGTCCATTTCGGCCATCGGTTCTGAAATGGTCGAAGACAGGGGCTGCAAAAGCGCCTCACTGACGACGGCCGAACCTGAAGCTGGCTCCGCTTGTGCGCTATCATCAGATTTGGACCTCGGAGGTCTGTCTTTATCCTTGCGACGTTTGTGAACTCCGGTAGCCGGAACCGTATCCGACGACATTTTGTAGTTAAAGCGTCTAGCGAAGTAATGAAAAGCAAAATCTTACCTTCGCTTAATAGTACGTTGATTGAATCTAGCACAAAACCGACAACTAGCTACGTCGTGGTCAGGGCCTAAGCAAGAAATACAGTAAGAATGAAAATCCTTATGAGGTATTTGCTTCCCACATGAAATACAATTATTAACTTTTTCTGACATCGGAGTGGAGCAAGAAAAAAAAAGTTTCCCCAACGGGGTACTTAGCTTTGAGTGGAGAAGAAAATCTTCGGGCTGAAGTTTATCAGAAAAAATCGTCAGGAGTCAGCCGACCGGCACTTGCGAACTGCTATCACCGCACGGCAAGAAAGACTGGAGAAGATGGCGTCGGCTGTCAGCTTTGTACTCCTGGCGCTCTGACGTCAGGGAGCAGGGTTGAACAGCCGACGCCGGACCCAGATTTTGGGATTCTGGCCGACCGAGGGCTGCCTGCCGGCAGGGGAGAACCAACCCTACAGTCATGACTGCAACAGTGAAACACGATGAACATCACTGTATTCTCTGTGTATCTTATTAACCACTGTTTTTGCCTTTAACTCTGGTCAAAGCTGAAAATGGCCACAGAGAGGTGCATCAATATTTATTTATTTTTCTTTTTTAACATTATTCTCTCCCAACATTACATAAATTGCTAAACTGTTGCATTCTTTTAAACTTCACTCTTCCTCCTGAAAATTATTCTCCATATATTGTTCCCATAATAGGCAACAGCCACTGCTAGCTAGTAGACGGCTAGATATTAGAGTTTGACATCAGGTGGATGGAGATTTCCGGAGACCTCAAGGAGATTGGCAAGCATACTTTATATGGGTTTTTAAGCATTACTCTCAAGGAGGTTATGCACTTGTTGCTGAAGGCTGCCTTTATGATTATGCTAAAAGCAATGGGTGCCTTTTTGTATGACAAATGTTAATTTTTTCCTTTTCTATTAATGTGTCCACCTATGTCCTGTGATAATTTAATAAAAGTGTATAAAAAAGTACTGTTGTGTAAAATCCTACCATAACAGTACATGTCCTTCTCTTCAGTGCTGCAGTATTCCTTACAATAGGGATCCCCTACCAAAGGTGGCTTGACATCCAGCCAGTATACCAAAGCCTTTAGATTGCCAAGGGTACACCCTACGTCACATGTATGCTCCCCACGTACAGCGTAGGGCATAAAGGTGAAGTCTAGATGTACCATCCTCAGAACTGAGAGCCCCAGTACGAACACAAGTCCAAGGAATAGAGAGGTACCAGGCACATCCACAATGAAAAAGAACCAGAGGGACAAGGGAGGGAGTGAACACCAATAGCGAAGAGAAGGACATCTATCTTTATGGTAAAATTTCACATAAGTGTACTATGACCTTCCATTTCACTGTTGAAGTATTCATTACCATAGAGAGTGCAAATGCTCATGAAGAAGAGAGGGAGGAGGAAAGACCAGCACAGTCCTCTAGGATACCACGAAGAATGGCCCTAGCAAAACCAGCTCCAGGCCTGGATATCACATCCAACTTATAGCTTGGTAAAAGTATGCACAGAAGTCCAGATAGGTGCCTCAAGAATACAGTTAGTATCTAAAGCCTTGCAAAAAGCACCAGAAGAAGCCATAGCCCTAGTAAAATGAGCCTGAACCAAAAAAAGGCTCTTGCCATGAAAAGAACAAAAAGAAGTGGCTTTAGATATCAAAGAAGAAATAGTTTGTCAACAGGCAATCCCAAAGATAGAGGATGAAAGGAAACAAAAAGCTGATCAGATTTACAAAAAGCTTTGGTCTTATCTAAATAAAATCTGAGTTGTCTATGCACTCCCAAACTGTACAAACAGTCTCACTAACAAATTACACAGCAGTGAAAAGTGGGCAAAAGAATAGACTGATTAAGAGACAACTCATTCACCACTTTATGCATAAAAAAGAATGATTAGTACTACGGGGCACCCTGTCTTTATGGAAAACTAAAAATGGGAGAACAGCCATAAGGGCTCAAAGCTCATACACCTGTCTGGTAGAAGTAATGGCCAACAAAGGAACAGTCTTCCACGAACAATGCTTCAAGGAAGCTGAAGCTGCAGGCTCAAAAGGAGCCAGAGTCAATTTCTCCAAAACAAAATTAATGTCCCAGGAGGGAGTGACAGGCTTCCTGGTAGGTCTAATATGAAGGATGCCTTTAAGAAATTGTTTAGCCTCAAATCTAGAGGATAAAGGGGGTGCTAGAGGCAGGCAAGAAGAAACACTTGACAAGTTTTTCTTAACAGAAGAATATGCCAACCCATTATTGAGCAGCTCACACAGATAAGACCAAACGAACATCCACAGAAAGTGGAGCCAGGTTACGAGAAAGACACCAAACACAAAACCTCTTCCATTTGGATAAGTAGGATTCCCTAGTAGTGGGTTTCCTGGCCTCCTGCAGAACCCTAAAGCACGTCCTCAGCAAAAAGGTGTCCAGAAGGGATCAAATTTTTATCACCCACAGTGTCGACTGAAGAGTAGAGACGGATGAGAGACCCCTTGTCTTGTGTGAGTAGGTCCACCCTGTGAGGTAACTTGTGATGATCGTCCTTGGCTAAATGCAGAAAAAGAGGGAACCATGCTGTCTGGGCCAAAAGGGAATCACCAGCAAGATTCTGGGAACATCCTGTTTTACCTTGAACAGGACTTTTGGAATGAGAGGAAGGGGAGGGAAGGCATAAAGAACCATGTCCTTCAAGGATGCATCTGCAGTCATAACATATGGGTTGTCCTGCCTCAGGCAGCCCTTCGGTCGGCCGGATTCCAAAGTCTGGGTCTGGCCTTGGCTGATGTCGCACTTCACCTGACGTCATAGCTTCTGGGGTATAAAGGCATCAGCCGACGCCATTTTCCTCAGTCTTTCTTGCCGCGCGGTGCCCGAAGCAGAAACTGTTCGCAAGTGCCGGTCGATCAGATCCAGAGATTTCAGCTACCGAAGACTTCTAAAAAAGCTAAGTACCCCGTTGGGGACTCTTTCTTGCCTCAGCCGATGTCAGACAAAGTAAATAATTGTTTAACTTGTGGGAAATAAATACCTCATAAGGATTTCCACTCTTACTGCCTTCCTTGCTTCGGCCCAGACCACGACATATCAGCTTGTTTAGCCTGTGCTTTTTTCAACCGACGGACACTTAGACGTCGGTCGGAGTTTGCAGAAGAGTTTTTTGGTCCCACTTTTGCATATAAAATGCCGTCGGAGACTCGGTGGGACTGTAATATGGAACCTGATCAGAGAGGCTGCCATAATGTTCTGACCAGGGTAATGTAAACTGCCTGAAGAGTCACTTGATACTGGACAACTAGCTCCCACACTTGAAGTGCTAGCCTGCACAGGAGAGAAGGTCTTGTCCCCCCCCTTGCTTGTTGACATACTACATAACTATGTTATTGTCACTCAGCACCTTGAGAGGCCTTGGAATGAAAAGAGGATGAAATGCTTGACAGCTCTCATCTTTGACACTGATGTGGTCTTTCTTTTGTTGAAGTGACTAGAGGCCCTGCACTTTTAGAGAACCAAAGGAAGCCCCCCCATCCCACATCTGAATCATCTGCTAACAGCTCCTGAGAGGTGAGTGAGGTTTGAAAAGGAAGCCCCTGGATTGGGTGACAACTGCTGAATCCACCACTGAATTTCCAGCTTGAGGCATGGAAGAAGACTGACTATAAAATCTAGAGGCTGAATGTGCTGAAGCCAAACTGAATTTAGAAACCACTGCAGCTTTCTCATGTGGAGTTTGGCTAGAAGAAGCACAGGAATGGTGGATGCCATGAAACCAAGAGCTCTCAAAACTTCCCCAGCTGTGACTGAGGCCAGAGGAAGAAGGGAGTGAAAGAAGGCAATGAGAGTTAAGGCCTTGGGAGGAGGCAAGGATGCCAGCATTGCAGTAGTCTGGATTCTGCATCTCATAAACACATGATCCTGTGAAGGAGTCAGGAAGGACTTCTGGAAATTTATAGTGAGACCTAGGCTTTGCAGGAAATAGATGGCAAAATGAAGATGCTGCAGTAGAATCTCTGGAGAAGAGGTCTGAAAAAGTAGGTTACGTAAGTAGGGAAAGACCTGTTAGCCCCTTAGCCTTCAAAAAAACAATCACAAAAGTGAGGTACTTGGTGAATACCTTTGGGGAAGTAGAGAGGCCAAAGGACAAAGCAAGGAATTGAAAATGCCAGGAAGCAACAGAAATATGTAAAAACTTCCAGAAAAAGGGGATGAATAAGGACATGAAGATAAGCATCCTTGAGGTCCACAGAAACTAAAAAAACCTCAGAAAGCAGCAGAGGAAACCAGGTCTGAAGGTACAACATCCAAAAGGAAGGGGACTTTCAGAAAGGTGTACAAATGAGAGAGATCCAAGTGCCATCTTTGCTGGAGACCAAGAACATTCTGGAATAAAACCCCGTCCCCTTTGAAAAACTGGACTTACTGAATAGTTCCCTTAGTCAAGAGACCCTGAGGCACCTCTGGAAAAAAAGGCTAATGGTTCTCAAGGGGGCTGAGGAATGTCCATCAATGGGGGAAGAGATTTCCAGACCATTTAATACCCTTGCCGAATGATGGAAAGGACCCAGGTATCTTGAGTCATCTTTAACAAAACAGGATGAGACAGGGAAAGATGAAGAGAAAGAGGAATGTGGCTGAGAAGTACATGATAGTCAGACAGTACCTGTTTTTATAAGAATAGGGGATTTCTGTGTAGACGTAATCTGGGTAACTTTAGCAGGAGAAGCTCATTTTCCACCCTTTTTACCCTTGGGAGGAAGGTGTGACTGCCAATGAACAAATGCTGGCTTATTAGGGTAATTCCTTTGGATGTTAGGCATAAGAGAAACAAAAATATGTTTCAGCTCTTGTAAGGCCTTACCCTTTTACTATATGGAGTTAAACAAAATCAGCAGCAGTACTACTAAACAAATGGTTGTTGTCCAAACGTGCATCCATCAACTTTAGCTTTAATATCGTAAGGCAGAGGTTGAAGCCTAAACCAAGAATATCTCATCACAGAACTAAAAACAGCAGCCCTAGAAGAATCCTCTGCTGCATCAAAACTGCACTTAACAGAATGATGAGCCACCTGAGAGGAAAAGTCTCTAACAAGGAGAAGACGGAAGTCTTTCTCTCAGAAACAGGAAGGTTGGAAATAACCTGACAGGCCTGAGAAAGAAGAGCAAAAATATACCTTGTCATATGGGTCTGATAACTGACAGCCCGGTAAGCAAGGGTAACTGAGGTATATACCTTCTTACCCAGCCTTTCTATATCCCTGCTGTCCATACCAGAAGGAAGCAACTTTGTAGAAGGCAGTAACTTAGATGGCTTGTCAGATGCCACAGGCACCACAGAAGTGTAAGTAGATGGGCACCTATTGAGGAATTTGCAACTATCAGGTACCTTATAAAAACCTATCAGTGAACAAACCACATGTGAAATTCTGCCAGTCACTCTGCCGGTCTGCAGGTGAAACGTGCATTGTTTTTTGTTTCTTCAAAGTGACGTCAGCCTTATGAAAGATAAAAGGCTCAGACCCCTTACAGCACTCTACAACAGTAGTCGGAACCTCCCCCAGGGCCAAAATCTGAGTAACACCCCTAGGCCCTTCAGTAATAATCAGACACGTTTCCCCCTGAACATCTGAAATGGACATCTGCAAAGCCTCCAGGGACATGCATGAAGTCAGATCCAGGCTGCCCTCTGAATTAGTCATGGAAGAAACAAGGGTTGGGCGATCCTCTGGGCTTTCACTAGTCTTGAGAGAGACATCTGGCCGAGGCAGCACAGCAGAAGAATCAGACCTAGCTTTCTTGGCCTTTTTCTTCGCAGATGGCTGACCCTTGGAGTAGGAAGGGCCTTCTGCAACATATTTTGCTAAATGTTTAAGACATTGGTTCTCAAAATATAAGGCCAATTAGGAAAACTGACTACAGAGAGTCTTCGGGACGAAAGCCTGACAAATAGAACAAGACACATGGTTGTGGGAAGCACTGCGGCAAAATAAACACTGCTCGGGACAATCTTTATGGGAAATCCATCTCACACTTTGGCATTTACCCTTTCTGGATGGCATGAACCCCACAAGCAACAAAGCAAAAAAGAAAAGAACAAAAAAACCAATGGGGCACTTATCTGAAAAATGGCTTGATGAACCAGCAAATGAAGTGAGCTTTCAGACCAACGATCAAAGATGGAGTTTGGACTGCTTGCAAAGTTCTGAGGCTGGTACGTCAGGATGTCACCTTTATGCCCTCTGCTGTAGGCTAGGAGCATGTGTGTGACATATTGAGTACCCCTAGCGACCTAAAGGTCTTGGTATACTGGCCGGACATCAGGTTGCCCTTCGCAGGGATCCCTATTGTAAAGAATACTGCAACAGTGAAATGGAAGGACATCAACAGTGACTGCTGCCTACATGAGGCAGATCTGGTTGTACTTGCACACACATGGAATGAATTTTGGACTGAGATAGCAATGGCCCTAATCACCCATTTTCCATACTTGTGCAAGCTGCACTGATGAAAGTTTAGCAGAATGAAATACAAGCAGGTAAGTAAGTAAATACAAAGTAAAGTTTTAACAATGGTGAGAGCTTTTTACCTCTGACCCACTGCCTATGATACAGTAATTGAACAAGTCAAGCTGAGACATGGCACTGACATGGCCAAGGCAGCTCTGTTAGAGATAGGCCCCCAAATGTGTGAAAATGGAACCACAAGCAGAACAGTATTTAGACTTTTTCTCAAAATCCGTATTTTCCTCCTGACTTCTTCAATGCTTGAACACAGAAAAAAAGAAAGGCAGGGGAGGTCAAGAAAGTTAATGTTTGGAGGACTTGCTACAAGGACAAAATATAAAACCTTACAATATGCTAAACAGACACATGAGGCTTTGGTAACACAAGTGCATTCAGGCGGTCAGGACAGATGAGCACCTTAATAGGGCACCTGCTTTCCACAAGTGCACTTTATATGATATGGTCTGATCATGAAGAAAGTGCAGAAATAAACAGAACTGAATGGATGTTACTAAACAGAATCAAAATGCATTTTTTTTAGTATAAGCATGCATACAAAAAAAAAAATTTAAAAATTTAAAAAATAAAAAATAAAAAAAGGCACACTATTAAGTTGCCAGTTAAATGACTGCTGCACTGATTTGACATCAGCTGGAAAAGAAGGGAAAAAAGACTGGACAGAGTATACAGAACAAGACTTTAAAATATATGCTTCTCTTAGTTCACAACATACTTTAATATCCAGTTCTAGAACTTGACAGTCTGCAATCACCTTTCAATGTTAAGATCTAAGGTTTTCATGTCTATTCCAGGACTGTATAAAACCTGCTGATTTCTCTCTGTATGACTTAAGATTATAGCAAAAGTCGTCAGTAAGTCATTTTACCCTTTGCAGTGTCTTACAGACATAACAAAAACCTCATGTTATGGAGGCCATACGGCAAATTCCAACGAGATCAAATATGCAGTTGATACAACAATGTGATTAATCAACTGAGAATCAAAAACAGCTCGTCATTCCTTTCAATGATACAAAACAAATTAAAGGGCAATCCTTATCAACTTTAGTGATAAAAAGCTCAAGAATGTCTTGCTACTGTTCCCTGTTTTCTTTGCACTCTTCAAAGTAAGACAAGCTGATAAAACTTCAAAAAACAAACATGGTAAGATCTGCAGCTGCCTGTCCAACTGAAGAGGCATCAGGACTCCTTGTTCCTCAGTGCTGAAGCGCAGTCTCTGTTTTACCAGTGTGGCATTATCTACAGGTACCTCGCTCTCTATGGTACTTCCCTTCTGAAACGCACACCATTACTTACCAACTGTTTCTCTTGTACTGGAGACAGATGGTCAATTTGTAGAGTATTTTTATCGTGTGGTCTTTTGTCTAGGAAACTATAAAACTGCAATATCTTTTATTTACACAGTCAAACTGACAGGTCTTAAGAAATCAAACAATGTCATATTATGCTACTCATGAAAGTCACATGCGCCAGTAAAAAACAGAAGCCAAATACAATACTGTACTTTAAGAGTAGTAATAACGTGCATAAAAACTAGATCCCCACTGTATATGAAGTCTGTCTGCCTGACAGGTAGAATCTGTCAACTTCTTCCCATATCGAAGGCAAAAACATTTTGAGAAACTTGGGAAGCTTTAAGACTCAAAGACATATGAATATTCATGCTGTCAGGTACAAATCACTAGCCCAATATTTCACCATCCACTTGTGGCAGTGTTTACTCCAGTAACAATTTATGAAAAATGTTAACCTGGGCTATCTTTTGAATGGATTCTGCATGTGTTTCCATGTGGATTTCACAGATGGTCCAGTTTTCTCCTGCATTCCAAAGACATGTCCATAAGTGAATAGGCAATCCTCCACAGTGCATATAGGATGATACGTTTTTCGGCCCTGCACCAAATAAGTGCAGGGACAGGCTCTGGTTCCCCACAACCCAAGAAATGGATTAAATGTTAAACCAGAGAATTTATCGATGAGATAAGTAAACTGCCCCGATAGCACACATGAATTACAGGAAGTAGGACAGGAAAAGTATCATCATCCCAAAGCCATAATTAGGGCAGAGAAAACTGGGGGGGGTTGGCTGCCTTAGCATAAGCTGTTATTGGTCACAATCAAGCAGGTGCTGATGGTGTGGGAAGTGTAGTACCGGTACTGCTTTATGAATGCTGGTACTGCATCTGTAGTATACCTGTCAATGTTGTGGCTTGAATTCTGAACAAAGACAAAAATAATGCGGATACAAATGTCCAAAGCCAAACATTATGTATTGACTACAATCCTCCGTAATTTACCAGAAAATCTCAAATTCTACACTGGGTAGGCCAAAACTAAGAGGTAAAAATTAGGTACTACATTTTTAAGAAGAGCTTTTTCTTTTTTTACCTTCACGGTGTTTACTTGCTCCTGAAGCTGCCAGTAGGCACAATCAGTGTGTGACAATGGTGCAAGATCACAGTACCGACATTTGTATATGAAATCATGGAACTGCATTTGTGGTGACAGTTTAAGTGTGACAGCTTGACTATAACAAGCAGCGGGTGACAGTTACAGGTAGAAGACTTTTTTTTTGTACTTCTCAACTTAAAGTTGAGGTGGGGTGCTAATCTGGAGTACTGCACAGGGAACAAGATGAGCCAGAAATAAGATTTGACTATTTTTTTTTGAGAACTATATCAAAGTTTTTGTAGGAACCTTCACTTCAGTTTGATTTTTTGGCGGCAACCCAAAACTACTGGACAACTCTGTACTGTAGCATGTGTGGTAAAAACAACTTAAGAAGTAAAGATGGCAGCTATTAAAGCATTGGACGATGCCAGCAACATACTAGTGTTAAGTAGGCCAAGACCCCATCTCAATCACAGTGAAGTCACTGGCTAGGTGTATGATCAGCAAAAATACTGGTATGAAAACTAGCTTTCATATCCTGGACAAACTAACCTCTAGAGCACATAGGCAGACATATTAGTATGGTAAAACATCTTTGGATCCCACTGGCTGAAAATAAGTAACATAATATAGCAGTGAATCTTACTATGGAGGTTAACTCAGACAAACGTTTCCAATAGGGCCTGGCTTAAAGACGTGTATTGCTTATGCAATGCCGCCTGTGGCAAATAAATGGTAAGGATACCAAAATGGTGAAATACACAATACAAGCCATGGCAAAGAAGAAAGTCCAGCATTTGTAAAGATTTTTGGAACTGTTGAAAGATTTGGTAATGGAAATGCATTTCCCCTGTGAGAGAGTACAAATTGATTGCATGTCTAGATTTGCACTATAGCTTTTACAGAATGTTATCAATGCTGCTGACAGATGGATAAAGCCCAAGTACAACCTGGATGAAAGCACTAGTGAGAACAGTATATTGATGCTGTAGACAAAACCTAGCTCCTCTCCACCTCTTCCTTCACACTCTGCCAAATGGTCCCATTCAGGAGCATTAATAAGCAATGCCAGTGTGCTGTTCCCATTCTCACACTCTTAAGGTGGCTCAACCAATGGCCATACTACAGGAGACCTGGAAATGCAGGAGGGCCTGGCAACTGATGGCCAAGTTGGGGCTTGTAGGAAGGAAAAAAAAAGCATGTTAACAGTACAATGAAGGATGATGCCCAAATGTCATTGCTTTGTTTGTTGACAAGCTTTACGTGATTTTGCCCTCACTTTCTAGGGGCAGGGTTAAGAGGAAATGCCATAAAGGTGATGGAGACTCATTCTGCAGTAATTCCACAGTGCGCGCTAGGAAGTTGCATGCTGTTATGAGAATCAGAATACACTGACATCAGGCAGGATGAATATATGGCATCAGTTTTACCAGTTCTGACAGGTGAGAAGGCGAGAAACAGAAAACAAGGTGGAAATTAAAACTGCTTTGAAGCTGGGGTATGATTCCCAGTGCAAGACTTTAACCTTCTCACCTTATTCACTAGAAGTGGTGCAATCAGACATGCAGTCCTCACAGTCTTGTAAATCCCATGAAACAGGCACAAGAGCAGAGATGACATGGGCATACAACCCAATTACAGTTGCAACATAAAGGTTAAATGCAGACACAACAGACCTTTAGAGACTGGGACATGAAGTTACTGTAAAAATGCATACTACTATTCCTCAAAGAACCACTACTGAGGTGCATGTGAGGACAGAAAGGGACAAGTACAACAAACAATGGGCAGACTTACAGAGGAATAAGGCAAGCATGCCAAAGCCAGGCATATGACTGAAGCTGAAGTCATCCTGCAAACAAATGTATTACCAGTTTAACAATAAATATCCAGTGGGACACTCAAATGGCCTCCATGCCATAAACCAGAAGTAGTGCAGAGAGCAAACATTTCATGGTACAGTTAATTACACAATTCATAATATGACATCAGTATGCCATTAAGCAACACACAGTATACCTATATGGTACTTACTATCATCCATATGCAAGGTAGGATGCACAGTATTAAGTCTGGGTACCCACACACATGCAACACACTAACTGCTCTAGCAACACCCTACAGCAGACCAAGAACATGCACAGCAGCTCATGTACCACTGACTAGAGTATTTTTTTTTTTTTTTTACCAAATGGCTTCTGGCTCTTTACTTGGCTGGCCTTTCCTATTCTGAGCCAAGGTAGCCACAGCTGATATCCCCTCTCTTGTCTTCCCACATGGTACCCATTATTGCAGCATACCACAACATGTTGTTTTGCCAGGGAGTGTGTTCTTATCTGCATAAGGAAACAGACTTATAACTAACCCATGTCTTGATACTCCAAAATAAGGGCATGAACTGGCTAAGCAAGGGGCCATCACACAGTGACCAGATAGCAGCCTGTAACAAGTTACTTCTACTGCCTCAAGTGGCATGCTGGGTATGTTATGGGGTATGGCTAGGACAACATTATCTGCCTCTCTGGTGGTTGTTCACCCTACTAGTCCTCACCCACATGCCTTGCCTGGCAGTTGTCAATCTCCTGCTCCTGGCCTCAATCATGAATAAGTAACAGTAAGCCTCTCCAGCTCAATATACCTGTTCACTACTAATCGAACCATGACTGGCTGGGTCTCCATCAGACCTTTACCCCTCTATTTCATGTGTGATGAAGTTTAGTGCTGGGAACTACACAGGTTAAGCAGCAAGTATAATCTTCAGAGAAGTAGCACCATAAGCATATCGGCACATGCTATTAAGGTACACTGACACAACAGATGCAACTTGTACACCCTTCAGTTTACATTTCCTTGAGTGAATCTGATGGCAATCTGCGATAGTGCAAAGATGCACAACATAAGAATCTGTGCCATATAAGGTATAGGACATCTAGTTTCTCTGCAGGAGTGTCTTAGTTCAGGGATTACACAACATGGCAGAATGTGCACCAATAAGGTATACAGCATCACAGTGCCAGACAGGGGTGAGCCTTACTGCAGAGATGCAGAGCATGGTACCTTGTGAGCTCATAAGGTGCACTGCACTTTGAGCACAAGGGGAGGCAGCTCACCATGGGTGGACACACCTACACATTTGTGTCTACTGATCTTTGCAGCTCCTGGCACTGTGGGTCTGCCATTACAAGGCCAGGTACATACAAGACACTGGGGTACACAGCTCTATAAACTCTGGGCCATGCAGTACATT
This sequence comes from Protopterus annectens, assembly GCF_019279795.1. Taxonomy (NCBI): domain Eukaryota; kingdom Metazoa; phylum Chordata; order Ceratodontiformes; family Protopteridae; genus Protopterus; species Protopterus annectens. The sequence continues at coordinate 522,633,115 of NC_056725.1, read as the reverse complement.
TGGGAATGGACATGTATGTAAATGAGCTAAAGGTCAAAACACTTACAATTCTTCTAATCATATACAGAAAAGCACTCGAGCACATACAATTAAAGTTAGCTACTTGTGATTGCACTATTAGCACTGTTGTGATCTACAGCACTCCTGAGCAAGCTGTACACCACTGCATACACAGCCTGGATGTCTTTTAGGTGGGAAGAGGTCAGAGTTCTCAAAAATGTGTTCAGGTTACTTGCAATCCTGTTCTGTGTACTAATACACATTTCTATTACAAAGTCCCTTTTACTCACTGAGTGGCATCACTGCCCTACGTTGCACAGCCCTACCAGACTGTCTAGTGAGTGTCTCCTCCAATGTCTGTTTGCTGAGGCAACTGTAGAGCTGCTGCACTCATCACCAGAAGCAGTGGGATACAACCTCCTTACTTAATTTACATACAGTAGGGGCCCAGAATAAGTGTTCAGAGTATGCATCGGGCTTGGTATGCTTACAATGTAACACCAGCAGCCTTTGTAGCCCTTCTTGTTTGGGCAGTGGAGGGCATGTGACAGTCCGTTACAACTACAATGCAGCACTGTGGTCAATGACAGCCTTTGTACATCTAGGGCCATTAACTTCTGTCCACAACATGGCCTCAAGAAATCCTGCTTAAAAGAAATACATTGACATCATCTCCACTCAGCTGATTTCTCTCTTCAAATAGCATGGCTCAGCTCACTCACTTCAAAGCAAAAGCAATTAGGGTATCGCTAAAATATCCAACACAGCCTGTCACGGTGAGTTTGGCCAGTGCGTTATCACTACTATTCCCACTACTCTGTCCATTCTACACATGCTCTGTGAACCAACTGCAGCCTTAATGACCAGTAATATTAACTTTCCTCAACATCCTTAACTCCCATGCCCCCCAAGGATGTACCAAAATCCGAACAAACAAATCCCCCTGGCTACAAAAAAACACCAAAGACCTTATGAAATCCAGGGATAAAATATGGGAACAATGGCACACAACCAAAACCCCCTCAGATAGGCAACTATTCCTTGAACTACGTAACAAAGTCAAAAAGCAAGTAAAAGCAGACAAAGCCCTTTTCTATCAGACATCCCTAAACTCTCCCAAAACAACCCAAAGCAATTCTGGTCCACAATTAAATATATCCTCTGCCCTGGGAAGGTAAACACCCCCACCAACCATCCCTCTCTCCACCTGTAGCATAGCTGACTCTTTCAACAAACATTTTACAGAGATCGTTCTATCCCTAACTAAAAAACACTTCCTTACATCAACACCCTCCACACCAAAACCAACTCCACCCCTCCCTCCTTCTCCAAGTCACCAAACCCAACAACTCTGCAGGGGAAGCGCTATTCTCCCACTGCATATCCAAAATTTGGAACTCGCTTCCCACTGCCATAACTACCCTCCCTTCCAAATCTACCCTCCCTTCCAGTCTCTTCAAAAATGCTCTTAAAGCACACCTAAAATCTCACTGGCTATGTCCTTGGCCATACCCCAACTAACCCCCCTCCTTTTCTCCTGTACCACTAATTAGCTGCCAGCTCTACTATTGTCAACAGGTTATCGGTATTTCATATCCTTTAGCAGATTGCAGTACGATGTTTACTCTTTTCTCTATGTGAGAAATTAATACTACTAGGCAAATGTCTTGCACCTTATATTGTTATACTCTGACATATGTCATTACCTGTCAGACTGTGTCTTTGCTATAAATACGCTGTTTTTTTTCCCCTCTGAAATGCTAGATTATACTCATATTATGTGAAATTTTGCTTGTCTGAATATATGGAGCCTTCCGTGTGATATTATACGTAGGTCATTTCTCCTGTTGAACTGTGTCTTTACTATAATTAGACTTTCTTTTTTCATCTGATATGCTAGATTGTACTCTTATATTAGGTAAATCTCATATGTCTGAATATATGGAGCTTTTCTCCCCGGGCCTCCGCTGAAAATGGGCATATACCCAGTCGGA
>NC_056725.1:522265248-522308121 GCF_019279795.1 Protopterus annectens | reverse complement strand
TGTCTGGTAAACTAGAATTTGGCTTTCTTGACTTTCGCTGAATGGGTTCAAGCATACGAAGAATTGATATCCCCACAATTAACTGGGAAAACTACTCATGTACCAACTCTTGTGCTCAACGTTTTCTGGAATTCATAGCCTTGGATCAACTTATCCACACCCCCACTAGGGACAGCAATATCGTAGACCTGGTCATTACCAACATGTGCAACCAATGTTACACACCAGAGGTCAATTCCTCGCTGGTCAGATCCGACCACAAGTTAATCATCCTAGACATCCACATCCTGCCCCCACCCCCCATTAGGGAAGCACCATAAAAAAGTTCTCCAAAGCCAACTTCATGCTTCTTAAGACAGAAGGGGAAAACTTCACAACACCCATGCTGACGGACAATAGATGTAGGACTGCTGAATCCTACACAAATGCACTTTATAAGCACTTACACAAGTGCATGGATTGTGCAATCCCTAAGAGAACCAAGATGCTATCCTTCAAAAAAGGAAGCCAATCTGGTGGTCTGCCATAAACAAACTCTACAACAGAAGAAAGAAACTGTTGCAAAAAAGAGTAAAATCCCATGATTGGAGGAACTCTCTGGTCAGCCTCAGTAAGAAGCTGAGATCCCTCATAAAATCCTCGAAAGCTGTTACGAAAACAAAATTGCCACTGATTCTAAAGACAACCACCAAGCATTCTATAGCTATTGTCAAGAATCTCAATGGCAACACTCAGATCTGCTCCGAGTTACAGCACAATGGCACTAAATATAGAGAACCAACTGATATTGCCAACATCCTGGCAGATAGGTTCAGTGCAAACTTTACCCCCTCTCATCCCCTAAAGGGCCCATCTCTATATCGGAAGAATGCAAATTTCCTGTAATCACAGCTACACGGGTAAAAAAACACTCTCCAAAGCTAGAACACAGCATCCATGGGACCTGACAACATCCCAGGATGCGTTCTACATGAACTACAGAATGAACTGCCACCTCACCTAAGTACCATGTTCAATCATTGCCTTATCTCAGGCTTTGTGCCCACTGAATGGCGCACAGTGATGGTTATCCCACTCCACAAAGCTTGAGTCACCACGGACCCCGGGAACTAACGCCCCATTAGCCTGACGAGCCTGGTCTGCAAGGCTATGGAACATATCATCATGGAACTTTTAAACAATGACATTGGTAATCTCCAAACTCTGGACCCCATCCAGTTCGGGTTTGTAAAAGGCAGATTATGTCTCCTAAACCTGACAGACTTCTTTGAAGCGGTCACCAAAGCCATAGATGAGGGTAAGGTGGTTCACACAGCCTATTTTGATCTCTCCAAGGATTTTGACACCATCACCCACTCTGGAACTATAGATAATCTCACTATACTAGGTATAAATCCCTATGTCACAAGATGGATTGCCAACTGGCTCACTGACAGAACCCACACTTTGAAAGTAGCAGACTCCAAATCCAACTTCAGACCAGTTACAAGTGGAGTACCACAGGGTTCAGTCCTGGGTCCTCTCCTGTTTGGTATCTACTTCTCTGAAGTACAGGCTAACACAGAAGGTCTTTGGCTAATGTAGTTCGCAGATGACTGCAAACTAGGAGCCATAATCAAAACTCCTAACAATGTGGACTTCCTACAAAAGGGCCTCACTGAGACTGATGCCTGGTGTTCAAAGTCATGGCCTCAAACTCAATGCCAAAAAGTGCATTGTCATCCCTTTTGGCAAAAACTCTGTACCCATTAACTACCACATAGGCAGTAGTCTAACACCGAAAGTGTGATGAGACCTTGGGACACAGGTGGACAGTAGTCTCGCCTTTGATAATCACATCGTCACAGTAGTCAGGAAATCCTTCTACGTGGCACACCTCATCACAAAAGTTTTCTCATCCAGAAAAAAAAAGAGGTCATTGTTCCCCTCTACTCATCACTCATTAGACCATTTATAGAGTACAACGCCCCTTTTGGTATGCATCTCACAAGACATCTACAGCAACTGGAAAGGCCGCAGAAATACCTCACAAAGAGGATTACTGGCCTCAAACAGATGCCCTACGCAGAACGTCTCAAAAAACTCCAGCTTTACTCCATCGCATATCGCCTACTCAGAGGCAATCTCTGCCTAACTTACAAAGCTATGTCAAACCCAGAGCTGTTGGACAAGCTCCACTTAAAGAAATCCCAATCCCTCCAAGCTACATGCTCTAGGGACCTAAACCTTGTCACCACAATAAACAGAACATGCTGGAGGGATAGATTCCTGTTCCAGAGACTTCCCAAACTCTGGAACAATCTACCTATCTATATCAAATAAAGCTCCTCATTAGCACTCTTCAAGAAAAATCTTGGTAATCGGATGGGAGATCGGAAATTCACCCCGGGGATCACTTCGGTGGCTCTGCTCAACAGGGGTACACGAAAATAATTTTCTTGGGTGGTGAAAGCCAGGGTACCTTTTGGCTAGACTTATATAGGCCCTAGGGCCAATAGCCTAGTACCCTACCTATGAGTACATGACCGCAAACCTATATATAATATGTATATGTACACACACACACACACATATATATATATATATATACATTACATATATATATATATATATATATATACACATTACATATATATATACATATATATATATAGATATATATACACATTACATATATATATAGATATATATACACATTACATATATATATAGATATATATACACATTACATATATATATATATATATATATATATATATATATATATACACACACACACACATATACATACACACAGACACACACACACACACACACACATATACATAGAGAGAGACATACACACATAATCATACATACATGCATGTGACTGTGTGTTCATTCACCTTCTGCTGATGTGAAAAAAATTGTGTCAAGTAAGTTCATCATGATATGCAAAACTTCCAAAGACCTAGCAAAAGTTTCCATCTCAACACTGGGATTGCCCCCAGAGTTTCCTGGCAAGCTGAAGAGATATAATTTCTCCAATGTGTCTTGCGTCTGCCCTAAAGTTTCCTACCACATCTCACATCGCAAACATGCAGTGGACATCCTTACAAGGCACCCAAACCTTTTCAGTTGACACCACTCAACACTGAGAAGCAGTGGCATTGCCCCTAGGAGTTCCCAAACAAGCTTAAAAGATATAACCTCTTGAATGTGTCTTGGGTCTGCCCTAGGGTTTTCTACCATACCTCACACTGCGGAAATGCAGTGGACATCCTTACAAGGCACCCAAATCTCCTCAGTTGACACCACTCAATACTGAGAAGCAGTGGCTGCACTATAAGATCAGCTGACATATTCCTCACTTTATCATGAAGAGTGAGTGAGTGCAATCACAATACAAGGCATCATGAGAAAAACATGCATTCACGTCAAATAAATGTGACTGATTCAGATGGAAGCAAACAGGTGCCTAGCATCACACAATGCAGACAACAGTGGCAAGAAAGAAATTAGCCATTAACATATGCAGTGACTTGCATTAACAGCACCATGAAGTAGGTGCAGATGCTGGTCCTAGAAAAGGCTACTAGTTGAACAAAATCACAATCCCATACATGCAGTGAATTATGCAGACCTATCAATTACCACAGTAAATCATAAATGCACAGTCATCCTACCACTGCAATAGAGACAGGAGATTATAACAAGACACCTAGGTTAAATCTGGAAACACATGACAGCACTGCTACTTGAAAACCTCAAAAGCATCCTAACAGTTAATAGTAATATGTAACAGTTTTATACCTGCCTTGGGACAAAATTATGGACTTCTCAAAGATGCTGCAAAAGAATATACTGCTGAGATCATCAAGTCATTATAGAAAAATACTCCCATCACCTTGTATAGCACCACAGTGCATCTGTCATTCAGTCAGGAGTGAAGGACGTGGTGTCACAGACATGAGGATTCAGTGCCTGTTGTACTACGCCGTCACCTAGCTAGATTTCTGGAACACACTATGTTGCAGGGAATGAAAAATGTCGAATGGTTACATTTTTATTTCAAAGAACTTCAAGAGTGGGAATTATATGACATTACTGTATAATACTGAGCAGAGTGAATTGTTAAAAAACTGGAAAAAAAAATAAAAAAAAAGATTTTGAATTGATTTTATAACACATATACAGACCACATAACATAGGCTGATACCACACATCTTTCAATCCAGTTCTTTGATAAAACAATGTATAAATTACCAGTTTAGGGCTTAAGTTACATGTGCATTACATGTTACAATAAATGTAATGTCAAATACAAATGCATATGCAAGAAAAGTTGCGTCATCACTTAATATGTGTATCGCAAATGACTTCTTGTATATGAAAATGTAAATGTCACTCTTCTGTAACTACAAAGTTGAACTGTGTCAAATCTTAATATGTGGAGCATTTCTCCCTGGGTCTCCGCTGAAAAAGGACCCGTGTCCAGTCAGACTTTCCTGGTAAACAAATGTAAAATAAAATAAATAAATAAAAGAAAAGCTTTTGTAACAGCTTAACCACAGGTCCCAAGAATATACACGGCTTCACAGTAATGTAATGCTAATGTTGATGCTGAGAATTCTTAAAGTGCTAACTGCTCTTTTCACAGTGATGAGAGTAAGATGGAGTACCCTGTAACAGCAAATGCAATATGATTCCTATGTATCTTTTAAATTTCACTTTATTAACCACGCATTACTGGTGACAACCTAACATCAAAGAGTAATAGAAAATGTTGCTATCTTTTTTGTGGGAGGTACGGAAGCAGGAGGAGTGTGTTATGTGACCTGGCTAGCCCAAGGGTAGTGTACGCGTCTGTAAAAACAAAACAAAAAAAAAAACAGGATAAAATTCATTCCTGAAGCCAGCATGCCTTTCACTTTCTTCACAATCGGACATCAGAAATGTGCACACGAAGTAGCTAATTTTCTTTTTTGAAAGGGATGGGCAATTGCATGACAGATGCATAACAATCACTATTATGGCTAGCCTTGGGTAAGGGAGGAATGTATACATGCTTACGAGCAACAGGTTGAAATCAGTTACTGTGGTCATTATTTTTTCTACTTTCCTCACAATCACATATCAGAGTTGTTTACAAAAGGTCAGGATTTTTTGGGAATGGGATAAGAAACATACCATTAAAGCACAGGGTTTTTGAATGATCACGGATGAATAAAATAAGGCTTGCTGAGAGCAATATATGCACGTAACAGCAAGATAAAAATGTTACTAGGTACACTGTCTTTCACATTAATGTAACATTAGAAGTATACAGAATGTGGTTAACACTTTGCTGGGGGCAGATGATTATGAAAGCAGAGAACAGCTATAGGATCACTTCTGAATAATTACTGATAAAGTTTTGTTAGGAGCAGTATCGCTCAATGAGCAGTGTGGTCATTTTTATACGTAAAATTTGGTATACTTCCTAGAAGGGGCACATTCCACTGGGACAGTGGGTTTGTTTTGTATCCAAGTATCACATTCCAGCTCCATAAAAGTTTACTGCAAACATCCTTGGGGGAACCAACATATTGCTTCTTACTTGCAGCTACCAAATCCAAAAAGCATTTCCCAGTTTTCACTCAACAGCCATTTGACCACTGTTTGCAAGACCAAATAAAACTGACCTACAATATAAGTGTGCCAAGTCTTCTTTAGCTCAGAAGCAAAAGAAAATCATGTTTATTTAATCAAACATTTTTTACTGTTTTAATGTATGCATTTTTCACTTGTAAAATGTCACAACTATAATGTCATTTCATCCAGTTAAAGAGGTTACCAAAAGTTAAACACAGAACAGCAATGAAATTCAAGAGTATAATGGGAGTCTTAGATGCATTTTGTAGCTAATAACTGTGCTGTATCACAGAAAGAAATGGAAACAGTTGATCTGCTGTGGCGACCCCTAACGGGAGCAGCCAAAAGAAGAACAACTCTGCTGTATCGCCTTAAAGTTTAACAATGAAATCTGAAAAAGTGCCTTGCATTACAGGCCTTGATTAAATGGGCACCACAGGCTTTGGTAAACACACTGACATTTTTAGTCACACTGAAAATGTTGCCATGTTGATCTTTAGCTTAGGATGAACAATAAAAAACAGCCTACAGTACTTTTAGTACTTCTCAACTTAGTATTTTATTATATACATGATGCAACCCTCCTGCATATACTTTCCAGATTTTTTTTCATTTACAGCTTGGCATAGTTTACATACCAAAATGTTTTAGCAATGAAGAATGGGCTCAAATAAATCACAGCACTGCAATTAAACGCCTAAGGGTAGAGTAAGAGTCTTTTTTTTTTTTTTTTTGCAGCTGATCATCCTTTTGTTACTCCCTGAATATTTCATCACAGCCTCTCAAAGGGGAACAGAGATGTCCTTTATAGACAAGCACTACATTTGTACATTTAAAGGTGCTTATTACTACTTTGGATTATAATCTGTTTACAGTGGTAGTTCTGTTTTGGACTTTTCCCCACAATGCAGAACATAGTAAGCACAGCCTACACTACTTCTCTACTGAGTTGTCACTACTAAAAGTCTGGTATACTTCAGAAAAATAAAAATATTTTCCAGATGTAACATGCATGACTACAATACCATGCTGCCAAGTGGTTAAAGCTGTGGAATCGAGGTCAGAGCTGTGTTACACTAGAAACTCTCAACTGCAGTCTTGGGTGTGATTTACAATCAAATATACTGTTTGTATCTGAAAGTTTCATAATGAAATCTCAACATTGGACATACATTCACTATTTAAAAAAAGAAAAAAACAGGCCCCAGTTACTTTTGTTCATATGCCTTTACTGCTGCAGTCCACATTTTGCATATGTTGTATTCACTGGGGGTTCTGTGCGCAACTTCCCCTCAGTATACTGAGCACTACAATGACACAGAATACCTGCATGAGTTTTTAAATCAGGAGCAACAATCCTTTTTTCTGCTGCTGACATGCCATACTTAATGTGCTAAATGCCATGTGCTGCATTGAAACCTCTAAAGACAGAATTTGAGTCTTAGATGTTTTACCTTTTGTTTTTTTTTTGTTTATTTTTTTGGACTTGGCCATTCTGTTCTAAATCCCTGAAAGTTTCATAATGAACCCTCAAGGGGGGCAATTGAGAAAGAGAACTTTACAGGGATAGGCCATAGTGGCTTTTATTCATGTGCCTTTGCTATCACACACTAACATTTTGCACTAAAACTGTTTCGACTGGGGATGCAGTGCTGAACTTGTGTTTGGCATACCAAGTGCAATAATGCCCTAAAGTACATTCTTATGGACATCTTATCAGATATAAAAATCCTGTATATTTTGCCATAACACATTTTTCATTTGCAACATGCCATGGTAATGCTAAAATGCTTGCAATTCATTTTAGTGAGAAGGAGATGATTTCTCATTGTACGCATAATGAAAAAATATTTTAAAAATACTATACAACATGTTATACTTTTAAAAAATTGTGTCTTGCAAATGTGATGCAAGGCTCATTCAAACATTACCATTTAATGTAGAATATCTTAAGGCCCTTCTCGAATTTCCATTTGCTTTCTTCCAACAAAAGTTTATGCTTACAGTAACTACCCCTATCGTTCTCACTGGACAAATTGCAGTAATTATAAATTTAAATCTTCCCTATCTCATACACTACAGTGTTTTACCGAAAGGATTCTTGAAACAAAGGATTCTAAATGTGTTAAATTATCAGTTCATACTGAGTACAAAAAAAGACACACATTCGCAGACAACACTGCAAGCCATACAAATATGTGCCTTTAAACACTTCGCTTTATTTGCTTAATTGCATTTATGTTTGTGTGCATCTCTGCTGAATACAGATGTCATAGGAAGAAAAAAAAACAAATGTCCTCCCTTATTAAGGCACCACACAAGCGTTAATGGATGGCGACTTGCACTGCCAAATCAACAAAGATGTGCATAAAACAAAGAACATAAATAACCAAGCAAAGAGAAAAACAGAAACTACAAGAAAGCAATGGGGGCTGCTCCCCCATGAGACTGACAGTAAAATATAAATATGAACATAAAGTAAACATAACTATTATCAACAAATACAAGAAAATGTCTGACACTCTCGCTTAACATATTATAATGGTAAAAGTAAACCTGGGCAAGAACATACATAAAATTCATCACCAGAGGGTTAATGGCGTAGCAACTCAAGATAAGTAAGGGACTTCTCTGATTGCTGTCCTTATTAGCTTTACACTGTCCCTTGTTAGCTGCTTTGTTGCAAGAGTTAAGGGAATCACCATTTGATGGTTGCCCTCATTAGCAAGTGCATGGGGAAGCTAATGAGAGGTCCTGTAGTGAAGCAGATAGCCCATTCTCCTCATATAAGCCCAGTCCAGGAGAAGGGTTTGTTATTTATGCAAAATGTTCTTATTGCTGAGATGCTGGTAAGATCACAAACTTTTCAATGTCTGCATAAATGACCTCTCTTTCTGAACAGTTATCACTGTAATGAATGTGGGAACTCCCCACTATTACAAAACAAATGAGCCTGAGGCAAGTAGAGGGAGAGTTGGTGGTCAGCAGAAGGGGGGGGCACCGAGAAAACAAATTGTGGACAAAGACCCCAAACTGGGGACCCTTTATAATACTGCCCACATCCATTTAGAAAGTTTACAGAATAAGATTATTTGCATCAATACATGTTTTCTGATGAACAAGAAATATTAAGTGAAATTACTTGACTTTAAAACTCACCATTTTGTCACCAAATTACAAATATTTTTTGGGGCAGAGCAAACTGCTGCCGCAAAATTATAGATATCCCTGAAAATTAGGGATGGTTGAAAAGTTACCCTGGCACTTAAAAGAGGTCATAAAGCTATAAGATATCCATCAGTTTTATACCAACAAAGTGTGGCTCATCCTCTAGTGCTCACAAATCTGTTCCAGATTTTGTCCTTCACAACAACTTGGACTTCATCCTACACTAGATGGCTCAAAGTTGACACTCTCAACATCTTGAATTCTAGTAATGCATTTGCATGCTGCTGTCTTGCCCATCCCTTTTTCCTTGCAACATATATGGGAGTTTGTGTCCTGTGTCCATGATATGGTTCTAGGCTTTGATATGAAGTAGACACTGAAGGTCCACATAACAATAAAGAGAGTTATGTACTTACCATAAAACTTGGCATCTGTGTTATCTTATGTCATTATTCATCACTCTTGGGTCGTTGGATCCGACATCGAATCCGAGCTGGCAACTTTGCAGACACCTTCTAGGCTCGAGCTCCTCCCACTTACATGATCCCTTACTGCCTTCTAACCCCTGAGATCAAGTTTGTCCTAAATTCAGAGAGCAGCTAACAAAGACCTTGACCAGCAGACAGGACATCTCTGCTTCCTCTAGGTCCCGTAGGACATGGGAAGGAAGGAGGGATAGTGATGAATAGTGGCACAGGATAACACAGATGCCAGGTTATGGTAAGTACATAACTTATCTTAAGTTATCCATGTCACTATTACTCACTCTTGGGTCAGAGTATCCAGCTACCTTAAATCCTGGGTGGCCTCATGGAAGGACATGCTGAAGAACTGTGGAGCAAAAGGAAGCCCTGTTCCTGGAGACAATGCCAAGCTTATAATGACTGACAAAAGTGTGAGGAGTAGACCAGGTGTCTGCAGCACAAATTTCATCTACGGAATGACGTGCCAGACAGGCATCTGATGTAGCCATTGATCTAGTGGAATGAGCACTGATTGGACCTGGTAAGGACAAGCCTTTAGAAGAATAGGCAAAGGAAATGCACATTGGAGACTGGCTGACCCCTTCTGTTAAGAGAGAATGCCACCAAACAGCTGGTCAGATCTGCAGAAAACTTTTGTTCTATCCTAGTAGAACCGTAACTATCTAGGAACATCAAGCATGTGCATCAGATATTCCCCTTTATTAGAAAAGTTAGGGAAGAAAACCGGCAATTGAATTGACAGGTTCAGATTTGCTTCTGTGGCCATCTTGGGCATGAAGGAAGAATTAGTTTGAAGAGCCATTTTGTCTTTATAAAACAACATATAATGTGGTTTGATAGAAAAAGCCTGCAGCTCTGAAACTCCTCTTGCCAAAGTTATGGCTACCAGACAGGCGGTCTTCCGTGACAAGAATTTCCTGTCACATGTAGCAGCAGGCTGTGTAAGAGATTGCAGCAGAAAGGAAAGGTCCCAAGGAGGGGAAAGATCCTTAACAAGAGGCTAGAGCAGGAAAAACACCCTTCAAAAATGCCTTGCAAAAGGCGAGAGGAAAAGGTAGGAGCCTCGCAAACATAAAAGTTGGAGATAGCTGCCAATGGCACTTTGATAGTACAGAAGCTAGCTCCTTGCTGAAAAACAGTAAGATGTCTGGGATGGAAGCCATGAAGGGGTCCAAATTTTGCTGCTTAGCCCAAAAAGAAAACCTTTTCCACTTACTGGTGTACACCTTCCTTGCGGATGACTTCAGAGAGGCCAGAATAATGTCCTTGACAGGAGAAGCAAGCCTGGACTGATCCAAGAGTTCGGGAAGTGGACAAACCGTGCCATCAGATGAGGAGTCTGAAGGCTGGGAATCGGAAGCTGGGAGGGATGGGAAATCAGATCTGGAAGGGGATTTGGTACCCAAGGGAGGGATACTTCAAATGAGACCATAGGAGGGGAAACCACACCTGCCGAAGCCAAAAGGGGGAGATGAAGACCAAGGTAACCATGATGCGTCGAGCTTTCTGAAGAACTCTTGGAATGAAGATAGGAGGATAGGCGTAAAGACCAGGAGGCCAACAATGAACCAGAGCATCCCTGGGGTACTTCCCGACAGGGTGAATCAGGGCAAAATACCGGCTGCATTTGTGGTTGAGAGAGGACGTGAACATATCGCAGCTTGGCTGACCCCAGCAAAGGAAGATTTCCTTCGCCACTGAAGGATTCAGGGACCACTCGTGAGGACTCAAGATTGCCCTGCTGAGTCTGTCCACCAATATATTGGACTCGCAGGGAATGTGCATTGCAAGAAACAAGTGCCCCAAAGACATCGCCCATTCTTACACCCTCATGGCCTCGCCACAAAGCAGATAAGAGCGTGTACCCCCTTGCTTGTTGATGTACCACACAAAGTACAGTTGTGCGCACTTACCATAAATGCAGATGTTTGAGTGTATTCACTGTTGCAGTCATCACATTTGGATTATCTGCTTGCAGTAGCCCTCAGTCAGCCTGATTATCAAAGTATTTTGTCCTGCGTCGGTTACTGTCTCCCCTTCCATGACGTCATGTAGTCAGGGGTATAAAGCATGCAGCCGGCGCCACTACATCAGTTTTTCTTGCCCCAGATGTCAGGTGCCCCCATAACGGGAAGCAATTATATAAAAGGTTATACCTCCAACAAAAAAGCAAATACACCAAAAAGCTTTAAGCATAGTAAACAAGAATGGAGGTATAATCAATAGAAAGGAGGGGCTGGAGGGAGGGTAACCAGGACTGCAACAGTGAATACACTCTAACATCTACATTTATGGTAAGTGTACACAACTGTACTATGTTCTTCGTGTTTCACTGTTGCAATCATCACATTTGGGTAGATTCCCAAAGCTAAGGATGGAAGGATGTAATTAGATAGCATTAGGACCAGCTATAAGGCCCTGCAAAACTGCAGTGGCAAAGCCAGCTCTGGATTTAGAAAAAATTGGCAAGTGGTAATACTTGGTGAAGGTATGTACAGAACTCCAGGTAGCAGCTTCTAGGATGACTCTGGTAGGGACACCTCTGAGAAAGGCTGTAGAGGTAGATGCTGCCCTGGTTGAATGTGGGCTTATCCCCTGTGGGGTAGGTTTTCCATGGTGCTTATAGCACAAATAAATGCAATGGCTTATCCATTTAGAAATGATTTGCTTTGAAATGGCCTTCCCCTCTGCCCCAGCAGCAAATGCAACCAGCAGCTGTTCAGATGACCTGAGAGACTTTGTCATGTCCAAGTAAAATCTAAGTTGTCTGTGCACGTCCAAGGAGTGCAGTATTTGTTCCCCTTTGTTCTGTGGATTAGAAAAGAAGGTTGGCAAATGAATGGACTGATTAAGGGCCACACTGGATACCACCTTGGGCATGAAGGAGGGATTAGTCCTGAGGGACACCCTGTCAGCAAGAAAGATGATGAAAGGCTCCACTGCCATGAGGGCCTGTAATTCAGACACCCTTCTTGCTGAAGTGATGACTAGAAGGAAGTCTGCTTTCCAGGAAAGGAATTTCAAGTCTGCATTTGCAGCTGGCTCAAAGGGAGGTAGAGTGAGCTTTTTCAATACTAAGTTAAGGTCCCAGGCTGGAGTAGGGGCTCTCCTGGGTGGTCTTAAGTTTTTGGCTCCTCTGAGGAATTGCTTCAGCAGTGGATGAGAGAGGAGGGTGGTTCTGTATTGTAATGAGCTGAAACGGCTGAGGCATGAATTTTGATGGAGGAAAAGGAAAGGCCCTTGTGAAGCATCTCAGTTAAGTATTGAAGAATATGGAGTAAATTGGATGCTGCTGTGCCCATCCCTGGAGTTTGGCTCCAGGAATAGAATATTTTCCATTTTTCAGCATAGGATTTTCTAGTACTAGGCCTCCTTGCCTCCAGAATGACATCCATCACCTGCTTACTGAGGGATGGTAACTGAGAGATCAGGTAATTAGCCAGGCTGCCAGGTTCAGGGTTGGAAGCTGTGGGTGCAGAATCTGGCCCTCCTGCTGGGACAGCAGGGCAGGGGTCTGAAGCAGGTACCATGGTGCCAGCAGTGACAGACTGCGCAAGAGGGGGTGTACCAGTGTTGGCGTGGCCAGTCTGGTTTAATCAGTATTGTCCTTGGTTTGTCCCGTTTGATCTTTAGTAATATCTTGGAGAAGAGAGGCAGGGGGGGAAATGCATAAACTGCTAGGTTTTTCTAGGTGAAGGACAGAGCATCCACTTTCCAAACTTGTTTGTGGGGAGTCCTTGTGCAGAATTTGTCCAATTGGTAGTCCTGGGGGGAGGCAAACAGGTCCATCTCTGGGCGCCACCATTTGTTTCTCAACATTTTGAATATCTTTGGTTCCAGTTTCCACTCGTGTGGGTCCATGAGATTTCTGCTTAGGTCATCTGCCAGTGTATTTAGCTTTCCTGGCAGGAATTGAGCCTGTAGGTGCACTTGGTAGCTCAAGGCTGTGTTCCAAAGAGTCATGGCTAGTCTGCAGAGAGGGTATGAGTGGGGTCCTCCCTGCTTGTTTATGTACCACATAACGGTGGTGTTGTCCGTCTTTACCAATAATTGTCCTGGAAGAATGTGGTCCTTGAAGGCTGTCCGAGCATTCTGTACAGCTAACATTTTTTTGATTGATATGCAGGTGCATTTGATTTGGGTTCCATATGCACTGCCCTGCCAAGTCAGCCCCCCCATGCATAGTCTGATGCATCTGTTAGGGTTTGGGCAGCAGGGGGTAGAGTGAATGGCAGTCACTTGTTTTGGTGGCAGACCTCTGCCCACCAAAGGAACTCTATCTATAGACAAGGTATGATAGGAATCATTGATTCTAGATCCTGAGAATGTTGACACCATAGTCTTTTAAGATACCATTGTAGTTTCCTCATATGCAGTCTTGCATACGGAATTAGTAGAATGCAACAGGCCAAGAACCCCAGGGCTTGCAGTATTTTCCTTGCAGATAGCTGGGTCTTTGTGGCCAGTAGTCTGAAGTAGGCTGTCAAATGAACTTGTTTCTCTGGTGTGAGGTAGGTCATCTGGGAAGCGGTATTCAAGCTTGCTCCCAGGAATACAATTTGTTGGCAGGGTACAAGATGTGATTTCTTTTCATTTAAGGTGTACCCCAGAGACGTCAGCAATTTCTTTACAAATGCCAGATGATTTAACAGTATGTCCTGGCCTTCTGCCTGAATTAGACAATCATCCAGGTATGGGTATATTTGAATATTTCATTGCCTGCAAAATGCAATGACTGGAGCTAGGCACTTTATGAATACACTGGGCGCAGTAGATAAGCCAAAGGGCAGTGCAGAGAACTGATAGTGCATGTAGCCTGCTCTGAAGCCTAGGTATCTTCTCTGCAAGATTCCCCTATTGGGAAGTGCAGGTAGGCTTCCTTTAAATCCAGTGTTGCCAACCAGACATCTTTGCAGCTGGGAAGCAGCTGATGAAGGGTTAGCATCTTGAATTTTGGGATTTTCAAAAATGTGTTTAGGATAGACAGGTCCAGGATAGGAAGCCATGAGTTGTCTTTTCTGAGCACCAGGAAAAGTCTTGAGTAGAAACCTTGCCCCTATTCTTCTTCTGGGACAGGTTGAACAGGCCTGATGCTTAAAAGAGAGAGAGACCTTGCTTTTGAGCCTCTGCCCACTGATTTAGGGGTAGGTCTGGCCAACGATTTGGGGTTGGTAAAGAGTGGAAATGGAATCTGTATTCTTAGGAAACTATATTTAAAACCCATTTGTCCTGGGTAATGATTTCCCAATTTTTTGCATGCAGGGCAATCTTTCCCCATAAAGGGGCAGTCAGTTGGGCAGGGCTTGGAAGGTTTAAAGTTAAGCCATTGAGACAATTTTTCATAGGGGGAGTCTTACTACTCCCTGCTTTGGAAGTGGGAGCCCCCCACTGCTTAGACCTGTGAGTACCTTGGGACTGAAGCCTGGGTGTTCTGCTGGATCTGGGTTTGGACACAGGAGACCTGGAAGAGGCAGGAAAGGACCAATTCCTAGAGGGCCAATGCCTACTAAATCTGGGAGGCTGCACTTGCAGGAAATCTTTAACAGTTTGCATAGATTTAGCTTTTTCCTCCATCTTTTTAAGTACTTCTTCTGCTTTGTTGCCAAAGAGGTGGCCTTGGTTTAATGGAGCATCCAGTAATTTAACTTTAACATGATCTGGCAAAGATTGCTCCTTAAGCCAAGCATGCCTTCTAAGTACAGACCCAGTGACAGCAGCCCTGCAAGATGCCTTCAATGAATCAAAACCACATTGCAAAGTATGTTTTCCAACTTGTTCAGCAGAATGCATTAAATCCTGCAAATCTTTATTTTCAGCACAGTCAGGAATCATTATTTTCTGTTTAAGCATACCAATAACATGCTGCTGATACTTTAACATATGAAACTGACAGTTTAAGGCCCTAATGGCCAAGGCTGCAGATGTGTATACCTTCTTACCCCATCTATCCAGTGCCCCGGAATCTCTATCAGAGGGGGTAGGATTTTTGGCAGTAGTAGCCTTAATGCCCTTGGGTCCCTGTGAAATGGTCTCAGGATCCGCAGTAGGATTTTTAAAGAGGAACTTGTGAGAGTCAGGTACCCTGTAATACCTATCAGGTTTTCTGGGAGTAGGAGGTAGAGAGTCTGGGGCCAGGCTAGATTCCAAGAAGGCATCCTCTACAATGTCCAGTACAGGAGGGATAGCTAAAAACCTGTGTTGAGGCAGGAGTAAGACTTCCCTAAGCCTCTTTTTGGAGTCAGAGTAATTCTGGCTTTCCCAGTGAAAATGCTCCCTAAGAGTATGCAAGATTTCACCAAAAGAAAAATCCTCTGGAAGGGAAGCAGAGGGAATGGAATCCTCTGCATCAGAATCCTCATAGGTAGATAAGGGCAAATCTTGGTCATCAGAGAAAGCAGAAATTTCAGAATCCTGATCAGAAGAATCAGAAGGAAAATCAGTCTTAAGTCTCTTAGAGGGGGAAGGGTGGCTTCCCCTGATCAGAGTAATAAGGTCTTCAGCCATTCGTATCATTTGTTTCTTAGGCATAGGGGCCTGACCATGTGGTCTGGGTGACGGTTTTCTAGGCATGGATCGAGTTTTAGGCCTTGAAGAAGATGGCGTCGGTTTAATATGCAAGTCAGTAGGCCTGAATACACCCTCGAGGCCGGTGCCTGCATAGCGGCTCTGGACCCATCCAAGGTAGAGACATCCGCAGGTTCCACAGCTGAAGAAGCATCTTGTGCCATACCGGACTCCGAATGGGTCTCAGTAGAGGCCTGCGAATCTGAAGTAGCGGGTATCAGGGGCTATGAAAGCACCTCACTGAGTACCGGTAAACTGGCGACTAGCTTAAGAGAAGCATCGTCGGCAGCTTTGGACCTATGCAGTCTGTTCTCTGTCTTTATCATTGCGTTTTTTCAGAATGTCGGTAGTCGGATGGCTTACCGAAGCCTATTCTGGATAATTGAACAGACTACCAAAATATTTAGAAGCATAAATGAACCAACGACGAATAGTACAAGGTTTGAATAAGGCACAAAACAGTCCGCGAGGTACGTCGTGGTCTGGGCCTAAGCAAGGAGTGCAGTACGAATGAAAATCTTTATGAGGTATTTGCTTTCCACAAGAAATACAATTGTTAACTTTTACCAACATTGGTTTAGAGCAAGAAAAAGGATCCCCAACGAGGTACTTAGCTTAGTTGAAGACTTCGGATCTGAAACTCGAAAATGAAAATTTCAGGAGTCGGCCGACTGGCACTTGCGAACTGCTTCTGCTTTGGGCAGTACACGGCAAGAAAGACTGATGTAATGGCATCGGCTGCATGCTTTATACCCCTGACGTCATGGAAGATGAGACAGCAACTGACACAGGACCCAAGACTTTGATAATCAGGCCGACTGAGGGCTACTGCAAGCAGATAACCCAAATGTGATGACTGCAACAGTGAAACACGAAGAACATCAGCTATGTTTGTCTATGTGAACTGCAATGGTACCTAGATGGAGGCAGTCCTGAAAGGCTTGCAATATGAGGAGGATTGCTCTCATCTCCAGTATGTTTATGTGGAGTTTGATTTCTGTGGAGGAGGTGACTCGGACGGTCTTTCCCTGGTAATGCCCCCTACCCCAACAGGGAAGCATCCGAGGTCACGGTGGCAGTGGGGGGAGGAAGAGAGAATGGTCTGCCTTCTAGGAGGGTGGGAGACTGAACCCACCAAAGAGATGACGCCTGCACACTGGAGTGAGACGGAGAGGCCATCATCAGATGAAACAGGGAAGACCACTGGACTGCTAGAGTCCACTGAAGAACCCTCATGCAGAACCTGGGTCACGGCACTAGACAGACTATCACCACCATGGACCCCAAGGCCCTGAGTATAAGGTGGACCTGGGGACGAGTCAGATCTAGAACGGATTGGACATCAGATCTAATGAGATGTACACGGCAAAGAGGGAGAGCTGCAATCACTGCCACAGTGTCTAGCTGAATCCCGATGAACTCCAAATTTTGGGATGGAATCAGATTCGATTTGGGGAGATTCACTGTAATCCCTAACTGATCAAATAGACAAAGCACATACTGAGTGGCTGCGGCCAGCCGATGCTTGGTCGGAGCCTGTGAGGAACCAATCATCAAGGTAAGGAAACACCTGGAATTCCTGCAGTCGCGTGTGAGCTGTGACCACTGCATTGCATTTTAACACCTAGGGGAATGTGGAGAAACCAAAGGGCAGGGTCCTGAACTGATGATGTTTGGTTCCTATGCGAAAGTGGAGATGTCTCCTGGAGTGCCTGTCTATTTTTATATGATAGCAAACATCCTGGCGATCCTCAGAGCACATCCAATCATCCTTGTGCAATAGAGGCACTATGGACTAGGCAGTGACCATCCAAGAACTTGGAATTCTTGACAGAGATTTAGCACACTGATGTCCAAAATTGGATACAGGTTCCCCCGTCTTCTTCGGCACCAAAAAGAAACGAGAGTAAGTTCCAGATTCTCGTTGTCCTGGGGGGACCTCTTGCATGGCTCTTTTGAAGAAGCTTGATCACTTCTTTCTGAGCTAATTCCCTCTAAAGGGGTGGCGCATCAGGGAGGTATCTCCTGACTGGAGGAGGAGACTGTGAAAAGGGAACAGAATAGTCCCTGGAAATAATGTTTAGCACCCAGTGATCTTTTGTAATGTTTGCCCATGTGAAAGAGTGCAGAGACAAACAACCCAACTGCCTCCAGGGTAGGACAGTCGGACAGCACCTGAGGAGTACTGAGGGGAAAGGTTCCTGGAGCCCTAAATTTGCAGACCCCCCTCTGCCTCTGGGGTGGCATCTACCATTGAACCCTCTCCTCCGACCTCTAGAAGTGAGTTCATCCTGAGCATCCTGAAAGGCCAACTGCGACTTGCAAAATCACATTTTCCTGGCCCCTTGTTGCGTCTTGGAGAAGGAGCACTAAAGGGTAGAAAATTTGATTCCCACAACCAATAAGGTCATTTGCTCACTGCAGGTGTATCTTTGACTGAGGGGCCAAAGAGGGCACATCCATCGAAGGGGGCAATGTTGAAGGATGCCTTAAAGGACTCCGCAAATCTGCAAAAGCATAGCCAGCTGTGACACCCAATAGCGATGCCTGTACCAGCTGCTTGAGAGGCACCTTCCGTAGCACTGGCAATTGGCTTCATCGAGGAATTAGCTAGGGAAGTGAGTGTAGACAGCTTGGGGGACACCTTATTTAGCTCCCCAGCAGGCAGCAACTCAGAAAGGGACGTGAAACTCCTTAACCAAGTCTGTCTGGATTCAGGTGAAATTTGCCAAGTAGTTGAGTGTTCACAGACCAGAGGTAGCCGAGGCGAAAACCTGCTTTCCATGTCTACCAATCGTCCGGGACACACTGTTAGGGGGATGAAGAGACATACTTTGCCTCACCAGCTCTTTCTTGCTGGTAGCAGCTAATACAATAGCATCGACTAGCACACCCTTAGACCAGAACTGCTTGACAGAAGAGGGGTTGAGAAATTTATCAGAGTGCTTGGGAACAGGCTACACAGTATTGGTTCTCCTTCCACACCCTGCTGGTGATAAGGTCTATAAATTGGTCAGCAGGGGAGGAAGCCAGGAGGTAGATGGCCCTCGTCCTGAAAGCCTTCAGGAACACAGACTCCTCGGAACACAGGGGTAGGGAAGTCCATCCACCTTTAAATTTGAGGATCTCCAACATGTCCCGAAAGGAGACATCTTCAGGCAGAGACCCGGGGGACCCATCCCCTTCATCGAGGTCCATATCCTCCGTGACAGAATACGTAGGGAAGTCTAGGTGCCTCCTCTTGTACAATTCTCTTTCAAGGCACCTCCTCCAGGGGCCTCATAGGAGGATATGGAAGACAAGAGGACCCCAAGGGTGGTGACTCCCAACTGAAGGCTAGTATGATAGGGCTGACAGGGAACAGAATGAGAAGATTCCGCTCTCGGGAGAGGGGGGCTGGGATGGTCCCTGGACAGCCGAGGAGGCAACTCTTGTGGAGGAAAACGTCATCTCTAGAACCTAGAAGGCCGAAGCAACCCAGCACCTCCTGGCCTCTGGGCAGTACCAGCCCTGAGTCGTCAAGGGCAGATGCACCAAGGGGAAGAGACCAGTCCAAGAAAACAGGTCCAGAGCCCCCACCCAAGGACTCCAGTGCGACAGGTTGGGACCAGAACCCCATCTGCCCAAGGGGATGCCGAGTAGAGGCAGTCAGGAACTCCAACAGGGTAGAGATGGAGTGACCTCTAAGGACCCCCATATCTCTTAACCTATGTGACCCAGGGCCTGAAAATCCAAAACCACCTGAGTTGGACAAGGAGAAGCCAGCAAAGGGGATGGACTCCTGGCCAGATGAACAAGGGACGCAAGAACGCAAACTCAATCTGAGCCTTGAGAAAGGACGTCAACATCCTGTCCATATTGGTCGGGAGTAGGCTCCTGGAGGACCTAGATGGGGGATGGATGTCTGGAGCCCACGGACCCTCCCCTGCCTATTCGAAGATCAACTCCTGGCCGTGGAAGCAGAAGAGGACTGCCCAAAGCCAGAAAGTACAGTTGTGTACACTTACCATAAATGTAGATGTTCAAGTGTATTCGCTGTTGCAGTCATCACACTTGGATCATCTGCCTGCAGGTAGCCCTCAGTCGGCCCGAATACCAGTGTCTTGGTATTTCTGCATCGGATGCTGTCGCCTCATCCATGACATCAGGTCGTCAGGGGTATAAAACATGCAGCAGATGCCATTACATCAGTTTTTCTTGCCCCAGATGTCAGGAGCCCCCAAAACAGGAAGGAATCAAATGGTGTGGAACACCTCCAGTAAAAAGCAAATACCACTTCCAGAAGATATGGTCAAAAAAAAGGATAGGTAGAAAGACAAGGGGCTGGAGGGAGGGTAACCAGGACTGAAACAGTGAATAAACTCGAACATCTACATTTATGGCAAGTGTACACAACTGTACTATGTTCATCATGTTTGACTGTTGCAGTCATCACACTTGGGTTGATTCCCAAAGCTGAGGAAGGGTGGAGGCAGTCAAGAAGTAGTAGGGCTGGCTAGCAGGCCTTGTAAGACCACTGTGGCAAATCCAGCTCAGGATTTAGAAAAGATAGGCAAGTGGTAATGCTTGAAGTAATGCTTGGTGAAGTTGTGTACAGAACTCCAGATTGCAGCTTCCAGGATGCCCCTGGAAGGGACTCCCGCTGAAAAAAGCTGCAGAAGTTGAGGTAGCCATAGTGGAATGAGGCCTGCTCCCCTGTGGGGTAGGTTTTCCATGGTGTTTGTAGCAGAAATGGATGCAGTGTGCTATCCATTTAGAAATGGTTTCTTTCGAAATGGCCTTGCCCTCTGCCCCTGTAGCAAAGCTGACTAGCAGCTGGTCAGATTTTCCTGAAAGGTTTATTCCTGTCAAGGTAGAACATGAGCTGTCTGTGCACATCCAAGGAGTGCAGGATCCTTTCCCCTTTATTCTGAGGATTAGGAAAAAAGGTTGGCAAATGGATGGATTGATTTAAAGCCACACTGGATACCACATTGGGCATAAAAGATGGGTTAGTCATGCGGGAAACCCTGTCCACATGGAAGATAATGAAGGGTTCCACAGTCATAAGGGCCTGTAACTCCAACACTCGTCTTGAAGTGATGGCTAGCAATAATGCTGTTTTCCAAGAGAGAAATTTTAACTCTGCTGTAGCAGCAGGCTCAAAAGCGGGAAACGTGAGCTTCTCTAGTACAAAGTTAAGGTCTCAGGCAAGAGTGAGAGCTCCCCTTGTGGAGTCTTAAATTGTTAGCTCCTCTCAGGAACTGTTTGATCAGAGGGTGAGAGAAGAGGGGTGGCTCAGTATTGTAATGAGCTGAGATGGCAGAGGCATGAATCTTAACTGATGAGAAGGATAGGCCTTTGTGGAGCAGATCTGCTAGGTAATCTACGATTTGAGGCAAGAAGGGCACAACTGTGTCCTTCCCTTGAGAATGGCTCCAAGAACAGTATATATTCCACTTTTCTGAATAGGATTTCCTAGTACTGTGCCTTCTGGCCTCAAGGATAACATCCAGCACCTGTTTGCTGAGGGTTCCTGGTGATGTATTCAGGGAATAAGCCAGGCTGCCAGGTTCAGGGTTTGCAGCTGAGGATTCAAAATCTGTCCCTCCTGCTGGGATAGCAGAGAGGGGGTCTGCTGTAGGTGCCACGGCGGCACTGCTGTCAGACTGTGTAGAGTGGGTTCCAGTGCTGGCGTGGCCAGTCTGGTGCAATAAGAACTGTCCTTGGCCTGTCCTGTTTGATCTTGAGTACTACTTTTGGAAGGTGGGGGAAAGGCATAGATTCAGAAGTTTTCCCATGTGAAGGATAGGGCATCCACTTTCCAAGCTTGGCTGTGGGGAATTCTGGTGCAAAATTTGTTTAGTTGATGATTTTGGGGGGACGCAAAGAGGTCCACCTCTGGTGCCTGCCACCTGTGTATTAGAAGTTTGAATGAGTTTGGTTCCAGTTTCCACTCATGTGGGTCCATTAGATTTCTGCTTAAGTCGTCTGCCAGTGAATTTTGTTTGCCTGGCAGGAATTGCGCTTGCAGGTGCACTTGGTTGCTTAAGGCTGTATTCCACAAAGCCATGGCTAACCTGCAGAGTGGGTAGGAGTGAGTTCCCCCCGGCCTGTTTATGTACCACATAACTGTGGTGTCTGTCTTTATCAGGAGTTGTCCTGGCAGGATAAGGTATGCGAAGTGTGTCAGTGCATTCTGTACAGCTAACATTTCTTTTTGATTGATATGCAGGTTTATTTGTCCTGGGCTCCATTTGCCTTGAATGCATTTGCCTGCCATGTGAGCACCCCAAGCATAGTCTGATGTGTCTGTTGTCAGAGTTTGGATGGTGGGGGGGGGGGTTGTGGGAAAGGGAGTCCCTTGTGGTTGCAAGCCTCTGCCCACCAAAGGAACTCTGTCCTTGGGCAAGGAATGATAGGAATCACTGCTTCCAGGTCCTGGGAATGTTGACACCAGAGACTTTTTAAGTACCACTGAAGTTTCTTCATATGCAGTCTTGCATATGGAATCAGCAGAATACATGAGGCCCATGAATCCTAGGGCTTGCAGTATTTTTCTTGCAGATAGCTAGGTTTGGGTGGCCAGTAGTTTGAAATAAGTTGTCAAAAAATGAGAAGTTATGTGCCTACCATAACGTTCCATGTTAATTGTCTTCTCTTGCCTTCTTTCTTGCTGGATGGGTTCGGAGCCAATCCTCGGCTCCGACTCGGCCACTTACTAAAGCTCGAGAGCTAATTTTACCGGCTCGAGGCAACCCTATATCCCATGATGCTAGGCGATAACTACCCAGATCTCGTTTGGTAGCTAAAGAAAAATTATGCAATATAGTCCTCCAATTGAAGAGGAGGAGGAAAAAGGGAATAATCCCACCAAGGAAACCAATATAATCTAGTGACACTAGGACAAGCTATTTGGCTGGAAATGCTAGATCAGGACTCTTCAAGGAAGAGGAACAATCTTCTCGGTCTGTCCAGGCTAGGGGGATGGTGTGCGGGACGCAAGAAAGAAGGCGAGAGAAGACAACTAACATAGAACGTTATGGTAGGTACATAACTTCTCAATGTTAAGTTGTCAATCTCGCCTTCATTCTTGCTGGATGGGACCGCGTCCCTAGCACCTTCATCCTGGGTGGCTCAATGGAACAGACTCTTGAGAATGGTGGAACCAAAATTTGCCCTGTTTCTGGAGGCCAAGTCCAATTTGTAATGCAAAACAAAGGTATGAGGAGAGGCCCATGTGGCTGCTGCACAAATAGTGTCTATTGGTAGTCTAGCTTGAAAAGCTGTAGATGTAGCTAGTGCTCTAGTTGAAAGGGCTTTTGGCCTAGAAGTCAACTCTCTACCTCTGAGTTGATAAATACATGTAATCACAGAAGATAGCCACCTAGATAGGGTTACCTTAGATACCAGAAGGCCTTTCCTGTTCTCTGCATACGATAAAAACAGTTGATCAGATTTCCTGATTTGTTGGTTCTGTCCAAATAATATCGGAGCTGGCGATGAACATCCAGATAATGTAGTTTTTGCTCTGCTCTATTAGTATAATTTGGGAAAAAAACTGGGAGATCAATAGATTGATTTAAGTTTGTCTGCAACGCCACCTTGGGTAAGAAAGACGGATTAGTCCTTAGGGAAACTCTGTCTTTGTGGAAGATTAAGTAGGGAGGACGAATGCAGAGGTCATGAAGCTCAGATACTCTTCCTAGCAGAAGTAATGGCGACTAGGAAGAGTGTCTTCCAGGAAAGAAATTTCAATGAACAGGAAGCCGCAGGTTCAAAGGGGGGAAGAATCAAGGATGTTAAGACTAAATTTAGATCCCACTGTGGTGGAGGGTCTTTGATCGGAGGCTTAAGTAAAAATACACCTCTAAGGAATGCTTTGCAAAGCTTATGGGACATGATGTTGCGGTCCGACAAGCCTATATGAAAATTTGAAATGGCTGCCAACTGAACTTTTACTGTGGAGGAAGAAGATCCTGAGTGAAAAATTTCAGCTAGGAAGTCCAAGACCGAATGAATCGGAGCAGTAAAGGGATCTATATTTCTAGCTTTTGCCCAGAAGGAGAAACGTTGCCATTTACTAGTGTAAATCCTTCTGGTGGAAGATTTAAGGGAAGCTACTATGATATCCCGGAAAGGATTAGAAATCATAGGAAGCCGTGAGGTTGAGAGAAGGTATGGATTGGTGCAGCTGCCCCGACTGGTGGTTCAGAAGATCTGGAACTGGGTCCAGATGCCAAGGCTGTACCAAAAGATAACAATGCAGGAACGGAAACCATATCTGTCGAGGCCAATAAGGGGCAATGAGAATCATCTTGGCTCTCAAGGCGGTTGCTTTTGAATTACTTGTGGTATTAGAGGAAAAGGTGGAAAAGCATAGAGAAGTCCCCGGGGCCGATCTTGGACTAGAGCGTCTCTGGGGGGATGGCCTGGAAGGGGGAAGAGGGTGAAGAAGTCGATGCATTTGCTGTTTTGAGGCGTAGCAAAAAGATCGCAGCAAGGAAGGCCCCACTTCTGAAAAATCTCTTCCGTCACAGATAGTTTGAGAGACCACTCGTGAGGCATGAGAATAGCTCTGCTCAACCTGTCCGCTATGATGTTGAACTTCCTGGGGATATGCGTTGCTATCAGAAACCGCTGAGAAGAGATTGCCCACTGCCAAAATCTGAGTGCCTCTCGACAGGGAATAGGACTTGGTTCCGCCCTGCTTGTTGATATACCACACTACGGACATAATGTCCGTTTGGATTGCAATAGTCCCCAGGGGAAGAGAGTCGTGGAGGGCTTGCAACGTTAAAAGCACTGCTCTCATCTCCAGGACATTTATATGCAGGTGGCATTCGAAAGGTTGCCAAGTGCCATGGACCATCCTGCTCTGAAAATGCCCCCCCCCCACCCCACCCAATCAGGGAGGCGTCCGATGTAACCGTGGCGACCAGGGAGGGAGGAACAAAGGATCTGCCTTGATGGACTTGAGGGGACAATATCCACCAGGACAGATGCCTTTTGCAAGCTGGAGTTACCATGATCTTGTGATGCATAGGGAGTCGTTGAAAAGACCATTGGGCGAAAAGCATCCACTGTAGGAGACGCATGTAAAAGCGGGCAAGGGGAATAAGTGTTATAGCGGCCGCCATAAGACCCAATACTTTCAGGACATACCTGGCCTGAATTTTGTCGCTTTGAAGAAGAACATGGATGTGGTTTTGAATATCTAAGACCCTTTGATCCGTTAACTTTGCTGAAAGTTGTACGGTGTCCAAATTGGCACCTATAAAGGTAATAGATTGACAAGGCAGATTTTTCGAAATTTATAGAGATTCCTAGCCCTCTGCAAATGTGAATGGTGTAATCTCTGGCTTGGAGAAGTTGATGCCTGGTGGTGGCAGTGAGGAGCCAGTCGTCTAGATATGGAAACACCTGGAATCCTTGACGTCTCAGGTGAGCCGTAACCGCTGCCATACATTTGGTGAACACTCTGGGGCCTGTAGTGAGACCAAAGGGCAGGGCTCTGAATTGGTAGTGACTGGCCCCCAGCCGAAAGCGGAGAAACCTTATGGAGCGCCTGTGAATTTTGATGTGATAGTACGCATCCTGAAGGTCCACGGAGCACATCCAATTGTCCTTGCCCAGAAAGAGTGGAATGGACTGTAGCGTGACCATCCGGAATCTTGTTCTCTTTACAAACTTGTTTAGTTTGCTGAGATCTAATATTGGTCTCCAGTCCCCTGTCTTTTTCGGTACCAAAAAGAACCTTGAGTAGATTCCGGATCCTAATTGGTCTGCTGGGACTGGCTGGATGGCTCTTTTTGCTAGCAGCTTTGAAATCTCTGGTACTGCTAGTTCCCTTAGACTGGATGGAACGTCTGGAATGGTTCTCTCTTGCTGAATTGGGGTTTGGATAAAGGGAATTTTGTAACCCTCGGATATGATCGAATGTACCCATTTGTCTTGAGTAAGGGAAAGCCAGGCTTTTGGGTACAGCGACAATCTCCCACCGACTGCCTCCAAAGGTGGACAATCGGGCAACATCTCAGGGATGCTGGAAGGGTTTGTCAGAGAGAAGCTCCCTGCTACCCTGATTCTGCGGACCCTCTCTGCCCCTAGGGTGGCGTCTGTTGTTGTTACCCCCTCTGCCTCTGGGGGTAAACTGACCTCGTGCGTCAGGCGTGACTCCTTGAGATTTGCGGAACCACATTTTCCCACCCTTCTGACCCTTAGGGTATGGTCTTGAAGGGGTGGAGAAACGGACTCCTACGGCAGAAAGAGTCTTGCCATCTTGTTCGCATCTGGTCAAGGTGTCTTTCACCTGAGGTCCGAACAAGGTCGAACCATCAAAAGGGGAATTTGTGAGGGACGCCTTGAAGGGGTCTGCAAAATTACAAAGCCGCATCCAGGCGTGACGCCTTAATGCCACTCCTGTGCCTGCGGCCCTACTCGCTCCATTGGCTGCATATGAAATGAGCCGCATGGAGGAGTTAACAATAGAGTTTAGGGTTCCTAGCTGTGAGTTAATTTTATCCTGGGAACCAGCAGCTGACGGATCCTGTAAAACTTCTCCCAACTCTTTGAGAACATCTCTCTGAAGGCAGGTGAAGTGACACAAGTAATTCAGCGACTGCATGGCAAAGGTCGCTGAAGAAAACATCTGCTTACCGTACTTATCCATAGTCCTAGAATCCTTGTTAGGAGGATGGATAGGTACTGAAAAATCGGCTAGTTCCTTCTTGGTGGCTGCAGCCACCACCATGGCATCAACCGGGACACCTTTTGTCAAAAATTGCCTATCAGCTGGGGCCATAATGAATTTAGAAGGCCTCCGAAGAGTGGGTTCCACCGAATCTGGGGCCGTCCACGCCTTCCGAGCCACCACATCCATAAGGGGGTCGAAAGGCGGAGACACCCAGGAGGTGGAGGGTCGAGAACCAAACGCCTCCAGGTAAACAGACTCGTCCTCGGAAGGATTAAGGGAAGGCCAGTTCCCCCTCTGCTTAAGGATTTCAAGGATGTCTGAGAAAGAGACATCCGCAGAGGGGGACCTTGGGGATCCCTCAGACTCATCCAAGTTGGTATCGGATGTAATAGACTCGGGGGAGTCCAGATGTTTCCTCTTACATGTCCTCTTACACGGATGCTCACCTGACGGGTCAGGAGAAGCCTCGGAAGAGGAAGATATTCCCAGTGGGGAAACCTGAGGCGTTGGATCTCTGGGCCCGGGAGCAAGAGAGTGGGAAGAGACATCAGCAGGCACTGTAGTGGGAGGAGCTGATGGAACTGACCGTTGACTATGCCCTAGGGCTAGTACACTCCTCATCACCTCGAAGGCTCCCCCATCAGAGAGGCCAGAGGGCTCCCGCTCCGAAGAGGTAGGAACCCCAGGCCGCACAGACAGGGACGGCTCCGAGGCCGATGTCGGGGCAGAGCTCACCAGCGCCGACACTCCGAGAGGGAGAACGGGGTCGGACAAGGTTTTGATGCCACTCGCCCCCTCGGAGCCGGCGAGAGAGACCAGATGCCCGGATCCCTCCAATGAAGGCATCAAGGAGGAGATTGGAGCAGAGGACGACGGAGCCGAAGGGGGAGGTATTGGCTCCGATGCCACAACAGTCACGGCTCCGAGGAGCTCCGGCTCCGAACTCTGGGGGAGAGTCGAAGGAGGAATAATAGGTGGATTTGTAATAGCTACCGTCTGATGAGATGGGCTATGGAGCATTTGGGCCAATGCCTGAGACTTTAATAGCCTACTCACCACTCTCTCAAGGTCATGGTCAGAAAGCCTGGACGACCGAGAAGATCGGCTCCGATGGCTCCGCTCCGAGAGCAGGGGTGATCTCGGAGCCGAATGGATAGACTCCAACGATGGGGATCTTGACCTCTTTCTGGAGGTGGATGGAGCCGAAGGAGCCGAGGATACATCGGCTCCAGCCGGAGCCGACCGTGAGTGCAAAGATTCAGCGGTATCGGCACCGAGTGGAGCCGATACTGGAAGCTGTGACACAGAAGGATCAGCTCCGGCCGGAGCCGATCCTGTCACAGAAGGTGAGCCAGCAGCCGACGGCTTGGGACTCGGAGCCGATGGCATTGCTGGCTTCGAGGGCTTCCCCGGCGCAGACTTAGTCGGGGAGCTCTCGGGCTTTAACAAGCCCCTCAATATTAATTTGTTCCTGCGCTCCTGCAGGACTCTTGGGCTGAATGCGTGGCACACGGAACAAGAGTCCTGTAGGTGCAGGGGTCCCAGGCAGTAAACACAAGAAGTGTGACCGTCTGTCAGAGACATTTTCTGACAGCACGAGTCACACTTCTTGAAGCCTGGGACCTTTGTGTCCTTCGACATAACAGTGTCAAGGGAGCATCAGAGTAAAAAACACACACAAACACCCAATCAAAATATAAATAATAAAAAACAGGGATACTGACACACCCAAACACTCCACAGAATCCCTGACAAGAATTAGGAAAGGGGCAGGCTTAAGGCCTAACCTAGGGGAAGGGATATATAACTGGGATAAGGGAAACACAAGGTACTAACGGGGAATAGGGTTTAATTAACTGTTACAAGTTAAAACAATAAAAGGAGTGGGAACTAAGACAAAAAAGGGGCGACTAAAAGTCTGAAATTTGAAAACTTACCAAGAGCCGGTAAAAACGCACCTCGCAAGCAAAAGCGGCAAACGAGATCTGGGTAGTTATCGCCAAGCATCATGGGATATAGGGTTGCCTCGAGCCTGTAAAATTAGCTCTTGAGCTTTAGTAAGTGGCAGAGTCCATCCAGCAAGAATGAAGGCGAGATTGACAACTTAACATCCCTGCTTTTCTGGAGTGAGGAATGCCATCTGGGAAGTTGTGTTCAAGCTTGCTCCCAGGAATACAATCTTTTGGCTTGGTACCACATGTGATTTCTTTTCACTGATGGTATACCCCAGAGAAGTTAAGAGTCTCTTTACAAACATCAGGTGCTGAAGTAGCAATTCCTGACTGTCCGCCTGAATCAGGCAATTGTCCAAGCATGGGTAAATTTGAATATTTCTCTGCCTGCAGTAAGCAATGGCTGGAGCCAGGCACTTTGTGAATACCCTGGGCGGAGTAGATTAGCCAAAGGGGAGTGCAGAGAACTGATGCATAGAGCCTGCTCTGAAATGTAGATATTTCCTGCAAGATTCCCTTATGGGGATGTGCAGATAAGCTTCGTTTAAGTCTAGGGTGACTAGCCAGGAGTCCTCAGCTAGCATAGGGCACCAATCTCCTTCAGAGTTCTCTTTCCTGGGCACCAAGGACAGCCTGGAGTAGAAACCCTGACACTGAGAAAATAAAGTACTTGCTTTTTGGTCTCTGTCCACTGGTTTGGAGGAAGGTCTGGCAATCCACTTGGCAGAGAGTGGAAATAGAATCTGTATCCCTGGGATACAATGTGGAGTGACATAATGGTTAAGGTGTTTACCTTATAAAGACAAGGTGCAGGGTTTGATTCTCACATGGGGGGAAATAGCTAGGCTTCAAATGGCTCACAAGGGCAGTTAGCCTGGTACTGATCTTTGAACCTTTGAACCTTTAAGACCCATTGGTCCTGGATAATATACCCCAGATTTTTGCATGCAGGGTGAGTTTTCCTCCTAGGGGTGCCAGTACTTCGGCATGGCTGGGAAGGATTAAGGATTAAGGACAAGTCATAGTGAACTTTTTCCATAGGGGGGTAGCTTACCACTCCCAGTTTTTGAGGAGGGAGCACTCCATTGTTTAGATCTGTGCATACCCTGAGACTGTAGTCTTTGTGGTCTGTTGCCCCTGGGTTTGGGCTGAGAAGGTCTGGAAGGGACTGGAAAGGACCAGTTTTTTTGAAGACCAATGCCTACAGAATCTAGGTGGCTGTACCTGTAAGAAATCTTTAACAGTTTGCATGGATTTAGCTCTTTCTTCCATCTTTTTAGGAATTTCTTCTGCTTTAGAGACAAACATTCTTGGTTTAATGGAGCATCAAGTAATTTTGCCTTGACATGGTCTGGCAAGATTTGTTCCTTCAGCCAAGCATGCCTTCTCAGAACAGACCCAGTGACAGCAGCCCTGCAAGATGCTTCTAAGGCATCAAAACCACACTGCAAAGTATGTTTACCAACTTGGTTTGCAGAATGCATTAAGTCTTGTAAGTTCTTATTTTCTGCACATCAGGAATCAACAACATTTTTGTTTAATTAAATCAATAATATACTGCTGGTACTTCAACATGTGAAACTGGCAATTTAAAGCCCTGACGGTAAGAGTTGCAGAGGTAAATACCTTCTTACCCGATCTGTCTAGAGCTCTAGAATCCCTGTCCGAAGGGGTAAGGTTTTTGGCTGTAGAAGCCTTAATACCTTTAGGTCCCTGGGAAATGTTCTCTGGATGAACAGTGGGATTTTTAGAGAGAAATTTGTGAGAGTCAGGTACTCTCTGTAGCATCTGTCAGGCTTTCTAGGAGCAGATGGTAAAGTATCAGGGGTAAGGCTGGATTCCATGAAGACATCTACAATACCCAGGACAGGGGGAAATAGCTAGAGGCCTATGCTGAGGCAAGTCTAAAAATTCCCTGAGTCTCTTTTTGGACTGTGGGTAGTCCTGGCATTCCCAGTGGAAATGCTCTCTTAGGGTATGCAAGGTTTCACAAAAAGAAAGGTCCTCTGGGGGGGGAGGCTGAGGGAATTGAATCCTCTGCATCCGAGTCCTCATAGGTAGATAAGGGTATGTCCTGGTAATCACAGGGGTCAGAGTCATCAGACTCATGGTTTGAAGAATCAGAAGGAAATTCAATTCTTTGTCTTTTAGTGGGGGAAGGCTGCCTTCCCCTAATTAAAGTAATAAGGTCTTCAGCCATTCTAAGCATTTGTTTCTGTGGCATAGGAACTTGAGAATGTGCTTTGGTTGTCTGTTTCCTAGGCGTAGTGTGAACTCTGGGACTGAGAAATTCAGTAAATTTAGTCATTAATGAAGTAGTCTGTTTAATACGAACATCATAAGGTCTGAATACACCCTCAGAAGCCGGTGCCTGCACAGCGGCTCTGGACCCATCCAAGGTAGAGACAAACGCAGGTTCCATAGTCGAAGAAGCATTTCACGGCATACCGGACTCCGAATGGGTCTCAGTAGAGGCCTGTAAATCTGTAGAAGCGGGTAACAGGGGCTGCGAAAGAGCCCGAGTACCAGCGGACTGGCGACTAGCTTAAAGAAAATGTCGTCGGCAGTTTTGGACCTATGCGGTCTGTCTTTACCTTTGCGTTTTTTCATAGGGTCGGTAGTCGGATGGCTTACCAAAGCCATTTCGGAATACGAAGAACAAGAGCGAAAGAATTGAGAGACAAAAATAGCCCGATGACAAATAGTTCGGGCATTGCACAAGGCAGAAAACCAACAGTGAGGGACGTCATGGTCTGGGCCTAAATAGGTGACGCAGTAAGAATGAAAACCTCTGAGGTATTTGCTTTCCACAGGCAAGACAATTGTTAACTTTTTCTGACATCGGTTAGAGCAAGAAAAAAGGAACCCCAACAGGGTACTTAGCTTTAGAAGACTTCAGGTTTGAAACTCGAAAAATTAAAATTTCAGGTAGCTGCCGACTGGCACTTGCGAACTGCTTCTGCTTTGGGCTCCCGCATGGCAAGAAAAGCTGATATAACGGCGTCAGCTGCATTTTTTTATACCACTGACATCATGGTTGAGGCGAAAGCATCCGACGCAGAAATCCCAAGACTCTGGTATTTGTGCCGACTGAGGGCTACCTGCTAGCAGATAACCCAAGTGTGATGACTGCAACAGTGAAACACGAAGAACATCTGCCAACGATACACTAGAAAAACACTAAACACTAAAAAGGAAATTACTAGAAAAATAATGCTACTTATATCCCCACTGGAGACTCGGGCATGAAAATCTGCATCTGATTTTGAGCATGGCAAACGAGATCTGAGGGGTTAGAGGGCAGCAAGGGATCATGTGAGTGGAAAGAGCTACAGCCTTGAAGCTGTCTACAAAGTTGCCGGCTCGGATCCAATGTCGGATCCTACAACCCAAGATTGAGGAATAGTGACACTGATATCAGATGAATGTACTTCCATCTTAAGAATACAGCACAGAGCAGACACTAGACTCAAGGTTCAGACTGACTGACAGTGGATCCATGTAGTGGTATCATCACAACTGCACAACTGTAACACCTTTTACATTACGCTTACAGACAGGTATCTAGAATGATTGAAATAAGTGCCAAATTTAGCAGGAAAACCGCTTACAGGGATTCGCATAAAAAACAAACCTCTTTTCCTACAGGATGTCAACTGCCTGCAAGTGCCTTCGAGGAGTGTCTTTAGAATTCTAACAAATATACCTGGTATGCCCTGCACAACCTGAGCCCCAACCTCTTAAAAGGGACTGCTGACATTCTGCACCCTATGCAAGCACCTCAAGTTATCACATGGGGGTCATCTGTAATCAGCTGTCTACCTCAATGCGACCATCATATTGAAGGCCTCAATTAGTAGGTCCCTTAAGTGTCATAATAAAGTACAGTTGTGTACACTTACCATAAACATAGATGTTAGTGTATTCACTGTTGCAGTCATCACATTTGGGTTATCCCTGCCAGGGTAGCCCTTAGCCGGCCCGAATGCCACAGGCTTAGTATTTCTGCATCGGTTGCTGTCACTTCAGGGCTGACGTCAGGTCATCAGTAGTATAAAGCAAGGCAGCCGGCACCATTAACTCAGTTTTTCTTGCCCTGTCAGGAGCCCCTCAAGTGGGAGCCAGGATATGGTAGAAGAACCCCACCAGTAGAAAGTAAATACCAAAATGTCCCTTGTAAGGAGAGAGAGAGAAAGAAGAAGGGGGTGAAGGGAGGGAAACTAGGAATGCAACAGTGAATACACTCGAACATCTACATTTATGGTAAGGGTACACAACTATACTATGTTCTTCATGTTTCACTGCTGCAATCACATTTTGGTCGATTCCCAAAACTGAGGAAGAGGGCGGAGGCAGTCAAGGAGACTAGGGGCTGGCTAGGATGCCCTGCAAGACTGCAGTGGCAAAGCCTGCCCTGGATTTGGAGAAGATAGGCAGGTGGTAATGTAAAGTGTGAACAGATGTCCAGGTGGCAGCCTCTTGTCCCTGGTGGGGACTCCTCTGAGGAAATCTGCAGAGGTGGTGGCTGCTCTGGTGGCGAGAGTCCTGATCCCCTTAGGGGGAGGCTTCCATGTTGCTTGTAACAGAAATGGATGCAATGTGCTATCCATTTAGAAATTGTTTGGAGATTACTTTGTTCTCTGCCCCTGCAGCAAAGCTAACCAGCACCTGATCAGACTTTCTGAATGATTTGATCCTGTCTAGATAGAATCTGAGCTGTCTGTGCACATCTAGAGAGTGCAGGATCCTTTTCCCCCTTGTTCTGTGGGTTAGGAAAAAAGTTGAGCAAATGAATGGATTTGGTTGAGAGCCACATTGGACACCACTTTGGGCATGAAGGATGGTTTTGTCCCGAGGGAAACCCTGTCAGCATGGAAGATGATGAAGGGCTCCATGGCCATGAGTGCTTGTAGCTCAGAAACCCTTCTGGCTGAAGTGATGACCAGAAGAAAAGCCGTCTTCCAGGAGAGAAATTTTAACTCTGCTGAAGATGCTGGCTCGAAGGGGGCAGGGTGAGCTTTCCAAAACAAAGTTTATGTCCCAAGCTGAGGTAGGTGCTTTTCTGGGTGGCCTCAAGTTGCAAGTCCTCTTGGGAATTGTTTGATCAGAGGGTGTGAGAAAAGGGGCTGCTGAGTGAGGAAATGAGCAGAGATAGCAGAGGCATGAATTTTAGAGAAAAAAAAAAAAAAGAGAGAGACCACTGTGTAGCAGGTCAGCTAGATAATCCAGGATGAGAGGGGGAGGGAGGGCTGTTTCGTATCGGCTCCTTTAGCCTGAATCCAGGTGCAGAACCTTTTCCATTTGTCAGCATAAGACTTTCTAGTGCTAGGGCGTCTGGCCTCACATATAACATCTAGTACACGGGTGTCAAACTCAATCATCTTTTATTTTTTCTTCTTTCGGCTGCTCCCATTCGGGGGTCGCCACAGCAGATCAACTGTTTCCAGTTCTTCCTGTCTTCTGCATCTTGCTCTGTCACACCAACCACCTGCATGTCCTCTCACCACATCTATAAACCTTATCTTAGGCCTTCCTCTTTTCCTGTTACTTGGCAGCTTCATCCTTAGAATCTTTTTCCCAATATACTCTGCATCCCGCCTCAGCACATGTCCAAACCAACGTCAACTTGCCTCTCCAAACCTTCCAAACTGGGCTGACCCTCTAATATACTTATTCCTAATCCTGTCCATCCTCGTCACACCCAGTGCAAATCTTATCTTCAACTCTGCCACGTCAAGCTCCGACTCCTGCCCTTTTGTCAATGCCACTGTCTCCAACCCATATAACATAGCTGGTCTCGCTACCCTCTTGTAGACCTTCCCTTTCACTCTTACTGGTACTCGTCAGTCACAAATCACTCCTGACAATCGTCTCCACAACTCCATCCTGCCTGCACTCTCTTCTTCACCTCTCTTCCACACTCACCATTACTCTGAACTGCTGATCCAAAGTATTTAAACTCATCCACCTTAGCCACCTCTACTCCTTGCATCCTCACCATTCCTCTATCCTCCCTCTCATTCACACACATATATTCTGTCTTAGTCCTGCTGACCTTCATTCCTCTTCTCTCTAGAGCATTATCTCTAGCTCTCCAGGGTCTCCTTCACCTGTTCCCTACTTTCACTACAGATCACAATGTCATCTGCAAACATCATAGTCCACGGGGACTCCTGTCTGATCTAGTCTGTCAACCTGTCCATCACCACTGCAAATAAGACAGGGCTCAGAGCTGATCCTTGATATAATCCCACTTTCACCTTAAACGCATCCGTCACTCCCACCGCAGACCTCACCACTGTCACACTGCCCGCGTACATATCCTGTACCACTCTTACATACTTCTCAGACACTCCTGACTTTCTCGTACAATACCACAACTCCTCTCTAGGCACCCTGTCATATGTTTTCTCCAAGTCCACAAAGACGCAATGCAACTCCTTCTGACCTTCTCTGTACTTCTCCATCAACACTCTCAGAGCAAACATTGCATCTGTAGTGCTCTTTCCTGGCATGAAACCATACTGCTGATCACTAATCATCACCTCCCTTCTTAACCTAGCTTCCACTACTCTTTCCCATAACTTCATGCTGTGACTGATCAATTTAATCCCTCTGTAGTTACTACAGCTCTGCACATCACCCTTATTCTTAAAAAGCGGTATCAAAACACTTTCTCCATTCCTCAGGCATCCTCTCACTTTCCAAGATTTCATTAAAGAATCTAGTTAAAAACTCCACTGCCATTTCACCTAAACACCCCCATGCTTCCACAGGTATTTATCTGGACCAACAGCTTTTCCATTCATCATCCTCTTCATAGCTATCCTTACTTCCTCCTTGCTAATCCACTACACTTCATGATTCACTATCTGCACATCATCCAACCTTCGCTCCCTCTCATTCTCTTCATTCATCAGCCCCTCAAAGTACTCTTTCCATCTGCCCAACACACTCTCCTCGCTTGTGAGTACGTTTCCCTCATTATCCTTTATCACCCTTACCTGCTGCACATCTTTACTAGCTCAGTCCCTCTGTCTAGTCAATCGGTACATTCCTTTTCTCCCTCCTTAGTGTCCAACCTTTCATACAACTCTTCATACGCCTCATCCTTCGCCACCTCTCTCTTTGCCATGCACCTCATCTCCTTATACTCATGTCTACTTTCTTCATCTCTCTGACAATCCCACTTCTTCTTTGCCAACCTCTTTCTCTGTATACTCTCCTGCAGTTCTTCATTCCACCACCAGATCTCCTTGTCCTCCTTCCTCTTTCCAGATGTCACACCAATCACCTTTCTAGCCATCTCTCTTATTAGCTCTGCTGTAGTTACCCAGCTATGCTGTAACTCTTCACTGCCACCCAGAGCCTGTCTTAACTCTTCCCTGAACATCACCTCACAATTACAATTTTTCAATTTCCACCATTTGATCCTTGGTGCTGCCCTCATACTCATCCTCCTCTTCTTGATCACCAATGTCATCCTACAAACCACCATCCTATGCTGCCTAACGACACTTTCCCCTGCCACCACTTTACAGTCTCTAATCTCCTTCAGACTGGCCCTTCTACATAAGATATAGTCCATCTACATAAGATATAGTCCACCTGTGTGCATCTTCCTCCACTCTTGTATGTCACCCTATGCTCCTCCCTCTCGTTAAAATACGTATTCACCACAGCCATGTCCATCCTTTTCGCAAAATCCACTATCATCTGACCTTCTGCATTCCTTTGCTTAACACCATACCTACCCATCACTTACTCATCCCCTTTGCTCCCATCACCAACATGCCCACTGAAATCTGCTCCAATCACCAGTCTCTCACCCTTGGGTATAGTCATCCACACTTCATCAAACTCACTCCAAATTTTTTCTTTCTCATCCATCGCACACCCAACTTGTGGAGCATATGCACTAACGTTCATCATTGCACCATCAATTTCCAGCTTCATAAACATCACTCTATACAACACACTTTTCACCTCCAAACACTCTTATCATTATGTTCCTTCAGGATAACCCCTAAGCCATTTCTCCTCCCATCCACACCATGATAAAACAATTTGAACCCGCCTCCGATATACCTAGCCTTGCTCCCCTTCCATCTGGTCTCTTGCACACACAATATACCAACCTTCCTTCGGTCCATCACATCAGCTAGCTCTCTCCCTATACCAGTCATACTGCCAACATTCAAAGTTCCGACCCTCACTATCACAGTCCTAGCCTTTACCTGCCTTCGAGCATGCCTTCCCCTTCTTTCTTCTCCTCCTTTGGCCAACAGTAGCCCAATTTCCGCCAGCACCCTGTTGGCCAACAGTACTGGTAGTGGTCTTTGTTAACCCGGGCCTCGACCAATCCGGTATGTATATTTGTACTGTTGTCCGCATGTATGATTTGGCAAAATTTTACGCCGGATGACCTTCCTAACGCAACCCTCTCCATTTATCTGGGCTTGGGACCGGCACAAAGAAATGCACTGGCTTGTGCATCCCCACATAAGGGGCTGAAATAAAAAAACACAGGATAAGTAGCGGGCCAAATTTTTTTATTAATTTTTTTATTAAGATATATCTATATATCTACTAAGACTAGTAGAAGTAAACATACTTATTCATCCTGAGAGACCATATCTCACGCCATCCTGGTGTTTTAAATTCCATCAGCGCCATCACTGTGCGCCTTAGCAAGGTGCATTAATCATGTTCTGAAAATAACAAAAAGCAAACTAAGTGTACTATAAGCAAAAGAGTTCAAAAACAGTTGTTTTTAATACATTGAAATTTAGGTTTTGAAATTGCTCACCTACTTGTTTTCTGGCCAGATGTCTGAGACAGTTTTCCCCTGGTCAGTGAGTCAATGTCTGGTTTTATGTCTTGTGCTGTGGCAACCCGCAAAACAGCGTGGAGGCTTTCATCGGTGATGTGTTATCTGTGCATGTTCTCGTTTAGATTTATTATTGAAAGCATCTGCTCACAAAGATAGGTGCTCCCAAACATGGACATAACATAGGCAGCATGATGTCTTAGCTGCGGCAACAAGTCAGGGACAGTAGTAGATGGTAAAAGTCCTCTATCTGGACATCCTGGAACTTTGCTCTCAGGCCACTATCGGCTTGAAGCTCTATCAACTCCATCTGAAGATAATGGGGCACACTGTTTATGTCGGCTGTGAAAGGATTGGCAAAGATGTCAGACACAGTGCAGTGCTCTGAAGTCAGAGAAGTGCTGATCAAACTCCTCAATTAACCGGCTCAGTTTAGTAGCCAACCGAGCACAAGGAAAAGCAGTGGATAAGGAGGCTGAGATACTCTGACAAACAGGAAAGTGGGCAAGATTGTCCTGCTCTAGTTGAGACTTCCAAAAACAGAAGTTTACGCTGGAATGCTGTGATCATATCAGACATCTTCTTGATGACTTGTTTGTATCCCTGCAGCCTCTGATTCAGTTGGGCGAGATGCTCCGTTAAATCACACATCATAGCAAAATCACAAAGCCAGGCTGGATCTGACAGGTCAGACAAGGGCATTCCCTTTACTTTGCATGAAAAGAGCGATTTGCTCCCTGAGCTCAAAAAATCGTCTGAGGACTTAGCTCCTGCTAAGCCACGTTACTTCTGTGTGGTATGGCACGTCTCCATGCTCTGCACTTACCTCCTGTAAAAACAGCTGGAACTGGCAATGATTCAGGCCACGTGCTCGTATAAAGTTTACTGTTTTTGTGACTGTGGTTACTATATTATCCATTTGAAGAACCTTACCACACAGCTTCTTGATGGGTAATGCAATGATAGGTAATCAGATGTGTGTGGCAGTCATTATTTAGCATTTTCTTCTTTATTAGTCCAACTAAGCTTTTTTTTCCTCCACACATTGCAGGTGTGCCATTGGTACTTAGCCCCACCAACATTTCCCAGGGTAATTTAATATTATTTATGGACTTCTCCACTACCTCAAAAAACTTTCCTTCCCTGTTGTCGTCCCATGCATTGCAGCTACACCCAAGAGTTCCCTCAGTGACAGAGAGGTCTGTCTTCACGGCTCATATAAAGATGGACTGCGCTGTATCAGTTTTGTCTGTGTTTTCATCGACAGCTAATGAAAAAGCTAGATAACTGCATGCCTCTTCAGCCAGCTGTGTTGTTAGATTTCCTGCAAGATCTCGAACTCTATCTGCAATGGTATTTCTTGACAAACTGACATTTTGGAAAGTCTGCATCTGGTCGGGGCAGACCTGCTCACACACTTTTTACCATGCATTGCTTAAAAAAGGCACCCTCTGAAAAACATCTGGAAGCTCGGGCAATTTCTTCAGCCATAATATAGCTAGCTTTCACTGCTGCATCATTTTTTGCTGTAGCTTTAGTAAACATGTTCTGCTGTGATTGCAGTGTGCCTTTTAATTCTTGGACAATTTCATGTCTTTCGTGAAGTGTATATTGAGCTTTAGGCTTGGTTTCAAAATGCCTACGTATATTGTACTCCATCAGTGACACCGCCTCATAACACAAAATACACACCGGTTTGTATTCGTGAAGTATAAACATATATTCATATATTATTTACATTTATATACATTACAATTTATATACATTACATTATATACATTACAATATATTATACTTTATATTTACAACTATATATTAGGTATTTACTTTTTCATTCATTACTTTTTCATTCATACTTAAATATTTAATTAATTATTTATTTAATTATTTACATACACAAATAAATACCTTTTAAATAATTTTATATATTAATCCTATTTGATTCTATTTATTAATTTTTATATACTGTGTACTATTTATATACTATATACGTACATTTTTTACACAAACGACTGGTCAATCAGACACTATATAGTTATGTGATTTATGAACTCATGAACTTGTGATTTTGCACAAATACAGTACAAGGTACATATTTTAAGGTACTGAAAGGAAGTTGATACATGAACAATACGTTTTTTACGTTTTTTAAGTTAACATTAAATATACCATCATGTTACTTTAAAATTTAAATTGTACGATTGAATAATTGGATTTGATGAATCAATTAATCAATTTAATGGACAATATATATAGGTGTGTTATGTGATGTACTGCTTTGTTCTGAAGAAGTTTCCGTTTACTTGGAAATGAAAGCGCTTAACCTATGTTCAACTTTTATCGTGTATTAAACTTTTGTGGCATTACATCTTGGACTGAAGAGTCTGATTTTGCTGACTTGGTGACGTTGTGTGGGACAGCCTTTATCGAGTCTGTTACGGGATTGTACATTTTATAAACATATATTCGCTTTCCCATCTTTCATTAAATTGTCTCCCTTCTGCATCAACTTTTCTTTTGAACATTTTGATTACAAGATTCACGGATGTTGGCCTTGGGTAGAGGTGCTCAGTCAGGGATGATGCTCACCACCACATTAGAATTAAATGTTACCATTTCAGCATCTTCTATTTAAACTAGGTAGGAAGTGCACCACCCTGCAACAACTTTTCTCTCGGACATTTGGCCCTGAGTAGTGGTGCTCCATGAAGGCACACAGGGATGGTGCTGACACAGCCCTCTGATCATCACTCACCTGGCCACCACATGTTACGCACCATTCAGGCACACAGTGATGATGCTGAAACAGCCATCGATGATCACTCTCCTCGCCACCATATTATGCACCATTCATGCAAACAGGGATGACGCTGAGACAGCGCGTCTTATAACAGCACAGTCCGCTAAAAGATGTAAGCTTTTTGGCTGCAGTGAAGCTTCCGTTTTATGACCGTGTGTGTGGATACTGCCAAATAAATACATAAACACAAAAACAAAAAAAAAAATAAAAAAATACAACTCCTCTGCCATTCACTTTTCAGCACTTGAGTAATTGCTGTATGACCCATTCAGGCACACCGAGATGATGCTGACACAGCAGGCCGGCTTGCCTCACCGCGGGCCACATAAAACATCCAGGCGGGCCGGATTTGGCTTGCGGGCCTCGTTTAACATGTGATCTAGTACCTGTTTACTGAGGTTGGCAGATGGATCAAGAGTTAGGGAATAAGCCAAACTGCCAAATTGAGGGTCTGCAATTGGGGATGCATGATTTCTCCTTCCCTCTGGGTCAGGAGGGTTGGGGTCTGAGCGAGATGCCATGGTGGCAGTGGGGACAGATTGCACAGCAGTGGGAACCAGTGCTGGCGAGGCCAGTCTGGAGCAATAAGAATTGTCCTTGGTTTTTCCTACCTTATTTTGAGCAGTGCCCTGGAAATGACAGGTAGTGGAGGAAAGGCATAGACCGATACATTGACCCAGGGAAGGACAGGACATCCACTTTCCAAGCCATGCAGTGATGCTCCCTGGTGCAGAGCTTGCTGAACTGATGGCTGGTCTGGGAGGAAAAGAGGTTGACCTTCAGGGTGCCCCATTTCAGAGTTATTAGGGTGAAGGTTCTTTTGTCTAGCTGCCACTCGTGTGGGTCCAGAAGATTTCTGCTTAAGTGATCTGCCAAAGAGTTTAGAGAACCTGGCAGGAATTGTACTAACAGGTGTAGTTTCATGGCAGAGGCTGTGTGCCAAAGGGTCATGGCCAGCCTGCATAGTGGGGTAGGTGCGAGTCCCTCCCTGCTTGTTGATATACCACATCACAGTGGTGTTGTCTGTTTTGATCAGGAGAGCCCCTGGGGAGAGAAGGGGCCTGAAAGCTGTCAATGCATACTGGACAGCTAACATTTCTTTTTGGTTGATGTGCAGATGGATTTGCTGTGGGCTCCATTGGCCCTGTATGCACCTGCCGTCCAGGTGTGCACCCAAGGCACAGTCTGATGCGTCTCTGGTGAGGGTCTGGGCAGCGGGGGAGGGGGGTGAGAAAGGTAGTCCCTTGTTGTCGGAACATACTGCTACCCACCAAAGAAAATCTCTCCTGAGGCAAGGTATCATGGGTTTAAGTTTCCAGGGCTTGACAGTGTTGACACCAAAGGCTTTTTAGGTACCACTGAAGTTTCCTCATATGCAGTCTGGCATATGGAATGAGTAGAATGCAAGATGCCATTAACCCCAGAGCTTGCAGGATTTTCCTTGCAGATAACTGGGGTCTGGTGGATAGTTGAGAGAAGTAGGCTGTCAGGTAGGTTTGCTTTTCTGGTGTAAGGAATGCCATCTGGGATGCTGTGTCCAGGCTTGTTCCCAGGAATATAATCCTTTGGGTAGTAACTAGCTTGGATTTCTTTTCATTGACAGTGTACCCTAGGGAGGTCAGTAGGGACTTTACAAAGGCCAAGTGCTTGATCAGCTTTTCCTGACTATCTGCCTGAATTAGGCAGTCGTCTAAACATGGGTAAATTTGGATATTCCTTTGTCTGCAAAAGGCAATGGCTGGAGCCAAACATTTTGTGAAAACTATGGGAGTGCAGTAGGTAAGCCAAAGGGATGTGCAGAGAACTGAAAGTGCAGAGATCCTGCACTGAAACGTAGGTATTTCCTGCATGATTCCCTAATACGAATGTGGAGGTAGGCCTCTTTTAGGTCTAGAGTGACTAGCCAAGCATACTTGGAGAGCATGGGCAGCAGTTGCTGGAGGGTGAGCATTTTGAATTTTGGTTTTACCAGGAAGGTGTTTAGAATGGATAGATCAAGGATGGGGTGCCAGGTGCCCTCTTTTCTGGGTACCAGAAAACGTCTGGAGTAGAAACCTTGGCCTTTCCATTCTGCAGGAACGTGCTCTATTGCCCTCAGAGAGAGCAGGGAAAGGACTTGCTTTTGCACATCTGCCCGCTGGTTTGGAGGTAGATCTGGGAACTCTTTTCAGGTTGGAAGAGTGTGGAAAGAAAATTTGTATTCCTGGGACATTATGTTGAGGACCCAACGATCGCTGGTAATGGCGGCTCAGGTGCTTGTGTGAAAGGAAAGTTTTCCTCCTAGGGGTAAATGAAGGTGGGCAGAGGGAGGTGGTGGTGGAGAGTCATTGTGAGTTCTTACCATGAGGGGATGGCTTAGAACTCCCTGTTTTTTTAAGTAGAGGAATTCCACTGTTTTGATCTCTGCATTGCCTGTGGCTGCTGTCTGGGGGGGTCCTGCTTTAACGGGGTCTGGGCTGAACTGACCTAGTGGGAGCAGGAAAGGACCAGTGCTTGGAGGGGCAATGCCTACTGAACCTGGGTGGCTGGACCTGTAAGAAATCCTTTACTGTCTGCATATTTTAGCTTTTTCTTCCATCTTTTTTAAGATCTCCTCTGCCTTAGTGCCAAATAAGTTGTCTTT
The DNA here is from genome assembly GCF_019279795.1 of Protopterus annectens. Taxonomy (NCBI): domain Eukaryota; kingdom Metazoa; phylum Chordata; order Ceratodontiformes; family Protopteridae; genus Protopterus; species Protopterus annectens. Next base: position 522,265,411 of record NC_056725.1, on the reverse strand, counting down.
GTGCAAGGGTGCATCCAACAATTTATATTTAACACGGTCTGGCAAGGGCTGTTCCTTAAGCCATGCATGCCTAAGGACAGAACCAGTGACTGCTGCCCTGCAAGAAGCTTCTAGAACGTCAAACCACAGTGTAAGGTGTGCTTAGTTACTTGACTTGCAGAAT
>NC_056725.1:522177748-522252748 GCF_019279795.1 Protopterus annectens | reverse complement strand
ATGGTCTGATGAGACCAAGGTTGAACTTTTTGGCCACAATTCGAAAAGGTATGTTTGGCGCAAAAACACTGCATCGCCAAAAGAACGACAACCTACAGTGAAGCATGGTGGTGGCAGTATCATGCTTTGGGGTTATTTTTCTTCAGCTGGAACTGGGGCTTTAGTCAAGGTGGAGGGAATTATTAACCGTTAGAAATACCAGTCACATTTGGCCCAAAACCTTCAGGTGTCTGCTAGAAAGCTGAAGATGAAGACGAATTTCACCTTTCAACATGGCAATGACCCCAAGCATACATCCACATCAACAAAAAGAATGGCTTCACCAGAAGAAAATTTAAATTTTGGAATGGCCCAGCCAGAGCCCAAACCTAAATCCAATAGAAAATCTGTGGGATGACTTGAATGGGGGCTGTGCATAACAGATGCCCTAGCAATCTGACAGATTTGGAGTGCTTTTGCAAGGAAGAGTGGGCAAATATTGCCCCAAGTCAAGATGTGCCATGTTGATATACCCCTACCAAAGAAGAATGAATGCTGTAATTAAATCAAAAGGTGCTTCAACAAAGTATTAGTTTAAGGGTGTGCATACTTATGCAAATAGCTTATTGTATGTTTTTTTATATTTTTTTTTCCCCTAACAGATTTGTTTTTCAATTGAATTGTACAGGTTATGGGTCACATTAAAGGTGGGAAAAGCTTTGAAATTATTTATTGTGGTCTCATTTTTACATCACAAAAACCTGGCATTTTAACAGGGGCGTCTAAACTTTTTACACCCACTGTATAGGTCTCTGTCATAAGCTCGAAATTTCAAAAGAAACTCAAAAGTTCAAACTCAAAATCCTGAAAAAGGGATTTTGCTCTTTTTCCAGTGTTGTGTGATCTCGGAGTTGGTATACATAATTAGTGGAGGACAGGGGATGCTTGCCCCTCTGCATTATATACGTCTTCAGTATTTTGAGTTTTAGAGCTTTTGAGTTTCAGTATTTTGGGATTTCAAGCTTATGATAAACCCATACATACATACTATACACACACACAAAAATGTATGAGCATGTGTACGTATCCAAATGAATCGCTACAGGTCTGCCTCTACATATTGTACACTTTTCATCTAGCTTTTTAAATACCTGCTCGTTTGGTAGTACAAACAGTGGCTCCTTGTTTATTGGGGCATCAAACAGCTGACACTTCACATGGTCTGCTTGAGTCATCCCCTCCACCAAGGATATCATCACATCACTGACCTCATAGCCTCCGCACTACATGCTGCATCCCCTGTATCACAGCCACATTTTAATAGAGTGCTTGCCAACCTGGGAAGAGAGTTGCAATGATTTAGCACTTTGTCTTTCAGAGCTTTATCTTCCATCTTATCAACCTCTAAGTTGTGACAAAACACTCCATGGAACTTAAGCACACAAATCTGGCAAGTCAGAGACAAAGGCTAGTATGGCAGAGGTGCAAATTTTCTTCCCCAATAAGTCAAATCACTGGGACTGAGTTTCTGTTTGGAGATGTAGAAAATCCCTTTATGTCCATGAACCACCACTTGATCAGCAGTTCATGTTTGCCAGGATGGAGGGATCTAAGCCCCCTTGTTATTTTTCAGATCCTGGCTCCTTAAAGACTGCAGTTACCCTATTCTTATCCATCCTGCTGAGGGTGGTGCTCACAAGAGTCGTGTATTGCTAAAACATTACCATGGGTGGATATAGTCTCAGGGGAAGTTAAGGGCTTGGAGTTTTCACCTTTGTGATTATTAGAGGTATTTGTACTGCTGGGGTGAAGTTAGCGACATTGCTACGTAAACTAATGGCAGAAGTTTCAAATGTTTTAGTCCAGGAGGCTTAGGCAGCATTCTCTTAAGAATGTCAGCACAAAATGGCAGAGTGCAGAAACCATCTTGTAGGGGTAGGTATGTGTGCTGTATTCATCTACTGTGCTTTGAGATACGAGGGTAGCATCAAAGTTCAATACATGTTTATACATCTCACATGCTTGCGGCAAATAAAGGGTTTTCAGTAAGCATGAGACAGCTGTTACACTGCCTCAAAATACCTAGTGTTATCAGACTGGTTACAGAAGTGATAAGAGCTGCCTGAGATTCCATCAATAACCAGTGCAGTCAGAGGAATACCAGAAAACAGGATAGCTTAACCTACTCCTGGTACAATAGGAATGGTATAATTGCTTTGACTAGAAAATATCAATAATATGTGGCTATAGTTTACAAAAAAATATGAAATGTGACAAAGGCAGACCTTGGATACAACTACTAGAGTGTGAACTTATTGGTTAACAGTGATAATACTTAAAAGTGCAAAAAGTATAAAAGTGATAGCAACATGTAAAAACTGTAATCAGTAAAGTACAGTTGTGTACCTACCATAAATGTAGATGTTCGAGTGTATTCACTGTTGCAATCATTACACTTGGGTTATCCTGCTGGCAGGCTACCCGCAGTCGGCCCGAATTCCAAAGTTCTGATCCGGCGTTGGTTGCTGTCGCCTCTTCCCCGACGTCAGTGCATCAGGGGTATAGAAGATGCAGCAGACGCCATTTTCTTCAGTTTTTCTTGCCCCAGATGTCAGGTGCCCCCAAAAGGGTAGGCTAAAAACATTGCTTATAAAAAGCATGCACTAAAATAAATATTACCTTCATCTACAAGCAAATACACCACATAGGTTGTATAGAATAGAGAAGCATAGATAAGTCCCAGCAAAGAAAGGGGGATGGTGGGTGGGTAACTTGGACTGCAAGAGTGAATACACTCTAACATCTACATTTATGGTAGGTACACAACTGTACTATGTTCATCGTGTTTCACTGTTGCAGTCATTGCACTTGGGTTGAATCCCAAAGCTGAGGTTGGGCGGCTGGGTCTAAATAGAATTAGGAGTGGCTATGAGGCCCTGCAGAACTGCAGTGGCAAAGCCTGCTCTGGATTTAGAGTAAAGAGGTAAGTGGTAGTGCTTTGTAAAAGTGTGCACTGAAGTCCAAGTTGCAGCCTCCAAAATGTCCTTGGTTGTCACTCCTCTGAGGAAGGCTGCTGAAGTGGCTGGTTGAATGTGGCCTAATGCCCTTAAGCACTGATTTGCCATGTTGTGAATAGCAGAAACGAATGTAGTGGCCTATCCATTTTTAAACAGTCTGCTTTGAGATAGCCTTTCCTTGTGATCCTGCAGCATATGCCACTAAAAGTTGCTCAGTCTTTCTGAAAGCTTTAGTTTTGTCCAAGTAAAAGCGTAGCTGTCTGTGCATGTCAAAAGAATGGAGAAGTCTCTCCCCCTTATTCTGCGGGTTTGGATAAAAGGTAGGCAAATGTATGGTTTGGTTAAGCGCCACACTGGACACTACCTTAGGCATAAATGTGGTTTGGTTAAGCGCCACACTGGACACTACCTTAGGCATAAATGTTGGGTTTTGTCCTTAGAGAAACACTGTCCGGACGGAAAATAATAAAAGGTTCCACAGCCATTAGTGCCTGTAACTCTGAGACTCTTCCTGCTGAAGTTATTGCTAGGAGCAGAGCTGTTTTCCATTATAAGTATTTTATCTCAGCTGTATTGGCTGGCTCAAAAGGAGGCAGTGTGAGTTTTTCCAAGACAAAATTGAGGTCCCATGCAGGTATTGGAGCTCTCCTTGGAGGTCTTATGTTTTTGGCCCCTCTGAGATACTGCCTTAGCAGTGGATGTGAAAAAATAGGTGGGTCCGTATTGTAATGAGCTGAAATGGCAGAGGCATGGATCTTAATTGATGAGAAGGATAGGCCTTTGTCCAGCATCTCAGTTAGGTATTGTAAAATCTGAGGAATATTTGGTACAAGCATGTCAATTCCTTGTGCCTGGTTCCAAGCACGGAATCTCTTCCATTTTTCTGCATAAGATTTTCTGGTGCTGGGCCTCCTGGCCTCCAAAATAACATCCATAACCGCTTTAGAGAGAGGTGTAATCTGAATGATTACACTATCTGCCATGCAGCTATATTTAGGGTTCTGAGTTGGCTGTGCAGGATCTGATTGTTTTGTTGGGTCAGCAAATGAGGAATTTGAGGCAATGTCTAGGCTGGGCCTTGAGACAAGCTCCTTAGGATTGGGTACCAGTGCTGGCGTGGCCAATCCAGGGCAATCAGTATCATTTGTGGCTTCTCTTGTTTGACCTTGGGGAGGAGAGGCAGTGGAGGAAAGGCATATACTGTAAGGTTGTTCCAGCTGAATGACAAAGCATCCACTTTCCATGCTTGTTTGTGATAAGTCCTTGTGCAGAATCTCTGTAGTTGGTAGTTGTGAGGGGAGGCAAATAGATCTATGTTTGGGCATCCCCATTTCCTTGTTATCATGTTGAAGATTTGTGGATCTAGTTTCCACTCGTGAGGATCCATGAAGTTTCTGCTTAGTTCATCTGCCAGAGCATTTATTTTTCCTGGCAGGAATTGTGCTTGCAGGTGTACGTGGTAACTCAAAGTTGTGTTCCACAAAATCATGGCTTGTCTGCAGAGGGGGTAAGAATGTGTGCCTCCCTGCTTGTTTATGTACCACGGCTGTAGTACTGTCAGTCTTTATCAGCAGCTGTCCTTGATGAAGTAGGTCTTTGAAGGCTGTCAGGGCATTTTGTACAGCTAGCATATCTTTTTGATTGATGTGAAGATGCCTTTGGCTTGCGGGCCATGTGCCCTGAATACATTTTCCTGCCATGTGGGCCCCCCAGGCATAATCTGATGCATCTGTTGTTAGTGTTTGCCTGGCTGTGGGTAAAGTGAATGGCTGTCCCTTGTTGTGGTGACAGGCCTGTGCCCACCATCGAAACTCCTGTTGGAGGCAGGGAATGAGTGAAATTAATGATTCCAGGCTGTGGCATTATTGAGTCCAAACACTTTTTAGACACCATTGTAGCTTCCTCATATGCAGTCTTGCATATGGAATTAGCAGAATGCAGGATGCCATGTAGCCCAGAGCCTGCAGAATTTTTTTTTGCAGATAACAGGGTCTTTGTTGCCATGCTTTCGAAGTAAGAAGTCAGTTGTCTTTGTTTGTCTGGCGTGAGATAAACCATCTGGGCAGCTGTATTTAAGCTTGCACCCAGGAATATTATCTCTTGAGGGGGTACTAGTATCGATTTCTTTTCGTTTACTGTGTACCCTAGGCAAATTAGTAATCTTTTTACAAACGCCAGATGCTTTAGTAGAATGTCTTTGGTCTCTGCTTGAATAAGGCAGTTGTCCAAGTAGGGATATATTTGTATTACTCTGTCTGCAAAATGCAATTACTGGTGCCAGGCATTTTGTGAAGACCCTGGGCGCAGTAGATATGCCAAAGGGCAGTGCAGAGAATTGGTAGTGCATTGAGCCAGCTATGAATCTGAGGTTTCTTCTGCAAGATTGTCTGATTGGGACATGCAGGTATGCCTCTGAGGTCCAAAGTTACAAGCCAAGCCTTCTTGCCCAGCATGGGCAGAAGCTGCTGCAGAGTCAACATTTTGAATTTTGGAACGTCCAGAAAAAAGTGTTTAGAATAGACAGGTCCAGTACTGGTCTCCAGGCTTTGTCCTTTCTGGGTACCAAGAAAAGTCTCGAGTAAAATCCTTGTCCCTGCTCTTGCTGTGGTACTCGTTGAATAGCCCTCATGTCCATAAGGGATTAAACTTGATTTTGTGCCTCTGCCCACTGATTGTGTGGCAGGTCCGGCATACCTTTTGCCTTTGGAAGGGTGTGAAAGTGGAACCTATAGCCCTGAGACACTATATTCAAAACCCATTTGTCCTGTGTGATCATGTGCCAATTTTGTAAAAAAAGTGCTAGTTTTCCCCCTAAGGGTGCTGCCAAAAGAAGAGTGTTTGGCATTGGCAGAGGAAAGTCATTGGGACTGTTTCCTGTATGGCTGTGATTGGCCTTCTCTGCTTTTGGAGGTAGAAGCACCCCATTGTTTAGGCCTGTATGAGCCTTGGGGCTGGGATCTGCCTCTAGGGCATCTGTATCTGCCTCTTTGTGGCCTGCCAGACACTGGAAAGGACCAATTCTTAAAAGGCCAGTTCCTGCTAAATCTGGATGGCTGTACCTGTAGGAAATCCTTAACTGTCTGCATAGATTTTGCTTTATCCTCCATTTTCTTCAACACCTCTTCTGCCTTAACACCAAACAAAGTATCATGCTGTAATGGAGCATCCAATAATTTTGCTTTAACATGATCAGGCAGATTCTGTTCCTTTAACCAAGCATGTCTTCTAATGACAGAACCCGTGACAGCGGCCCTGCAAGAAGCCTCCAGTGAATCAAAACCACATTGCAAAGTATGCTTTTCCCACTTGTTCAGCTGCATGCAATAAATCCTGCATCTCCTTGTTATCAGAACATTCAGAATTTGTCAACATTTTCGGTTTTAGCAGTGACATTACATATTGCTGATATTTAAGCATATGAAACTGACAATTTAAATCCCTTACAGCCAAGGTAGCAGAAGTGTAAACTTTTTTCCCCCCATCTGTCCAGTGCCCTAGAATCCCTATCAGAGGAGACGGGGTTTTTTGTAGCGGAAGCCTTGACCCCTTTGGGACCCGGAGATATAGTTTCTGGGTCAGCAGCAGGGTTTTTATATAGAAATTTATGAGAGTCTCAAACCCTGTAGTATCTGTCTGGCTTAACAGGTGCAGGGGGTAAAGAGTCAGGAGACAGGCTGGACTCTGAAAATACATCATCTACAATGTCTAGAACACGTGGAATAGCAAGAGGTCTGTGCTGAGGTAGTAAAATAAAGTCTCTGAGCCTTTTCTTAAATTCTGAGTAATCTTGGCTCTCCCAGTGAAAATGCTCCCTCATGGTATGCAGGGTTTCCCCAAAAGAATAATCCTCAGGAGGAGAGGCTGAAGGAATAGATTCTTCAGCATCAGAATCCTCATAGTGAGGAAGAGAGTATCCCTGTTCAGAAGAGGAGTCAGAGGAAATGGAAACCTGATCAGAAGAGTCATACTGTGCCTCTTGCCTAGGCCTCTTATCAGGAGGGGGATGGGAACCCCTGATCAAAGTAATTAGGTCTTCGGCCATTTTCAGCATCTGTTTCTTAGGCATGGAAGTCTGTCCAGGAGAATGCTGTACTTGTTTCTTTGTCTTTAGAGCTGTTTTAGTCTTTGCCTTTGTAGCTGAGGTTTTGCTTGACATATAACTGTGTAGGTCTGAAAACACCCTCAGAAGCCGATGCCTGCTCAGTGGCTCCGGACCTATCTGAGGGAATAGTTTCCGAGTGTCCAATACCTTGAGTATCCAGAGGCCTAGTCGGCTCCCGTGGGAGTCGGAAGCGGCCTGTGGCTCTGAGGTAGCAGGCGTCAGGGGCTGAGAAAGTGCCTCACTGAGAACTGGCGAACCGGCAACTGGCCTAGCAGATGCCTCGTCATCAGTTTTGGACCTGGGATGCCTGTCCTTTTCCTTGCGTTTTTTATAAACTCCGGTCGTCGGCTGTTCAGACGGCATTATATAATTAAATCTTCGGCCAAAGTAATGAAAGGCAAAATTGTACCGACACTTAATAGTGCGTTGGTTAAATCTAGCACAAAACCGACAGCTAGCAATGTCATGGTCTGGGCCTAGGCAAGGAATACAGTAAGAATGAAAATACTTATGAGGTATTTGCTTCCCACAAGAAAAACAATTGTTAACTTTTTCTGATATCGGTCTGGAGCAAAAAAAAAAGTTTCCCCAATGGGGTACTTAGCTTTATTGAAGACTTCGGATCTGAAATTCGATTTGAAAATCTCAGGAGTCGGCTGACCGGCACTTGCGAACTGCTTTTGCTTCGGGCACCGCACGGCAAGAAAGACTGAAGAAAATGGTGTCGGCTGCATCTTTTATACCCCTGGCGCACTGACGTCAGGGAAGAGGTGACAGCAACCGACGCTGGACCAGGACTTTGGAATTCAGGCAGACTGCGGGTAGCCTGCCAGCAGGATAACCCAAGTGTAAAGACTGCAACAGTGAAACACGATGAACATCTGGTGGGAGGTCCACAACTACTGGCCATGATGGAGACCAAACTGAATAAAATGATGCATGCAAGTCAAAAGCAGACTAAGCAGTACAATGTGTAAACTAGCCACTCTGCACCAGACAATACCTTACCTGCATAGGTTAGAGGATGAGCAGGGCCCCATCATTACTATTTGCACAAGTGAGATTACCAGTGATAGAAGAAAATAATGCTGTCACACAAGTCAGAATTATGGGGATGTGGATGTGGTAGCTACACAGTCTGTCAAGTGAGTCTTGGGGAGATGGCAGTTAATTCCCAACAGCATGCTGATGAAGTCTGTGGTACAAACACCACAAAACGGTGTGTGCATCCTGATGGGGTGCCCCATGTTAGGGAACCAACACATGTACCAGGTGCATGATCTACACGATTGCCATAAGAAGGCATAGTGCACCACCTACCCAGAGGGATATTAATGAAACAGAACTACAGGAGTGTAAGCACTCTAATGCAGTGTTCCATATCAGCAGCCAAAGATGCATGGTGTGCAAGACATGGATAATAGCCATTAGCAGCTGTGCCACTTCAACCCACAGGGGTTACTGCCAGTGTAGAACTATGGAAGTAATGGGGTGCAGCCTGCAAGTTGTCCCAAGGCTGCAGCCTAAGAATTAATCAGAGGCCATGTATGAGACTGGCCATGGCAGTGTAGTGGCCTTTGTAGCCACACCAGACAGATATATTGTGTCAGGAACACAGTTCTATCTGAGACAGCCTGGCCTGTGATTGGCTATCTCACAACCAGAGCTTCCCACCGCCAGATACAGTAGGGTCTGCAGAGGCATACTGGTAGACTATTACTGCTTCCTTCATGGAAACACCAGTGGCTAAACTGTTACTAACCAGTGACCTGAACAGCACTGCCTGCTCCCTATCTCAATAGTCCACATCACTGTGTAGGTAATGGATGTCATCTCACAGGCTATGCAAGTGCTGCACATCAAGCAGATCATGCAGCACACACACCATCTCCACAACAGTGTGGAAAGCAGTTGTCTGCACCCGGACCACTGAGCTGCATATCTACTGATTAATGGCACGCACTGCAGTCATGTTGTAGGCAGACCTGAAGTCACTATATAACTGCAAACCAACACAACACACCTCTCTTCTAATTTCTCCAAATCTTTTGGATTTCTAATACCATGATGGGAATGGACCACATTTCTAAGTCAAAGTAGGATTAAAGTTCATGAAATTAGTATTGTTTCAATCTGATCTCAGCCAAAAGTGCTCTTTGCAGCACCCCCAATATGCCTAGTAATGACTCCTTCTGCAATTCGTATAGGTTACATGGATTGGTAACATATCTAAATAGGATTGCAAATTCCTTTTTATAAGACCCGTTGCTTTTACTACTATTGAACTGTCTGGGTAGCTTTCTTCCACATTGCTCTCATTTCTGCCTGCAGATCCTGGTATTTTATGATTTTGTCTCTCTCTGTATGCAAGACACTATAGTCACTGGGCGTGGTGATTTCAATGATCAGTGTTACTTTTGTCTTCTTTTCTTGGACCACTATATCTGGTTTTCTAGCATCTATCTTTTTAACTGTTGGTGATGAGTGATCCCATGTGATATAAACATCATTTTCTATGATGCTTTGTGGCTCATGTTTCCACTGCTTTTCAGCCACTTTGATACCATAATGTTTGCACAAACCCCAGTGCAACAGTCTCGCCACATTATTATACCTTTCAGTATACAGTCCTTCTGCCATTAGTATGTCGCAACCAGCAACAAGGTGTGCGACTGTTTCCAATTCAGTTTTGCAAAACCTACATTTGTCTGTTTCTCCCACATATTCAATGGACTTTGTAAACCAGTGTGTACATAGCCCACTGTCTTGGGCTGTCAATATTAACCTGTCATTTTTTGGTTTGAATTCTCCTCTCCTTAACCATTCCTGCGTTCATTCTTGATCAACATGGGGCTCTTCCAGAAGTTTTCTATACTTGCAACTATATTTATGTTTTTTCCACATTTCTTGCCTTCTCATCTGGTCCTTCACCTTATATGCTTTTGTTTTTTGGCACATTCAGTTGCTGCCTGGTTTTTATCTACTGGTTTGATTTCCATTCCTGCTTGACATCGATATGCTACTGCTAAATTAAGCAGAGAAGTCATCTTAGATTTATTCTCATGTTTCAAAACTTTCACATTTGGATCTTGTGAAATCAGTAGATATGTGTTGAGTCCCACGATTGCAGATCTATACATGTAATCAATTTCAAGGAGGCCGATCCCTCCTTCAGAATGGGGAATATATAATCTTGGTATACACTGATTTTTATAAATCATTTGGTAAGCATGAAGCATCCTTCTTGTTTTAATATCTAATCTATCCAACAGTTTTGGGGCCAGTCAATCACTCCAAAAATGTACATTAGGACAGGAAGAGCAAACTGATTTATAGCTTGGATCTTGTTCCTAGATGTCAATGCTGTTCTCAGGATTAATTCAAGTCTTCCAAAGTATTCCTTACTGAGTTTTATTCGCATTTGTTCATGTTTTATTTCTGATCCTTCGTCAATTCCCAAGTATTTATACACTCCCTCTTGCTCAAGTTCTTTTATATCACATTCTTTTCCTAAACTGAGGTTCTCCTGGTGCTGCAGTTTTCCTGCTTTAAAGGTTGCTTTTCCACATTTATCAAGACCAAATGTCATTCTAACAACATCTGAAAAAGTTCCGACAACTTGCAGTTGTGCTTTCAATTCCTCATCTGATGAGCTATACAGTTTTAAATCGACAAAGAGAAAATGAGAAATCATTAGACTTTGTTGTTTTCTAGGAGCCAAATTGTAGCCATGGCCTAAAATGTTAAGTAAACAGCTTAATGGATTAACAGGAAGGCAGAATAGCAACGGTGACAGAGTCACCCTGGAATATCCCCTTTGAATTTTTATCCCTGGGATAATAATCTGTCTTATCATGGCTTAATTGCAAAGTGGTCTGCCATTGTTTCATGGTTACTGTAATGTAGTCAATCTGTGTAGGGTGCATCTTATACATTTTTAAGCATTCTTTTATCCATGAATGTGAGATACTATGAAATGCTTTTTTGTAGTCAATCCATGCCATACTTAGAGTCTTCTCCTTTTTACAGTTCTCTACTGTAACTTTAATAAATGATCCTTTGTTCCATATGACTTTCTTTTATTGCCCTTGTGTTCTACTGGCATAATTGAGTTTTCTTCTAAATGACTATAAACTATCAGCGTCAATTTCCGTGTATACATCGTCGGAAGGCAAGTCATTGGTCTATAATTTTTAGGGCAGCTTGCAGGTTCACTCTTAAGAGCCTTGTTTTGCCTGTTAGTCACTGTGGTGTCTGTTCGGGGTATGCATATAAATAGTTCTTACTCATGGCTAAATCCTCGTGCAAAGATGTTAATACTTTTAACCAAAAGTTAGGTACTGCATCTGGCGCTGAGGTTTTCCGGTTAGAGGCTTTTCTTAACTTTGTTTCGATTTCTCTGGCTGTTATTTCATCCCATTTCATATCCTGTACCTTTAAACTTCTTATTCTTTTACTTCTTGTATCCATTTTTGAATCTTTGTTATGTTCCACAGGATCATTATAGGTACTTCTCCAAAATTGTATCTACTTCCTCTTTTTTGGCGGTCTTTCAATTCCTTTTACCTTACTTCCCAATTCTCTATAAAACTTTTTTGGGTCATTAATAAATTGCTTATTTTGTCGTTTTTCCCTTATATTTATCTGTGTATCTTCTAAGTTTTTCCACCTATGCTGAAATTTATAGTTTATTTGCGATAGTGCATGATAGATCCTGGTCTGTTCCAATACTGTGCACTGCTATTATCACATATATCTTTCTTAGTATTTTTGTTGATCTATTTCCTCTTCTATAATCTTTTAATAGTGACACTTCTTGTCTTAATTGCTTTATAGTTTTCTCTATTCAATACTTCCATGATGATATTTGATTTCTCCCCTTCCTTTCCCTCACTACCCTGTGATCTTGTGGTAGAACTTTATCAGTTATTAATTTAGCAGCGCAGTAATATATCCTGTTTACTTCTGTTAAATCACATGGATCTCTATGGACAGCCCTAATTACTGCAGTAATTTGTTTTATCAGACTTTTTACTTTTTTGGTTTTATTGACCTTCTTACAGTCTATTTCTCTCATTGATCTTGATATATCCATCTTTGTCTATTAAATCAAGCAACTCTTCTCTTAACTCCTTTTCTTCCATACTGAGGGCACATCCCTTGTTCTCAATTTCCTGCGGGCATTCTATAGAAAGTTCTATAGCATCTTCCTGTGGCACATTCTCTTCAATTTCATCCTGTGGCATTTGTTACTCTGTCATATTGGAACTCACTAGCCTATCACTCCTCAACATTGACTGCATCAGAGCTTCCACAGTTTCCTGTTCCTTTCCATCTAGCTTCAAGTGAACATTTATATTGGTTTCCTGTGGAAGGCTCCAAAATATCTTGATATGGCACCTGACCAATTGCTTCCTGTTCCACTGGTTTCCCCTCAATTGCTCTATCCTGTTGTGCTTTCTGCATTTGATTTTCTACATTGAATCCTTCTCTTTGCATCTGCGCCATACCTCAGTTTCTGTTTCTTTGATTTCTCCATTACTAATCTCTTTTTCTACTTTTCCTCTTAGTCTTACTTTTTGTACTGTAAAGTTTTCCATATCTGGATTACTTTGCCTGTACTTCTCCTCGAATATCTTTGGTGCTGCTCTTTTTGTATTAGTTTTGCTTTCTCCTTTGCATAAATATTACACCATATTAAATATCTTTTCCTTTCCCCTGTCCATATTTCTTCTCCTGGTCTTCTTGCTTTTCCTTATTCTGGGGACTCGCTCCATCATGCTGTGATGTAGTCTGTGTTAGACCTTCTACATTAAATCCTTCAATTCACAGGCAGCCCATAACTTCAACTTATGTTCCTTTAACTTCTGCTTTACTAATCTTTTCCACATTGCATCTTTGTGATATTAATTTTTTATTGAGAAATTTTCCATATCTGGATGCCTTTGCCTGTATTTCTCTTTGAAAATCTCTGAGACTACTTTCTCTATATTAGTCAACTTGGCCTTCTCCTTTGCATAAATATTGCACCATATCAAATCTCTCTCTTGCCATATTTCTTTTTTATATTTTTCAAATATGTCTAGGTTTTGTTGTTTATATTTTTGCACTTCCTCTGATGCTTCTTTTTACAAACATATCAAAGTTTCTTGATCTATACACTGTTTTTCAAAATCTGTTGTATTCTTCTGGGTCGTCACAGCGGATCACCTGTCCCGCTCATGATTGGAGTTTTATGGTGTCGAGTTGCCAGCCCAGCGCCCAACCTTCCACAGAAGGCACACACATGCACACACTCACACCTAGGGCCAATTTAGCATGTCCAATCCACCTACAGCATGTCTTTGGGATGTGGGAGGAAACTGGAGCACCCGGAGGAAACCCACATGACCACAGGGAGGACATGCAGACTCCGCACAGAAGGCACTCCAGCTTCAAAATCTGTTGTATTAATGAATGCAAATTTTTATTTGACTCTTCTGACAGTTTTTCCTGTGGAAGTATTTTTTTTTCCTCTAATTTCTCTCTCTCTCTCTCTCAATCGTTTTGTATATGTTGTGTCTGGAAATTCTGGGCTTTTTACATAATAGTAACAATACATAATTTCTTATCCTCAACAGTCCACTCTATCGTCTTTATGGCTCTTCTTTGACTAATCAATTTTTGTGATTTCTGTGGACTGCTACTTCCTTCAACAACAGGGGGGGGACCTTCCTCCCCCCTAGGCCTGGCCTGGCCCCATTGTAGGAATGTTTCCGTATTTTGAGGATTCTACACTGTCATTTCTCTCCAGTCCTGGGCACCAGTGCACCCACCAGGATTGGGCACTTCTTTATCCTAGGTCTTGTGCACCCAGCTATCTTTTTGTTTTTGACATACTTCTGTCCATGATGTATGCTATATAAATACAGTCTATTTATCAGTGTCACCTTGGTGAGATTTTGTGAAAAACAGGGTCCACCTCGCGAAGGTACTCACCACGACTTGAGGATGAATTCAATTTTAGCACTACTACTCTCCTTTGCTTGGTGACTTTTCATCTCTCCATTAGGACTCCTGTGGGAGTAAGCACATGTTAGAGGGAGTACAGCTTACATATCATCTGAGCTGAGTACTTCTCTGTAGCCAGAGGGGGGCTAAACAGAGCATCTATCAAAAACTGGTGAGGCTGGAGCTTCAGCCTATCCATGCACAGGCTACTCATATATGGGGGATGTGTGCTGTATACCCTTCCAAGGTGTGTGTTTCTGACAGTATTTTGTGTATATTGCCATCAGTAGCAACCATAGGTGGGCCTGCAGACATCAGGCATATACTGTCCTGTCATGTTGAACCCCCGTGGCAGGCATATTGGCAAATGATACCTAAATACCTTGCTCTCTAGGATATCACAATTGCTGTCTGGAGGTACCTAGGGGATAGACGCACAGAAAATTTGTTGCTGAATAAGCCTTGCCTTACATGAAGTCCATTGCACAAAATTTTAAAGCAGATGTATGTATGTATGTATAAAGACCTCAACAGAGATCATTTAGAAGTCCTTATCAATGTAGAGGCTTATCAGAACATACCAACACCAATAAATCATCCACTCTACATTTAAATTGTGGGATTTTATTCCACCTTCTTCCTGCACAAGCATTAAATGCCTCTGACTTATTACCAATATGACCTGTTAAAGCTAACTAAACAAACTGTTATCCCTAGTAGTTAACATGAGACAAACTGATATCCAGAGTATTGTTCTTCATCTGTAAATATGTTGTAAGTAATTGCTATGTTAAATTGTTAATCACTATGTAATCCAATGTAACTACTGCCTTTTTATTTTAACTGTGGAGCTTTTCTCCCCGGACCTCCACTGAAAATGGACCTATGTCCAGTCGGACACTCCCGGTCAACAAATGTAAATAAATTAAATAAATAAAATAAATACTGGTTAGACTGTTGTGCACACTCTTCACAGCAACAATACAATCTGTATGCAGAACTCTACAATAAATTGAAAAAGATTTAATTTACTAAGTCTTTATAATCCAGATTTGTTAACAGATCAAAAAGATTCTGTGCAGCATTACTGAACTTGCTTAAGTCTGTTTATCGTATCTGCATTATATCAGCAAAACTCAGTTCTACATTCAAGAATTGGTCTTATCAGACATTTAAAGAAAGGAACAAACGCACAAACTTGCTGAAGAGAAGAGTCAGGTAATGGTCCTCAAAATAAAATCATAACATTTCCTTATCTGTTTGCTTACATGTTCTGATCAAGCAAGACCTTCAGAGATTAATGCCTCATGGGTTCATAGGTGTTTACTAGGCTAATAAAAACAAGGGCCTTTTTCAGCCTAGCCATGCATACCAACTCTCTGACAAGTCCTGGTACCCTTGATAAATGTAAACAGGGGCTTGAGAGGTGAAACATTTAGAAGCAGGGGCCTGGGAGATTAACAATTTACATGCTGCCTGTGTCCATTAGAGACACAGGTGCCAAACCAGGGATGAATTTCCTGTTCCCCATCCAGCTGTCCATGTTACACTTGAATTGGGTTAGGTAGGAACCCTGCTTCAACACTGATGAGGAGTCTGTTCCAGAGAAGGCGTAGTCTCTGGAATACATACCTGTTTATATCACAGGCAATGTTCAGGTGTTTAGAACAGACAATTCTGGTGCTGTTTGTTTTGAGGATATGCATGAGGTCCATCAGAGTGGGGTCTGGGAATGCCTTTTATGCCAGGCCTAGATATCCCCTCAACAGCCTGTAGGACACAGAATACAGGGAGAGGGCCTTGAGGCAGTCTGCATAGGACATGTTACTTATGCCCTGCATTCTTTTAGTGAGGAACCTCTGTAGATGTTCCAATTGCTGGATATACCTGGTTAGGTACATACCAAAGGGAGCATTGTACACAATGATAGGTCTGACAAATGTTGAATACAAGTGGAATAATGACTTCCTTGGTCCTAGATGCCATACCTTTATTTATAAGTTGCACAACATAAAACAAATTCCTTCCTACTGTAGACACACAATGGTCAAAGACTAGATTACTGGGTGTGTCCCCAAGTCTCTAACTAACTAGGTCAACTCCTAGGAGTTTGTCAATATGATTGTTATCAGGGGTGGACGACTTCCTGAAGGACACTATTATTTATTTCTTGGCATTTAGTTTTAGTCCACTGCTCAGGCAGCAGTTGTTTGTCTGTGTCAGCCCTACCTGGAGAACATTTGTGATAGTGTGGGATTCAATGACAGCTCCTAACATGCAATCATATGCAAATTTAGTCACCCAGAGGCCACGAACTGTGGCCTTGACTTCAGAGAAGCAAATGCCAAAAAGAAGCATTCTCAAGACCAATCCCTGAGGGACTCCACTTGTGACTGGCCTCTTTGTAGAGGTGGACTCCCAATTCTAACTTCCTAGGTCCTGTCTGTGAGCCAGCTGGCTATCCACTGGGAGACATAAGGGTTTTTGCCTAACCTTTTAAGTTTGTCAACAATGCCTGAGTGAGGAATTGTGTCAAATGCCTTGGCTAGGTCAAGGTAGGTAGCTTCAACCATTCTACCCTCATCCATTGCTTTGGTGACCTTCTCAAAGACGTCGATCAGGTTGAATAAGCATGATCTGCCCTTGCTGAAACCAAACTGAGTTGGGTCCAGTATCTGGAGGCTTCCTATGTCATTACTGATCATTTCCATGACAAGTCTTTCCATGGTTTTGCACATGAGACTAGTGAGACTTATGAGTCTATAGTTTCCAGGGTCTGTAGATGGCCCAGCTTTGTGCAGAGGGATGACTATTGCTGTGCTCCATTCAGGAGGCATGAAGCCTGTTTGGAGGCTACAGTGAAACAGCAATTCCAGGGGGCCTGACAGATCCTGTTCATGATATTCAAAATGAGTCCTGGGATAAAGTCTGGGCCCACTGTTGCAGTGTTCTTGGCCTTAGAAAGAACATTAAGGATCTGTTTCCTCATGATATCAGAGGGAGTTACATTTGATGGTATTTCCTGGGGGAAGATTGCTGGGGAGAGAGGGGCAAAGTTGGAGCTGAATTTGTTGACCAGTAGGTTTGCTATATCTTCTGGCTCAGTATAGGTGGCTCCACTTACAATTAGCTCTGCACACAATTGTGTATTGCCTTTGAGGTTGCAGACATAGCTAAAGAATATCTTGTGGTTGTCCTTGGCTTGGGAGGCCAAATTTACCTCAAATTTGGCTTTGGTAGACTGTCTTGCATGTTTGTTTGTTTAGCTTGATGAGTTTGCCTTTATCCTGCTGGGTGCTGCACTTCCTAATTTTTGCCAGGATTTTCTTCCTTCTGATATACAGCCTATTGGTGTTACGATACAATCAAGGTGGCTTGCTTTTTTAGTTAGTTCTCTTCTACCTGGTGGGTACAAGCTGACTCTGCAGCTATTAACATGCTTGCATAGGATTTCTGTGAACAGTTCTGTGTTGGCAGCAGTGTTCTCAGGGTTTATGGGGGATTTAAACTTTGCCAAGTATCAATTAATAGTAGGAAGTTGGCCTCAAAGTAATTCCCGAATATTCCAAGTTTAGCTGGGGATCCAGGTTTTCCTTTAACTTCAAAGGCGATCACTTTGTGGTCTGACCTTACCAGAGTAGACATTCCAGTTGGGGGTATTGCAGCACTTTCCCATATTAGTGAGGACCAGATCCAGTATGGTTGCACCTCATATGCTGGTGTACTTGCAATCTGGTCCAGGCAGTTTGTGTTTACAAACTCCAGGAATTTCTGTGCCTGTACATTTGGTACTATATAGATTCCCAGTTGACAGTGGGGTAAAATTAAAGTTGCCCATGAATACGATATTAGGTTGACAAGTGTTTCCAATAAGTGTAAATACATATGCGTTTTCTGGGTCATAGATAGGTACCTATAACTTGCTAGGAAGTGGCACTGCATTTTGCCTATGGTGTTTTAAACGTGGAGAAGCTCAAGTGCATTGTCCTATTTGACCAGGCTTTATTTTTTATGTAAATCTAGACACCTCCACCTTTAGTCCCTGTTTGTGTAGTAATTGGTCTAAATGTGTGGAAGGCATTATAACCTTGCATTGTCAGGGTGCGCTCCTCAAATCAACATAATAATTACATTTGGGTACTGTTTGCTCACTGCATATAGGTAGTCATGGTTCTCGCTACCTATATACAAGACCTTAAAATTAGTACAGTTAAACAATGTGCTATCTTCATTACTCACATTATAAAGCGCATACAAAGAACTCTCATTAAGTTTTGATCAAAAACTGAACTGAAAGCACAGAAAATGTTACTATTAGTATTAAATTTTGCAATACTGCAGTGACTACTAAATGGTAAAATTGACATATACACATGAAAAAGAAATGGCTCAAAACTGAACCTTGCAGAATGCCAATCAAACTAGCATATTCATAAGACACAATTTCTAATACAGACAGATGAACTTCTACCTTTTAGGCATTCTATGACTTATAAGACAACAGAATAATTTAAACCTCCTTTTTACTAATGTCTCTATTACTCATAAATGGGGGACAGAGAAATCCTTGGACACCTTAAAATATAAAATATCGACATGAATTCCATACGTCAACGTAATTGCCATGTCATTAAAAAAATTACATCAGGCTGGCTGCACAAGAGCTTCCTCTTATGAATATATGCTAATAAGGGCTACATTTAGTTTATTCTAGAAGCTTCAAGACTCACTCTAATGTCTTCCCAAGGACACAAGCCAAACTAATGGGTCTATAAACAAAAGACCACTTACAACCTTCCTTGTACACAGACATAGCAATGCGATGGTTAATACTACCCTAGAGTATTCCCTGCAAGCACTCGTGCAGTTGCCACCAACGCAGCTTCCACATCCACTCCACCGCTAGGTATGAAGGTCTGCTTCCCATCTCCACACAGGGATATCATGAACTTTACCACCACTGTGAGCTGCTTCAGTGTTGATGGTACATATGTCCTTTGCAATGTATCATGCCTTTCTCTTGGCATACATTATCACATTGACAAATCTTAATGTAAACTCCTACCATGGTCACCAATAGCAGTGATGTCCTGTGCCACTCCCTGCAACACTTCCTTCTGAAAAGCCTCATGTGTGTTGCCTTTGGCCAGGATGCATGTGCCATGCATGTATATAGCCTGCAGTAAAACCAAAGTCTCCTGGGTGGCAAACCTTTCCAGTTGTTGCCTTTCTTCTGGATCCATTACATGACATTTCATGACATTTACACCTTTGAGTTACACTTGTCAATTAATGTGAATGTGTGTGTGTGTGTGTTGCCCCACATGACAATGTACCCAGCTCACCATATGGTAGCTACTTACCTGTCCCCTGCTGTACTGTGACACCTTCCCCTGTATAGGGGCCCACTGTGTCCTGTGTAGAATGCCTTACCCAATATCGGCATTGCTCCCTACCCACAGCTAAACAGGACAGTGTCACGGCACTGTGGTGCATTCCTACTTCCACATAACCACTTCCTCTATGTTCATTTTGCTGCCATCCACCACGTTTTACCTACAATACAGGGGCTTCATTACTAAGTGTCTAATCTTCCTTCAATAAGTCTACATCAAAGCTTAACATCTTACTGCAAGATAGATTTCACAGTTGCTCATATAGTCATATTCGTGCAGTTTGTAACAATATGGTGTCCTAATTAATATCACTAATTTGGGCCTCACAGTGCAGCAGCTATGTTAATGAGAGAAATCATTGCAGCTTTCCTTAAAATTGCTACCTTAATGCACTAAGCTGTCAATGCTTAGTAGCACATACCTGATTGTCACTGCACATCAGACAACTGTGGACACACGTGCACAATATTTTCATGCACAGCATCTGTAAGGCTGGTAGTGCACTGAGTCTTGGCTACAGAGACTTCGAAGCACTTTTTTCCTACATTGTGATTCATATCATGCAATGTTTGAACGTGTCTATGCAGAGGGTTATCATTTTTATCCCTGGTGACCATGACTGCTTCAGCCACTAGGAACAGCAGTCTTTTTGCATGAGATCTGACAGAGAACAAGACTTTCTTATTCTGTCTTTACAGGGGCTTTCAGGAGCTCATGCTAGGCTAATATATGATGAGTCTTTGTACAAGACTGATGCATGGCATAAACTTTCCACGACAATTAGCGATACATTGTTCAGCAGAATGGGTGATGTCTGTGGTAAGCATCATTACAGTAACCTGCATCACCCCAACCTGCTTAGTGTTTTCTGGCATTGCTGGGTGACTTGCACAAGCAGCAGGCTGTGGGCAATCAGGCCACTACAAGCACAGCCTGCACAAAACATCAGCCACAAAGGTGATAACTAGCTAGTTGGCGTAGCCTCTGGGCTGGTCCTGCATCTTGTACCATGCCTTATCTCGCATCCCTCATTCTCCCTGCTTTGCTCATACTTTGTTTTTTATACAAACATCCCCATCACCAAGTGTTCTCCCTCTAACTGCTTGTGTTTATCTACAGATTTCTGTACCTTTTGTACCAGCATCACTTGTCCATGTCTGCATTTTGTTTGCCTACCCCTGCAACCTTCCTCTCTCCCTCAGTCCCCCCCACTACCATTCCACTGTAGCTTCCCCAGTTAGTGGATATAAAAAGTGTACACATCTCTGTTAAAATCCCATTTTCTGTTTAATAAAAAAATGAGACAACAATAAATCATTTCAAAACTTTTCCCACCTTTAACGTGACCTATAACCTGTACAATTCAATTGAAAAGCAAACAAACCTCTTAGGGGATAAAATATAAAAAATAAAAAACGTACAATAACCTGGTTGCATAAGTGTACACACACAAACTAATACTTTGTTGAAGCACCTTTTGATTTAATTACAGCATTCAGTCTTCTTGGGAGGAGTCTATCAGAATGGCGCATCTTGAATTGGCAATATTTGAACACTCTTCTTTGCAAAAGTGCTCCAAATCTGTCAGATTGCGAGGGCTTCTCTTGGGCACAGCCTTCTACAGGTCACCCCACAGATTTTCTATTGGATTTAGGTCTGGGCTCTGGCTGGGCCATTCCAAAACTTTAATTTTCTTCTGGTGAAGCCATTTCTTTTGTTGATTTGGATGCATGCTTGGGGTCATTGTCTTGCTGAAAGGTGAAATTCTTCTTCATCTTCAGCTTTCTAGCAGATGCATGAAGGTTTTGGGATAAAAGTGACTGGTACTTAGAATTGTTCATAATTCCCTCCACCATGACTAAAGCCCCAGTTCCAGCTGAAGAAAAGCAACCCCAAAGCATGATACTGCCACCACCATGCTTCACCGTGGGGATGGTGTTCTTTTGGTTCTGATGAAGTCTGCGATGGTGCAGATGAAAGCGCTTAACTAGTGCTATTGGATGTGTTATCGTTGTTAACAAAGGATTAGTTTTACCTTTCAGCGGTTTTCATCTTATTTGAGTTTGGAGCTATTGGTTTCGCTGTTTGTGACAGCATTTGGATTGTGTACTTATATCTACAAGTTTACTCTGCAGTCTGGAGATTTGCTAAACTCGGCAGCAGTATCGGGGCATTTTTACGTTTGGTTTAAACAGTATTTAGTGGCATCTATTTTACGTTCTGTTTTTACAGTTACTTTGTGACATTCATTTGAGCTGTTTGTGGCTATCCTAGCTACGTTCCACCGCTTGTTACCTGCAGGAGCTGTTTATTTTTTATCAGTTGGCTGCTATTGGAACATTTGATCTTTTGGTGATGTGAAGTGTTTTTGTGCCAAACGTACCTTTTGGAATTGTGGCCAAAAAGCTTAACCTTGATTTCATCAGACCATAACACATTTTCACACATGCTTTTGGGAGACTATGTATTGTTTTGCAAATTTTAGCCAGATCTGGATGTTATTCTGTGTAAGAAAATGCTTCCGTCTTGCAAACCTACCCCACAGGCCAGACGTATGGAGAATGCAGGAGACTGTTGTCACATGTAGTACACAACCAGTACTTGCCAGTAATTCCTGCAGCTCCTTCAGTGTTGCTGTTGATCTCTTAGCAGCCTCCCTCACCAGTTTTCATCTGGTCTATTCATCAGCTCTGGAGGGATGTCCAGTTCTTTGCAATGTCACTGTTGTCTCATATTTTCTCCACTTTTTGATGACTCTTCACTGTGTTCCATGGTATATCCAATGCTGTGGAAAGTCTTTTTGTACCCTTCTCCTAACTGATAAATTTCAACAATGAGATCCCTTTCATGCTTTGCAAGCTCTCTGCGAACCATGGCTGAGTAAATGTCAGGAAAATCCTACTAGGACAGCTGAACATTATTTGGGGTTAATCAGAGACTCTTTAATTGATGGCAGGTGTGTGCCCAAGAAGACTGAATGCTGTCATTAAATTGTACAGGTTATAGCTCACATTAAAGTTTGGAAAAGTTCTGAAATGGTTTATTATAGTCTCATTTTTTTATATCACAAAACCTGGCATTTTAACAGGGGTGTGTACACTTTTTATATCCAATGTAGTCTTCCTTTTCTTATATGAAAGATGACAGCCTTTCCCATAAAACCAAAACACCTCCCCAACATCACCCTCTCCTTAATGTTAATCTTGTGTTTCCCTTTGTTTGCTACTCTCCATTTTCTAACACTGCTATATCCCCCATTCTACTACATTCATACAAAGTGAGTTAGCACTTGTGCTGACCTTCCTTGTCCTGTGACAAATGCAGCCTCTTCTCTGTCACATGTATTAAGTATATCCTCTAACACTCTTGGGTGTGCCTACCTGCCTTTTCAGTGATGCTAATCACTCCCAACCATGCCCATTTTGGAGAACTTCTCTTGCCCCCATAATGTGGCTCTATTAATCCACTATGCACTCCTGCTATGCAAGACCCAATACAGATCTAATAGCTACAGGTGCACTGTGCCACAGAAGGTTAGATGCTTAGTACTGCACAGCTGCAAAATTCATGTCCACAAATCCCAGTCACAGCTTTGAAACCTGCTGGTTAACTGCAAAGTTTATGACAACTGTAACATTTACCTTCTAATAGCACACACAAATATAAAATTAAGGATTTCCAATCCCATCACTGTATGTTCCCCACCACACATGAAAAATGAGAGCTTTATATTCACAAACTTCAGGAAGTACCCTTCAAATTTTTCAGTCTTGGAATTTACACTGTAGAAGGTACAAACCAGTGATGCAAACTATTTCTCATAGCCTTAAATGTATTACAGCACCATTTAAAATTGGCATTAACAATATTTTCAAATATCTTGGGATATGGAAATCAATATTACAATAAATAATTTAAGCACACAGTCAACAGTGACCATTTCATTAACATTCACATCTTAATTTTAATTTGTAAAGCACACGTTTACAAAAAAATAGTCTTGTAACTTTTAACTACAATTTGGAAAATCTTCATTTAACTCTACTAGACACACCCACAACTTTGTAAATAAAACATGCAAAAACGATTACAATGGCTTTAATGGTATTTATTTCCATACAAAGTGCAAACAACTGATACCATTACTGATCTCCTATAGCACAGGATCACAACGCTGGGCTATACAATCTACTTAGTTTTCTCATCCTTAAATATGCCATCGTATAAGGTGCAAAACACTCACTCATTACTTTCCCATGCATAAACAAGTCTTACCGGCATTAATATTTGACTAGAAACAGGAAAGTAACTAACATGAACAAATAAAACATCCATATTGCCACACAATTTCCTCAGTTAAGGGCAACTTTAACAGAACTCCGTGTTCCTGTAAAAGAACATATCAACAATGACTACCACGATTAATGGTGACCAGCTAACTCCATATGAGAGCCAAAGCTATTTTCACCGGTGTCCTGAATCATGGCAGTCAATGATACATCTTGGGGAGAAAGTACAGTTTTGTACCTACCATAAATGTAGATGTCCGAACTGGATAGCATCTGCAGTCATAACAAATGGGTTGTCCTGTCGTCAGGCAGCCCTTCGGTCGGCCGGATTCCAAAGTCTGGGTCCGGCTTCGGCTGATGTCGCACTTCACCCGACGTCACCACTGCTGGTCTTCGGGTATAAAGGCATCAGCCGATGCCATTTTCCTCAGTGTTTCTTGCCCCAGATGCCAGTTGCCCTCTTGGAAGGCTAAATTTTGGATAAATGCCAATGTTTCCAAAAAAGTAGAAGGTAAACACAAAAAATAAGCATGTATGTACATATATACAAACAAATACACCATAAGAGACTCCCCCAGCTAGCTATTAGGAGGGTAAATACCCTAGGAGTACCACAGAGGGAAGGAGGGTGGGTAATCCTGACTGCAGATGCTATCCAGTTCGGACATCTACATTTATGGTAGGTACAAAACTGTACTATGTCCTTCATGGATGCATCTGCAGTCATAACAAATGGGTAGAATACCATAGCCAAACTAGGGGTGGAGGAAGAAAAATTATGGTGTAGTTAGGATCCCTTGCAGTACAGCAGTGGCAAACCCTGCTCGGGATCTAGAGTATAGAGGTAAATTATAATGCTTGGCAAATGTATGCACGGAGGTCCAAGTAGCCGCCTCAATAATATCCTTGGTTGCCACTCCTCATAAGAAAGCTGTGGTAGTGGCTGTAGCCCTTGTAGAATGAGGTCTTATGTTCTGTGGAATTGGTTTTCCATGGTAGGAGTAACAGAATCTTATGCAATTTCCTATCCATTTGGAGATTGTCTGTTTGGAAATTGCTTTTCCTTCCCTTCCTGTTGCATAGGCTACTAAAAGCTGGTCAGTTTTTCTGTTACTTTTGGTTCTGTCCAGGTAGCAGCGTAACTGCCTATGTATATCCAAGGTATGCAGCAGTCTTTCCCCCCTGTTCTGTGGATTGGGAAAGAAGGTAGGAAGGTGGATTGCCTGGTTTAAAGACACTCTGGATACCACCTTAGGCATAAATGTAGGATTAGTTCTCATGGACACCCTATCTTGATGGAAGATTAGGAAGGGTTGCACTGCCATTAAGGCCTGTAGTTCCGAAACCCTCCTTGCTGAAGTAATTGCCAGTAGGAAAGCAGTTTTCCATGACAGGTGTTGCAGATCTGCTGTTGCTGCTGGTTCAAACGGAGGGAGTGTCAACTTTTCTAGCACAAAGTTCAAGTCCCATGCTGGTAATGGTGGTTTCCTAGGAGGTTTTACATTCTTGATCCCTCTGAGGAACTGCCTGAGTAGAGGATGCGAAAAGACAGGTGGATCGAAGCTGTATTCTGCTGAAATAGCTGATGCATGTATCTTGATGGAGGAATAGGACAGACCTGTATGCAGAAGCTCTGCCAAGTACTCCAGAATGTTAGCAATATCTATGTTCGACACATCTTTTCCTCTTTCAGTACTCCAAATGACAAACCTTTTCCATTTTCCTGCATAGTTCCTTCTTGTTGAAGGTCTGCGGGCTTCAAGGATAATGTCTTTAACCCTTTGGGAAAGGTCTGGGTTAGTTGCTGCTATGTGATGTTCCAGGCAGTCAGTTGCAAGGTTTTTAGGTTTGGATGCATGATGTTGTAGTTGTTCTGAGTTAACATCAAAGGCATCAGGGTATTGACCACATTCTCTCCCGAGACATGCTCCTCAGCAATGGGTACCAGTGTTGTCTTGGCCAATTCGAGCTATCAGGATTATCCTTGGACGTTCCTCTTTGATTTTCAGTAGTACCTTGTGCATCAAGGAAGAGGTGGAAATGCATATGCTGTCAGGCCTTTCCAGCTGAAGGATAGAGAGTCCACCTTCCATGCAAGTGGGTGGAATGTCCTTGTGCAGAATTTTTGAGCTGGTGATTGAGTGGGGATGCGAATAGATCTATTTGTGGCATTCCCCATTTCTTTGTGATGGCCTTGAAGATGTCCGGTGTAGCATCCATTCGTGAGCATCCGAGGTGGTTCTGCTTAACATGTCTGCTAGGGTGTTCTTTCCCGCACAAATATTGCCTGTAACTGGATGTTGTAGCTCCGAGCCAGATTCCAAAGGTCCAAAGTCATTCTGCATAGCGGGTATGAATGAGTGCCTCCCTGTTTGTTGATGTACCACATGACTGTGGTGTTGTCTGTCCTTATCATCAAATGGCCTTCTTTGAGGAATGGTCTGAATTTTTGGATTGCCAGTTTTACTGCCAGCATTTCTTTTTGGTTTATGTGCAGGTGCAGCTGGTCTGGAGTCCACAATCCTTGTATGCATTTGTCCAGCATGTGCGCCCCCCATCCTAGGTCTGAGGCGTCCGTTGTGATGGTTTGGCTTGCTCGAAAGTTGTGGAAGGGTAAGCCTGGGTTTGACTGGCATGCTTGAGCCCACCATAGAAACTCCTGTTTTAGGCATGGGATTAGTGGGATTTCTGTTTCTAAGCTGTGCCTGTGTTGAGACCATAAATTCTTTAGGTACCACTGTAGCTTTCTCATATGCAGTCTGGCATGTGGGACCAAGATTATGCATGATGCCATGAAGCCCAAGGCCTGCAGAACTTTTCTTGCTGTTAGTTTGTTCTGCTTTATTAATGCCAAGAAGTAAAGAGGGAGTTCTTTTTGTTTTTCTGCAGTTAGGAATGCCATTTGTTTTACTGTGTCCAATTCCAGCCAAGAATGTTCTTGTTTGGGATGGTATCAGCCTTGACTTTTGTAAATTGACTGTGTATCCCAGGGCTTGTAGCAAGTAAATGACCCTTTGTAAATCTGTTGTCAGCTTGCTTTTGTTGTCCGCTTGTAACAGGCAGTCGCCCAGGTATGGATAAATTTGGATTCCCTGTAGCCTGCAATGAGCGATTACTGATGCCAGGCATTTTGTGAATACTCTGGGCGCAGTAGATAAGCCAAAGGGCAATGCTGAGAATTGATAATGCTCTGATCCTGCAAGAAATCTGAGGTATCTTCTGCAATTTGGTCGAATGGGGACGTGCAGGTATGCCTCCTTGAGATCTAGAGTTACCAGCCAACACTCCTTGCCCAGCATGGGAAGAAGTTGCTGTAGGGTCAGCATTTTGAATTTTGGGACAATGATGTATGTGTTTAAGACGGACAGGTCGAGAATAGGTCTCCAACTTTTCTCTTTTCTTGGTACTAGGAAGAGTCTGGAGTAGAATCCTTTGCCCTGTTCTGTTATTGGTACTCTTTCCACAGCTCTCATCTTTGCTAATTTCGCTATCTGCTGTAGAGCTACTGTTTTTTGATTTGGAGGTAGGTTTGGCATTCCTCTTTTTACTGGTAAGGTGTGGAAGTGGAACCGGTAGCCTTGGTCTATGGTTTGCAAAATCCACTTGTCTTTTGTGATATAGTGCCAATTTTTCGAAAATAAGGCTAACTTTCCACCTAAAGGTGCTGCTATTTGCTCCCTGGTAGGCGGTGTCAGAGCCAAGTCACTGTGATTGTCCTGTTGCAGTGGCAGTGGTTGTGTCTGTGCCTCGGTTATTGCTTTGCCACTGTCGTCCTCTGTAGGCACCTCCTCTGGATTGATTTCTGCCTCTAGAGCGTCTATTCCTGCCCCTTTGGGATTTTGTGGAGTCTGGAAAGGACCAATTTTTGGCAGACCAGTTCCTGCTAAACCTTGGGGGCTGAACCTGTAAGAAATCTTTAACTGTTTGTACAGATTTTGCCTTTTCTTCCATTTTCTTCATTACTTGCTGGGCAGGTGTACCAAATAGACTGGCCTTATCCATAGGAGCATCTAACAGCTTTGCTTTAACATGATCCGGTAAGACCTGTTCTTTCAACCATGCATGCCTTCTTATCACTGTGCCAGTCATGGCTGATCTAAATGAAGCCTCCAGTGCATCATAGCCACATTTTAAGGAATGGTTACTAACCTGTTGGATGTTATTCACCATTTCTAATACATATTTCTTATCTAAGGATTCATCAGAGGACAGTTTTTAGTTAACTGATCAAGCATAAACTCTTGGTATTGGATCATATGAAACTGACAGTTTAAAGCTCTAGCTGAGAGAGTAGCAGAGGTGTAAACTTTTTCCCCATCTCTAAGGACCTGGATTCCCTTTCAGAAGGAATAGGGTTTTTTGCTGAGGTCGAGGCAACTGCCTTAGGCCCCTGGGATATAGTTTCGGCATCTGCAAGTGGGGCCTTGTATAGGTGGTGATGAGTGTCTGGCACCCTGTAAAATCTATCTGGTTTGGCAGGGGCTGGAGGTAAAGAATCAGGAGTAGTGCAAACATCATTAAATGCATCATCCACAATAGGCAGTACAGGAGGTATAGCTAAGGGCCTCTGTTGTGGTAAGTGCAGAAAAGTCCTAAGCCTTTTTCTTGAATCTGAGAAATCTTGTCCTTGCCATTGGAATTGTTCTCTCATGGCATGTACGGTTTCCCCAAAGGAAAATTCCTCTGGTGGAGAGGCAGCTGGAATGGATTCTTCAGCATTGGAATCTTCTTAAGTAGAAAAAGGAGCCTCTGGGCTGGTCTGTAATGTCTGAGTCATCCACAGAATCATCAGAGGACACTGGCTCGGGGGGGCTCTGCTCTAGGTCTCTTTTCTGGGGGCTGAGAGGCCCTGTCTGGGTGAGATTGGGATCCCCTAATTAAGGATATTAAATCCTCTGCCAGAGTAAGCATTTGTGAACTTGAAGTGGGCCTGTGTGAGGGGGGCTTAACAGGCACTGATTTAACAGATTTGGCTGCTTTAGCCCTGGCAAAGGCCTTAATAGACATGGCTGCAGGAGGCCTAGCAGCAACACGTGCTGGGGTAGAGACATCCAAAGGGATGGTGTCTGATAAATCACTAGGAACCACAATTGTAGGCAAAATTTCTGAGGCCGATTCAACTAAGGTAGCAGGAGCCTCAGTAGTAGTCATGGATTCGCTGAAGATTAACCGTTTTCTCGGTTTCGCCGAAACCGAGACACTGTGGTTTGCTTAACCGTGGTTTCGCCGAAACCGGACCGCGAGTGTCTGTCTTTTCTTTGCTTTTTAACAATTTGGGTAGTCGGAGGATCCGACGGCATAATGTATGCAAAATCTGAGCCGAAAAACTGTTCAGCAAACTCCGACCGACGCCTAAGCGTTCGTCGGTTGAAGGAAGCACAGGCCGAACAGGCTGCTACGTCGTGGTCTGGGCCTAAGCAAGACAGACAGTAAGAGTGGAAATCTTTATGAGGTATTTGTTTCCCAAAAGTTAAACAGTTATTGACTTTTTCTGACATCGGCTGAGGCAAGAAAGAGTCCCCAATGGGGTACTTAGCTTTTTAGAAGTCTTCGAAGTAGTATTCGGTAGTAGTAATCTCTGGATCTGACCGACCGGCACTTGCGAACAGCTTCTGCTTCGGGCGCCACGCGGCAAGAAAGACTGAGGAAAATGGCGTTGGCTGATGCCTTTATACCCGAAGACCAGCAGAGGTGACGTCGGGTGAAGTGCGACATCAGCCGAAGCCGGACCCAGACTTTGGAATCCGGCCGACCGAAGGGCTGCCTGACGACAGGACAACCCATTTGTTATGACTGCAGATGCATCCATGAAGGACATCGGTGTAATGGCTAAGGTGTTTACCTCACAGATACAATGTACAGGGCTTGAGTTTCACCTTTGAAAAGAAATTGGCTAGGCTTAAAATGACCTACAGGGTAGCTAGCCAAGTAGTTAACTATGAGCCAACAAATCTATGAAACATCCATGATCAACATATACACACTTGCATTATCCTTAAAAAGCAAACATGTGCCTCCTTAAAAAGAAAACATGTGCCTCTTTGCTTCTAGCTTGGAAAATGTTAACCCCACCCACTACATCTACTCTCCAGATGTACAACACTAACACAGTACCAGCTTATTTGTTCACTCTAAACAGTCATGGGGATAAATAAACCCTTTCGGATCATCCCATTACAACCAAAGAACATGTAAACATTTTCCCTTTCCAATCTTGATCAGCCTATTTATCCCCATCATCTTCCACTACCATTGAACTCAAGTCGGTAAACACAGAACTTAAACGGTCAGTATCAACCATTCCAGGATCTAGCAACTGTGATAACTTTTTCAACTTTATCACTGGTGCATGTGCACTACTGAACAAACTGCGTGCACACTGGAAGAAACTTTTTCAAATTTGCTGGAAAGTTAATTTACACAGTCTTTTAACATCTGCATTCTAACTGCATTTGAAAACTATTATGTTGCAACACAGTTTTTGAAAAATCATGACCTATAAAAACAGTTTTCCCTTCAATCATTCATTTCTCCTTGCTGCAACAATTGCTGGAATACATGTAACCTACTTATACAGTGAAGCAAAAAACGGAACCAAAATAGTTCACAATTTACCATGCTTTTGACCTGATGGAGCGAAAAGCAACTGAAACTCTCTCCATTCCCAGCAACTTCTTAGTAAATCTAGTCCATAAAGCCATATTAGTTTTGAAGTACAAACAATCTACACCTTCCAAAATGCCACTCATAATTTTTTGTTATAGTTTTATCTTCCAAGTGGCACTAATAGCTGGTTCACATACACCTTCTGATCATTTCAGCTGCCTTAATTCGAACTTAACCAATTTTTTGTTTTGGTGCCATCATGGTATCATTGTTTACGCAGTAACTTTCAAGCTTCTACTTCACTTACTTCTGACTGTCAAGCACAGCTCATTAAGACGACAGATAAATACATTAAATCATGCAAAACCATCCACTTTAACAGTTCTAACATCTTTTGTAATAAATTGCTTCATTACTTTTTTCTCATCATCATAGCTTTTGAGTCAGGCCACAGCCATACTCTCAACCTCACTTGCATTTCTCCCTCTAAAATCATCTTTTCACTTTTAACCCAATTAATGCAATCAAAATGTGCACAATGCCCTAGTACACTGATGCCACAAAACTCTACTAGTAAAACATGTTTTAACTTAGCAGCAATGTTGAATTATTTCTGAACACAGAGTGATTAGAAGAGTCTTCCAACCCCCTGAAGCACTGCAAGACTCCCCTAAACAAAACATAAGGTGTTTTGTTACAAGAAAGACGGCACTATTCCTCAGATTCTAAGAATGTGTAATCAATGGGTTTGAAGTTAGACTACAGTTCCTAGGTATAAATCTTTTTCTAAAGTAAAGTAAATGCTTTAGTCTTTCTTGTACAAGTTATTTTTCCTCTTTTGCATGTTTTGTTCTTTATTAATGTAATCAATTTCTTCACTAACATATTACATAAAATGGACACATGTGCAGTCTAGGACAAATATTCAATTTTTGCTTTATTTACAATAGTCTATAAGTAATGGTTTATACTCATTTTTGTTCACACTGTTTCAATAAAAAATGTGCTTAAAAATAGTCCACAGGCAAGGTGGTGGACATAAAGGCATCCTTCCCAGACCTGTCCACAGTTTGCAATTCAGTAGTGACAGGATGGACAGAAGTGTTATGGAGTAGTGGAAGCCCTAAATAGCTGCGATGAAACAGTTGCATCAAGTTTAGCATCCTCTGCCCAAAACAAATACTCCCATAGAGATTAAACAAATCTGTCCACCTTCAAGGGCACAAGACAAACTGCATGAAAGGTCTCCCATGTCATTCTTATAGCATCCTGAAGAACATCCACCAGAGAAGGGGACAACATAGATGTTTTGGCAAGAAAAAAAGTAGGCCGTCCGTAAAATCCTCTGGGGAGTGGAAGAACTTCAGTAAGCCAGACAACCCCTTTCATGTTAATTTTGAAAAAATATCTAAACTTGGGGTCACTAAAGGAAGGAGGTGTTCCCTCATCATCTAGATCTATTAGAAGATTCAGATAAGGCTCTAAATTATCTGATTTTCACAGGCGGTTCATGATCTTTTTCATGAGTACCTCCTTCTCAGAGAATTCAGATGGCTTCTTGGGAGTGGGTGTCAAAATAGAATACCTCAAGGGAGAAAGGGAGAGAAAAATGTGGGTATTTCATGGATTACACAATCAAAGGCAGCCCCTGAAATGGGACAGAAGGCATTCTGGGGAACAGGTGCACAAAAGTACAGTTATGTACACTTACCATAAATGTAGCTGTTCCGAGTGTGTTCACTATTGCAGTCATTGCATTTGGGTTATCTGCTTGCAGTAGCCCTCAGTCGGCCTGATTATCAAAGTCTTGGGTTCTGCACCGGTTGCTGTCTCATCTTGCGACTTCAGGTAGTCAGGGGTATAAAGCATGAAGCAGACTCCATTATATCAGTTTTTCTTGCCCTAGATGTCAGGTGTCCCCCTAATGGGAAGCAATTAAATATATTTAAATATATATATATATATATATATATATATATATATATATATATATATATATATATATGTATATACACACACACACACACACACACACACACAAGGTTATACCTCCAACAAAAAAGCAAATATACCAAAAAGCTTTTAAGCATACTAAAGGAGAGTAGAGGTATAGCCAAAAGAAGTCAGGGGGGCTGGAGGGAGGGTAACCAGGACTGCAACAGTGAATACACTCGAACATCTACTTTTATGGTAAGTGTACACAACTGAACTATGTTCTTCGTGTTTCACTGTTGCAGTCATCACATTTGGGTAGAGTCCCAAAGCTAAGTATGGGAGGAGGAATTTGGATAGAATTAGGACCAGCTAATAAGGCCCTGCAAGAATGCTGTGACAAAGCCAGCTCTGGATTTAGAGAAAATTGGAAAATGGTAATGCTTGGTGAAGGTATGTACAGAACTCCAGGTAGCAGCTTCTAGGATGTCCCTGGTAGGGACATCTCTGAGAAAGGCTGTAGAGGTAGATACAGCCCTGGTTGAATGGGGTCTAATCCCCTGTGGGAAAGGTTTTCCATGGTGCTTATAGCAGAAATGAATGCAATGGCCTATCCACTTAGAAATGGTTTGCTTTGAAATAGCCTTCCCCTCTGCCCCTGCAGCAAATGTCACCAGCAGTTGTTTAGATTTCCTTTGAGGTTTAATCCTGCCCAAGTAAAATCTAAGCTGTCTGTGCACATCTAAGGAGTGCAGTATCCGTTCCCCTTTGTTCTGTGGATTAGAAAAGAAGGTTGGCAAATAAATGGACTGATTAAGAGCCACACTGGATACCACCTAGGGCATGAAGGAGGGATTGGTCCTGAGGGACACCCTGTCCGCATGAAAGATGATGAAAGGCTCCACTGCCATAGAGGCCTGTAATTCAAATACCCTTCTTGCTGAAGTGATTGCTAAAAGGAAGACTGTTTTCCAAGACAGGAATTTTAACTCTGCACTTGCAGCTGGCCCAAAAGGAGGAAGAGTGAGTTTTTCCAATACAAAGTTAAGGTCCTAGGCTGGAGTTGGGGCTCTCCTGGGTGGTCTTAAGTTTTTGGCCTCTCTGAGGAACTGCTTGAGCAGTGGATGAGAGAAGAGGGGTAAGCTGAAATGGCTAAGGCGTGAATTTTGATGGAGGAAAAAGAAAGGCCCTTGTGAAGCATCTCAGCTAAGTATTGAAGAATCTGAGGTAAATTGGGTGCTGCTGTGCCCATCCCTTGAGTTTAGTTTCAGGCACAGAATCTTTTCCATTTTTCAGCATAAGAGTTTCTAGTACTAGGCCTCCTTGTCTTCAAAATGACATCCATCACTTGTTTACTGAGGGATGGTAACGGAGAGATCAGGTAATTAAGCCAAGCTGCCAGGTTCAGAGTTTGAAGCTGAGGGTGCAGAATCTGGCTCTCCTGCTGTTAGGGGTCTGAGGCAGGTGCCATTGAGCCAGCAGTGACAAACTGCGCAAGAGGGGGTACACCAGTGTTGGCATGGCCAGTCTGGTGCAATCAGTATAGTCCTTGGTTTGTCCTATTTGATCTTTAGTAGTACTTGGAGAGGAGAGGCAGAGGAGGAAAGGCATAACTGATAGATTTTTCCAGCTGAAGGACATCCACTTTCCAAGCTTGTTTGTGGGGAGTCCTTGTGCAGAATTTGTCCAACTGGTAGTTCTGAGGGGAGGCAAACAGGTCTATATCTGGGCTCCCCCATTTGTTTATCAACATGTTGAAAGTCTTTGGTTCCAGTTTCCACTCGTGTGGGTCCATGAGATTTCTGCTTAGGTTGTCTGCCAGTGTATTTAGTTTTCCTGGCAGGAATTGAGCCTGTAGATGCACTTGGTAGCTCAAGGCTGTGTTCCACAGAGCCATGGCTAGTCTGCAGAGGGGGTAGGAATGGGTACCCCCCCCTGCTTGTTTATGTACCACATAACAGTGGTGTTGTCCGTCTTTACCATTAATTGTCCTGGAAGAATGTGGTCCTTGAAGGCTGTCAGAGCATTCTGTACAGCTAACATTTCTTTTTGATTGATATGCAGGTGCATTTGACTTGTGTTCCATTTGCCCAGAATGCACTTCCCTGCCAGGTGAGCCCCCCCTATGCACAGTCTGATGCGTCTGTTGTTAGGGTTTGGGTGGCAGGGGGTAGAGTGAATGGTAGTCCCTTGTTTTGGTGGCAGGCCTCTGCCCACCAAAGGAACTCTAACCATTGGAAGGTATGATAGGAATCATTGCTTTTAGATCCTGAGAATGTTGACACCATAGGCTGTTTAGATACCATTGTAGTTTCCTCATATGTATCCTTGCATATGGAATTAGTAGAATGCAGGAGGCCATGAACCCCAAGGCTTGCAGTATTTGCCTTGCAGATAGCTGGGTTTTTGTGGCCATTACTTTGAAGTTGTCAAATTAATTTGTTTTTTGGCGTGAGGAAAGCCATCTAGGAAGTTGTGTTCAAGCTTGCTCCCAGGAATATAATTTGTTGACAGGGTACCAGATGTAATTTCTTTTCGTTTATGGTGTAACCCAGACAAGTTAGCACCTTTTGTACAAAGACCAGATGATTCAAAAGCAAGTCCTGGCTTTCGGCCTGAATTAGACAATCGTCCAGGTATGGGTATATTTGAATATTTCTTTGCCTGCAAAATGACTGGAGCTAGGCACTTTGTGAATACCCTGGGCGCAGTAGAGAAGTCAAAGGGCAGTGCATAGAACTGAAAGTGCATGTAGCCTGCTTTGAAGTGTAAGTAACTTCTGCAAGATTCCCTGATTGGGATGTGCAGGTAGGCTTCCTTTAAATCCAGTGTTGCCAACCAGGCATCGTTGCCTATCATGGGAAGCAACTGGCGAAGAGTTAGCATCTTGAATTTTGGAATCACCATAAAGGTGTTTAGGATAGAAAGGTCCAGGATAGGGCGCCATGAGTTGTCTTTTCTGGGTACCAGAAAAAGTCTCGAGTAGAAGCCTTGTCCCTTTTCCTCTTCTCGTACAGTCTGAATAGCCTCTAACCTTAAGAGAGAGTACTTGCTTTTGAGCCTCTCCCCACTGATTTGGGGGTAGATCTGGCCAACCATTTGGGGTTGGTAACATGTGGAAGTGAAATCTGTATCCTTGAGAAACTATGTTTAAAACCCATCTGTCCTGGGTAATGAGTTCCCAGTTTTTTGCTTGCAGAGCAATATTTCCCCCTAAAGGAGCAGTCAGTTGAGAAGTGCTTGGAAATTTTAAAGTTAAATCATTGAGACAGCTTACCATAGGGGGGAGTCCTACTACTCCCTGATTTGGAAGTGGGAGCCCCTCACTGCTTAGTCCTGTGTGTACCTTGGGACTGAGGTATAGTTGTTCTACTGGTTCTGGGTTTGAACTGAGAAGGCCTGGAAGAGGTGGGAAAGGACCAGTTTTTTGAGGGCCAATGCCTACTAAATCTTGGAGGCTGCACTTGTAAGAAATCTTTAACAGTTTGCATAGATTTAGCTTTTTCTCCATCTTTTTAAGAATTTCTTCTGCTTTGTTGCCAAACAGGCAGTCCTGATTGAAGGGAGCATCCAGCAATTTAGTTTTAACATGATCTGGCAAAGACTGCTCCTTAAGCCAAGCATGCCTTCTAATTACAGACCCGGTGACAGCAGCCCTGCAAGATGCCTCTAGTGAATCAAAACCACATTGCAAAGTATATTTTCCAACCTGTTCAGCAGAATGCATTAAATTCTGTAGATCCTTATTTTCAGCACAATCAGGAATCAACATAATTTTCTGTTTAAGTAATCCAATAATATGCTGCTGATACTTTAACATATGAAAATGGCAGTTTAAGGCCCTAACGGCCAAGGTTGCAGAAGTGCATACCTTCTTACCCCATCTATCCAGGGCCCTGGAATCTCTATCAGAGGGGTTAGGATTTCTGGCAGTAGTAGCTTTAATGCCCTTGGGTCCCTGTGAAATGGTTTCAGGATCCACAGTAGGATTTTTAAAAAGAAACTTGTGAGAATCAGAAGCCCTGTAATATCTATCAGGTTTTCTGGGAGCAGGAGGTAAAGAGTCAGGGGCCAAGCTAGATTCCAAAAAGGCATCATCAACAATGTCCAGTACAGGAGGGGTAGCTAAAGGCCTGTGTTGGTTCAGGAGTAAATCTCTAAACCTCTTTTTAGAATCAGAGTAATCCTGGCTTTCCCAGTGAAAATGTTCCCTAAGAGTATGCAAGGTTTCACCAAAAGAGAAATCCTCTGTGGGAGAAGCAGAGGGAATACAGTCCTCTGCATCAGAATCCTCATAGGTGGGTAAGGGTAAATCCTGGTCATCAGAGGAAACAGAAATTTCAGAATCCTGGTCAGAAGTATCATAAGCAAATTCAGTCCTAGGTCTCTTAGAGGGGGAAGGCTGGCTTCCCCTGATTAAAGTAATAAGGTCTTCAGCCATTCTTATCATTTGTTTTTTAGGCATAGAGGCCTGACCATGTGGTCTGGTCACCAGTTTCCTAGGCATGGTTCGAGTTTTAGACCTTGAAGAAGATGGCGTCGGTTTAATATGCAAGTCAGTAGGCCTGAATGCACCCTCAGAAGCCAGTGCCTGCACAGCGGCTCCAGACCCATTGAAGGTAGAGACATCCGCAGGTTCCACAGTTGAAGCATCTTGCGGCATACCGGACTCCAAATGGGTCTCAGTAGAGGCCTGCAAATCTGAAGTAGTGGGCATCAGGGGCTGCAAAAGCGCCTCACTGAGTACCGGCGAACTGGCGACTAGCTTAGGAGAAGCATCGTCGGCAGCTTTGGGCCTAGGCAGCCTCTGTCTTTAGCTTTGCGCTTTTTCAGAATGTCGGTAGTCGGGTAGCTTACCGAAGACATATCTGGATAATTGAACTGAGCACCAAAATATTTAGAAGCAAAAATATACAGATGACGAATAGTTCATGGTTTAAATAAGGCACAAAACTGACAGGGATGTACATCATAGTCAGGGCCTAGGTAAGAAATACAGTATGAATGAAAATCTTTATGAGGTATTTGCTTTCCACAAGAAATACAATTATTGACTGTTACTGACATTGGTTAGAGTAAGAAAAGGTTTCCCCAACGGGGTACTTAGCTTTAGTTGAAGACTTCAGTTCTGAAACTCGAAAACTAAAATTTCTGGAGTCGGCCGACCGGCACTTGCAAACTGCTTCTGCTTTGGGCACCGCACGGCAAGAAAGACTGATGTAATGGCATCGGCTGCATGCTTTATACCCCTGACTACCTGACGTCACGGAAGATGAGACAACCGATGCAGGACCCAAGACTTTGATGATCAGGCCGACTGAGGGCTACTGCAAGCAGATAACCCAAATGTGATGACAGCATCAGTGAAACATGAAGAACATCTACCTGCAGAGAGAAACAGAGGCAAGCAAAATTAACTCTATTGCTATGTTACCTAAAATGATGCTACAAAGTTCCAAACTGTCAAAGCCAGAGACACTAGTGCCAAAACAGTGTATAATAGAAAGCCTAACAGTAGGAAGTACAGTTGTGCAAAAACTTACCATAGCAGTAGATGTCTTTCTCTTCACTGTTGCATTACTCTTTACAATAGGGATCCCCCTGCCAAGGGCAGCCCAATGTCCAGTCAATACACCAAATCCTTTTTTTTTTTTTTTTGTAAAGAGTATACCACACATCACACGTATGCCCCCCAGCGTAGGCCATAACGAACTGAAAAGCCCCAGTAGCAGTGGCAGTCCAAGGATAAAAATTGGTAAACACATCCAAAAGGAAAAAGAACCAGGGGGAGGAAGGAGAAAGCAAATACTGCAACAGTGAAGAGAAGGACATCTACCGTTATGGTAAGGTTTTATATAACTATATTATGTCCTTCCAAGTGTTGCAGTATTCTTTACAACAGGGAAAATGCAAAAGCTCTGCAGGAAGACTGAGAGGAGGAAGGGCAGACAGAGCCTTCTAGGATGCCGTGGAGGATGGCCCTGGAAAGCCAGCTCTGGCCCTAGAAATAATTTACAACTTATAGTGCTTAGTAAAGGTATGCACAGAAGTCCAAGCTGCTGCCTCAAGAACAGATTTAGTATCCAAACAATTGAAAAAAGCACCAGAAGAAGCCACAAGTCTAGTTGATTAAGCTTAAGAGAAGAAGGAATAAAACAAAATGGCTTTAGATATCCTAGAAGAAATACTTTGCTTGGAAACAGCCAAACCTAAAGACCTAGGATGAAAAGAAACAAAAGTAGATCAGCTTTACGAAAAAGATTTAGTCTTATCAAAATAATACCAGAGTTGTCTATGCAAATCCAAGGTGTGCAAAACCTTCTCACTAGCAGACTGCGGAGAAGCAGAAAAAAGTTAGGAAATTAATAGACTGATTAAGAGACAACTTATTAACCACATTGGGCATAAAAGAAGGATTAGTATGTAGGGACACCCTGTCCTTATGGAAAACTAAAAAAGAAGGAACAGCCATAAGGACTTGCAGCTCAGACACTCATCTTACAGAAGTAAGGGCCAAAAGAACAACAGTCTTCCAAGAACAATGCTGTCAGGAAGCCAAAACAGCAGGTTCAAAAGAAGCCACAGTCAATTTTTCTAAAACCAAATTAAGGTCCCAGGAAGGAGAGGCAGACTTCCTGGGAGGCCTAATGTGAAGGACACCATTAAACTGTTTGGTCTCAAATCTAGAGGCTAAAGGGGGAGTCAAACAAGAAGAAATAGACAAGTGTGCCTTAGCAGAAGAATAGGCCAACACAACGTTGAGCAATGCATACAAATAAGAGAACCAAAGGAACATACACAGCAAATGGATCCAGGTTATGAAAAAGACACCAAAAAGTACAGTTTTGTACCTACCATAAATGTAGATGTCCGATAGACATGCAACTGCAGTCATAACATGTGGGTTGTCCTGCCTCAGGCAGCCCTCGGTCGGCCGGATTCCAAAGTCTGGGTCCGACGTCGGCTGATGTCGCATTTCTCTCCGACGTCAGAGCGGCTGGAGTATATAAGCATCAGCCGACGCCATTTTCTTCAGTGTTTCTTGCCCCAGATGCCAGGTGCCCTCCAAGGAAGGCTGTAATCAAATTGGAAGACAAAAACAGGATTCCAAACAAATAAATGAGCAATAAAACAAATACACCATAACAGATATCCCCAGCTAAGAGAAACAGGGATAGGAGTGGACCCTAGGCATAGAGGGGTATGGAGGGAGGGAAAATCCGACTGCAGTTGCATGTCTATCGGACAGCTACATTTATGGTAGGTACAAAACTGTACTATGTCCTTCAAGAATGCAACTGCAGTCATAACATGTGGGTAGAATACCATAGCTTAGCTGGGGGAGGAGGAATGCTCTAGGAAAAAGATGGTGCGGCAATCAAACCCTGCAGGACTGCCGAAGCAAAGCCTGCTCTGGATCTGGAGTATAGAGGGAGATTGTAGTGTTTGGAGAATGTATGCACGGAGCTCCATGTAGCAGCTTCTAGAATGTCCTTAGTAGGCACCCCTCTTAAGAATGCTGTAGAGGTGGCTGTAGCTCTGGTGGAATGTGGTCTGACATTGGCTGGAACAGTCTTTCCATGAAAGGAATAACAGAATCTGATGCAATGTCCAATCCATTTTGAAATAGTCTGTTTTGAAATTGCTTTTCCTTGGACTGCAGGGCGTAAGCTACAAAAGTTGTTCGGACTTCCTACTGGCCTTGGTTCTGTCCAGGTAGTAAGTTGTCTGTGAATGTCCAAGGTATGCAACAGTCTTTCCCCCTTGTTCTCAGGATTGGGGAAGAAAGCAGGCAGATGATTGCTTGATTTAAAGAAACCCTAGATACCACCTTTGGCATGAAAGTAGGGTTTGTCCTTAATGAAACCCTGTCTCTGTGAAAAATAATGAAGGGTGGTATTGCCATTAGGGCCTGTAGCTCCGAAACCCTTCTTGCTGATGTAATTGCCAACAGGAAAGCTGTTTTCCAAGAGAGAAATTGCAAGTCAATTGAAGCTGCTGGCTCAAATGGAGGTAGAGTCAGTTTTTCTAAGACGAAATTGAGGTCCCAGGCTGGCACTGGGGCCTTTCTTGGTGGCTTAATGTTCTTGATTCCCCTGAGGAATTGCCTTAGTAAAGGGTGTGAAAAAACAGGAG
Organism: Protopterus annectens; assembly: GCF_019279795.1. Lineage (NCBI taxonomy): Eukaryota > Metazoa > Chordata > Ceratodontiformes > Protopteridae > Protopterus > Protopterus annectens. The sequence goes on along the minus strand of NC_056725.1, from coordinate 522,212,301 downwards.
GATCAGTGTTGTATCTAGCTGAAATAGCAGATGCATGTATCTTTATGGAAGAATATGAGAGGCCGTTCTTTAACATATCTGCCAAATATTCCAAGATGAGTGGGATGTTCAACAGTGATGCATCATGTCCCTTGCTGGTGTTCCAATTGCTGAATCTTTTCCACTTTGCTAAATAAACCTTTCTGGTGGATGGTCTTCGAGCCTCTGTTAGTATCCGCTGAACTTCCTTGGAGAGAGATAGGCTGAAGTTATTTATGGGATCTCCCAGGCTGTTAGCTGCAGTGTCTGTAGATTTGGATGCACTGTTTCGAAGTTGTGTTGAGTCAGAAGTAGAGGCCATTGGGGAAGGGCCCACCTCCTGGTGTGACATATGCTCCGTAGTAATGGGTACCAGTGTTGTCTTGGCCAGTCCGGAGCTATTATGATTCCCTTGGGTTTCTCTGCTTTGATCTTTATTAATACTGAGGTCATCAGTGGCAGAGGTGGGAATGCATAGATTGTTAGTGAGTTCCAGTTGAATGAGAGGGCATCTATTTTCCAAGCTTTTGGATGGTATGTCCTTGTGCAGAATTTTGGTAGAAGATGGTTGAGATGAGAGGCAAATAGGTCCACTTCTGGCTTGCCCCATGTCGAAGTGAGTTGTCTGAAGGTCTTCGGATGTAACCTCCACTCGTGTGGATCTGTGAAATTCCTGCTTAGGCTGTCCGCCAACACATTGTCTTTTCCTGGAACAAACTGGGATTGTAACTGGATGTTTAGACTCAGTGATTTCTCCCAAAGATGCATTGTCAGTCTGCAAAGGGGGTAAGAGTGGGTGCCCCCTTGCTTGTTTATGTACCACATCACAGTGGTGTTGTCTGTCCGTATCAGTAAATGTCCTTGCTGGAGTTGGTGTTGAAAAGCCTCAATGGCATGCATTATTGCCAGCATTTCCTTTTGGTTTATATGCAGATGTGTTTCCTTTGGAGACCATTGTCCTTGTATACACCTGCCTTCCATGTGCGCCCCCCATCTAAGGTCTGAGGCGTCTGTGGTCATGGTCTGTGTTATCTGTGGTTTTTTGAATGGCATACCTGTGTTTGCCTGGCTCACCGAGGCCCACCATAGGAATTCCTTTTGTAGGCATGGAATGAGCGGTATGATTGTCTCCAAGTTGTTGCTGTGTTGAGACCAAATGCTTTTTAGGTACCATTGAAGCTTTCTCAAGTGTAGTCTTGCTAATGGAACCAGGGGAATGCAGGATGCCATGTAACCCAGGGCCTGTAGGAATCTCCTTGCAGTCATCTGGGTGAGTTTTGCTAAACTTTTGAAGTAATGAGTTAACTTCTCTTGCTTGTCTTCTGTCAGGTAAGCCATCTGAGAGGCTGTGTCTAGTTTGGCTCCTAAGAAGATTATTTGCTGGGATGGCTGCAGTCTTGACTTTTGAAAGTTGACTGTGTATCCCAGAGCTTGAAGTAATCGTATGACATAATCCAGGTTTTTTGTCAACATCAATTTGTCGTCCGCTTGTATGAGGCAGTCGTCCAGGTACGGGTAAATTTGTATCCCCTGGAGCCTGCAATGAGCAATTACTGAAGCCAGGCATTTTGTGAATACTCTAGGCGCAGTAGATAAGCCAAATGGCAATGCTGAGAATTGATAATGCTCTGGCCCTGCAAGAAATCTGAGGTATCTTCTGCAGCTGTCTGATAGGGACATGCAGGTATGCCTCCTTGAGGTCCAGAGTAATCAGCCAAGACCCCTTGCCCAGCATGGGAAGGAGTTGCTGTAGAGTCAGCATTTTGAACTTTGGTACTATGAGAAAGGTGTTTAATGCGGACAAGTCCAGTATTGGTCTCCATTGAGATTCTATTCTTGGAACAAAGAACAGTCTTGAGTAAAACCATTGGTCTTGTTCTTGTTGTGGAACTCTTTCTATTGCTTTCATCCGAGTCAGCAGAGTGATTTGCTTGATAGCCTCTGCCCTATGGTTTTGTGGTAGGTTTGGCATGCCTTGTTTTCTTGGTAAGGTATGAAAATGAAACCTGTACCCTCGGGTCTACAATGTCCAAAGTCCATTTGTCCTTTGTCAGTCTGTGCCAATTTTCTGCAAACAGAGATAATTTCCCGCCCAAGGGAGCTTCTATTTGTTCCCTGGTAGGTGGTAGTAGAGGAAAGTCATTGAGATTGTGGTTGTGGGGCAGGTGAAACGCCTGCATCACTTCTTTGGCTTCCTGGCTGCCATTGTCGTCCCCTGTAAGGGCCTCTGTATTGGCCTCTTCCTCGGCCACGTCTGTTCTTACCCCTTAGAAACTTTTCTGTATTAGGAAAGGACCAGTTTTTAGAAGGCCAATTCCTACTGAATCTGGGGGGTTGAACTTGGAGGAAATCTTTCACCGTCTGAACTGATTTTGCTTTTTCTTCTATGGTCTTTAACACATCCTTAGCATTTGCACCGTAAAAGCTTGTTCTTTTCCAAAGGTGCATCCAGTAGTTTTGCTTTTACATGATCTGGTAGAGGTTGATCTTTTAACCAGGCATGTCTACGAATGACTGTCCCTGTCATAGCTGCCCTACATGAAGCTTCCAGTGCATCATATCCATACTGCAGAAAGTGAGTGCTTACTTGCTGAGTGTTATGTACAGCTTCCTGCAAAGTCTTCCTGTCTAAAGGATCAGGAGTGGCTAAAGTTTTTTGTAAATCTTCTAAAAGGTAGTCCTGATATTGTAACATATGAAAAAGGCAATTTAAAGCTCTCATAGATAAGGTAGTGGAGGTGTAAACCTTTTTACCCCATCTCTCTAATGACCTGGCCTCCCTGTTGGAGGGCAATGGATTTTTAGAGGTGGAGGCTGAAACTCCTTTAGGCCCCTGTGAAATAGTTTCCAAATCAGCAGAATGGGCCCTGAATAAATGGGAATGAGTTTCTGGGACCCTGTAATACCTGTCTGGCTTGGCTGGAGCAGGAGGAAGAGAATCAGGGGTAGCACTAGAGTCAGAATATAAATCATCCAAAACATCAAGTACAGGAGGAATAGCTAAGGGCCTGTGCTGGGGCTTCTTAAGGAAAGTCCTCAGGCGTTTCCTAGAATCAGAATATTCCTGACCTTGCCACTTAAAATGTTCCCTCATGGTGTGCAGAACTTCCCCAAAAGAAATATCCTCAGGGGGGGAGGCAGAGGGGATGGAATCTTCTGCATCCGAGTCCTCATAGGTCTGGAAGAGCTCTTCCTGGCTATCAGAGTGGACGGAGCCCTCAGAGTCTTCATCAGAAGGAATAGGTTCAGAGGGTTCAACCCTGGGCCTTTTATCAGGAGGAGGCTGGGATCCTCTCTCAGGATGGGCCTGTGAACCTCTAATCATGGAAATTAAATCAGCAGCCATGGACATAATTTGTGTCTCTGGAGTAGGCTGAGGAAAGGATTTAGAAGTAATATGTTTTGTTTAGCTGGCTGCCTTAGCTCTAGTGTAGGCCTTAATAGACATGGCCATAGGAGGCCTGGCAGCTCCACATGCAGGAGTGACCTTGTCTACAGCAATGGTCTCAGGCATTTCCTCGGTTTCGGTATCCGGAGGAAAATCGATAACAGGCGGAGTGATGTCCGGAATCGGAGTCGTCGGTAATGCGGTGTCTTCGGTTTGGAGCGGTGGAGAGACAGTCTCAGGGGGAACCGGAGCACTCGCGCTAGGTTTTGGCGTGGAGTCGGTGGTAGACGCGGGCCGAGGATGTTGGTCCCGGTCTTTTCACTTTTTGGGAGTTTGCGATGTCAGAAGATCCGACGGCATGTTGTAAGCAAATTTATCGGCAAAAAAGTCTTCAGCGAACTCCGCCCGGCGCCTGAGAGTGCGCTTGTTGAAGCGAGCACAGGCTACACAGGCCGAGACGTCGTGGTCTGGGCCCAGGCAAGGAAGACAGTAAGAGTGGAAATCCTTATGAGGTATTTGTTTACCACAAGAAAGACAATTGTTAACTTTTTCAGTTATTTCTGACATCAGCTGAGGCAAGAAAAGGTCCCCAACGGGGTACTTAGCTTTTTTGATGACTTCTGTATCGAAAAATACAGGAGCTGACCGACCGGCACTTGCGAACTGCTTCTGCTTCGGGCACCACGCAGCAAGAAAGACTGAAGAAAATGGCGTCGACTGATGCTTATATACTCCAGCCGCTCTGACGTCGGAGAGAAATGCGACATCAGCTGACGTCGGACCCAGACTTTGGAATTCGGCCGACCGAGGGCTGCCTGAGGCAGGACAACCCACATGTTATGACTGCAGTTGCATTCTTGAAGGACATCAGAAAACCTCTTCCATTTGGATAAGTAATATTTCGTAGTACTGAGTTTTCTGGCCTCCTGCAAGACCGAAGCATGTCCTCAGAAAAAAGGTATCAGTAAGGGATCAAAACCCCATCACCCACAATGTCAGCTGAAGTGTGGACAGGTGGGGATGGATGAGAGATCCTTTGTCTTGTGTGAGTAGGTCCACCCTGTGAGGTAACTTGTGATGACTGCCCTTGGCAGGATGCAGAAGAAGAGGGAACCAATGCTGTCTGGGCCAAAAGGGAGTCACCCAGCAAAATTTGGGAGCATCCTGTTTTATCTTGAACAGGACTTTCAGAATGAGAGGAAGAGGAGGGAAGGCATAAAGAAACAGCCCCTTCCAAGGAAAGAGAAAGAATGTCCACCTTCCAAGCCAGAGGGCATGAGACTCTGGCATAAAATAGAGGAAACTGTCTATTCAGAGGGGAGGCAAATAGATCTACTTGAGGAGTACCCACTGATGCATAATATCCAGAAACATATCCCTGTGATGCATCCACTCGTGGGACAGTGTTATGGACCTACTCAGAGAATCTGCCACTATGTTCTGCTCAGAGGGAATGCAAACTGCCTGATAGGTCACCTGACACTGGACAGCTAGCTCCCAAACCTGAAGGGCTAAAGTGCATATGAGATAAGACCTTGTTCCCCCTTGCTTGTTGACACACCGCATCAGTGCGGTATTGTCTGTGAGAATTTTGAAAGGCCCTGGAAGAAAAAGAGAATGAAAAGCCTGAACAGCCAGCAAAAGAGCTCTCATCTCTTTGATATCGAGGTGTTTTTTTTCTTTTGTCGGGGCGACCAAATATCCTGTGTACCTTCAGAGGGCCAAAGAAGGCCTCCTCTCCATCCCACATTGAAGGCAACCATGAAATGTTCCCGAGAGGAGACTGAAGGTTGAAAAGGAAGCCTTGGGTTGAGGGAAAACAGATGAATCCACCACTGACATTCCAGCTTACGGCATGGAAATAGGAGGACCAGAAAATCTAAAAAATGAGAATGTTGAAGCCAAACTGACTTTAGAAACCACCAAAGCTTTCTCATATGGAGCTTGGCTAAAATTAGCATAGGAATGATGGAAGCCATGTAACCCAGACCCCTCAGAAATTCCCTGGCTGCTACTGAAGCCAGAGGAAGAAGGGAATGAAAGAAAGCAATGAGAGTTAAGGCCATGGGAGGAAGCAGGCATGCCAGCATTGGAACGGTCTGGATCCAGCAACCCAGAAAAACATGATCCTGAGAAGGAGTCAGGAATGAAATGTAATGTAACCCCCCAGGGGCTTGCAAGGCAGAAATGGTAAAGTGTAGATGCTGAAGTTAAGATCTCTTAAGAGAAGGCCTGAACAAGCAGGTCGCCCAGATAGGGAAAGACATGTATTGCCCTTGGCCTGCAAAACACAATCACAGGAGTGAGGTATTTGGTGAAGACCCTTGGGGCAGTAGAGTGGCCAAAGGGCAAAGCAGAGAACTGAAAATGTCAGGAAGCAACAGAGAAGTGTAAAAACTTCCTGAAAAGGGGATGAGTAGGAATGTGTAGATAACCATCCTTGAGATCCAGGAAAACTAGAAAACCCTAAGGAAGTAGCAAAGGAAACCAGGTTTGAAGGGATAGCATCCAGAAGGAAGAGACCTTAAAAAGTGTTTAGCTGTGAAAGATCCAGTATGGGTCTCCAGATGCCTTCGTTCCTGGGGACCAAGAACATTCTGGAGTAAAACTCCTTCCCCCCCTGTAAGGAGTTGGAACCTCTTGAATTGTTCCTTGAGTCAACAGGCACTGAAGCACATCCGGACAAAAGGGCAACTGCTCCGGAGGAGGCTGAGGAATGTCCAAAAAGGGGGAGAAGAGATTTCCAAATCATGTAATAACCCTGGCAAATTATGGAAAGAACCCAGAAAAGGGACTTCCAAGATGGCTGCACATTGAGTAGCAGCTTAATTGTAACTCTCCCGCTGGGAAAACAGAAACCAGTGGACCTGGACTTGAGAGTAAATTTCATTAACTGGCTAGTAAGTGAAATCCCTAGATGCCAGGAAATAAGAAATACAGAGGACCTGAAGGAAAATCAGCTACAAAAAGTGACTAAACACACCGACTGGGAAAAGTTACATAGTTAGTTGTTCAGCAAAAAACATTGCAAGCTCCAGACATGACTTTCAGTAACCTTGAGGAAAGTATAAAGCAACTGCATACACACAACTTAAATAAATGAAACACTGATGGAGTATAGCAACTCGCACAATAAAAGACTGGAAAAATGGAAGAAGCTTTAAACAGACACCCAGATAAGGTAATAAAAATGCAAACTTCAGAGGCAAAAATGAAGAAAAAAGGGTGACTGAATATGAGACTGCACAAGAAGAATGTTTCAAAAAATAGAATTAGAGGACAGAGCACTTATGAAAAACTTGAGATTTTTGCTGTACCTGAAAATTTGAAAGGAACAGACTTTATTAATTTCATGACAGCACAAATTAGCAACTAGACTGGTATTCCACAACAGGAATTGTTAACTGAAAGGCACATTGTGTGTATGCTCCAAACCTGGCTATGAGAAAACAACAGACTTTTAATAGTAAAGATACAATCTTACAAGCAGGAGGAGTTGATTCTGACAAAATTGTGGCAGAAGAATAAAGTACTAAAATTGGGAAACAGCAGTGTGTTTGTGGAGAATGACTACTCATTGTACACCACACAGAAGAGGAATACACTTATTCCGTTATTCAGGGAATGTCTAGAAGCAGGTGTGAGATTCAAACTGCTGTAGCCAGCTATCTTAAAAATATTTTTCCCTGGAGGAACAAAATCATTTTTGATTAAGTACATGCTAAGGAAGAAATGCAAAAGTCTGTCCAAAAAAAGTGAGCTGTGAAACAAAGTGATTCTGCTCCTTGTTCTTCTGGTAATAAAGACAAGAGAGAGACTGTGCCAGTGAAACAGTTCCTAGTGTTTTAACGGAAAATGCTTGCGTGAGGAAAAAAATCACAGGAGTTGACTATAAGAATAGACAGTGCACTGGAGATGAAGCAGAGACAGGGTCTTGGAGATGGACATGAAAATGAATAGAACAAGAAAATCTGGAAATACTGGACTTTCATGGACTTTGTTAAACTTGCAGGGGACTCTCTAAAGCATATGCCCTACTTCATGTCATTAATATTTAGAGAATAAAATCAGTAACTTGGAAACAGACAAATGCTGAATTACAAAGCAATAATTATATTTGTGAAACAAGACAGAACAAGAAAACCTGGAGATACTTGACTTTTTTGGACTTTGTTAAACATGTAGGGGACTAAAGCATATACATGCCCTACTTCTTGTCATTAATGTTTGGAAAAATACTCAGGGGAAGAGAAGGGACACAGTTAGCCAAGTAAAACTTTTTTAATAGTACTATTTAAATGGTACATGATTTTCTTTGCATGTTATAAAGGAAAGCTTTTTCAGTTATTTTTAAGTGTAATGGGGATACTAATATAAATAGGTGCTCCTGTGATTGTTCATCATTCTTGCATAGCGGAATGACTGGGTTAAGTCCATTGGCTTTTTATACTATCAAATTTGAAGAGAAAGCAAGTAAAGGAAAAAGAATATTGAATATTATAATGCTTTTTTTCCTAACACATTTTTGTATCCGATTTTCATGTCTCTAGCAGACAAACTGATAAAGAGAAATGGCTTGGAGAAAATGTTTTCTGAAAGCACTGAGAAGTGTTTTCCCAGCTGAGAGAGCTATAAAGACGGTCAAAAACAGACTCCACTTAATACAATTCCTGGCTCTACCATGTGCCTTAGCATGGATAGTTTTCTTTTACTTTAGCTCTGGTCTGTGTGTGCGGCTATCAGTTTGGAACATTTACTCCTTTAGGAGGGTAAACCTTCAATATGTGAAGATGTACTTCGTTTTGGATTTTTAAAAAGGAACTTGTGAGAATCAGGAACCCTGTAATATCTATCAGGTTTTCTGGGAGCAGGAGGCAAAGAATCAGGGGCCAAACTAGATTCCAAAAAAAGGCATCATCAACAATGTCTAGTACAGGAGGTACAGTTAAAGGCCTATGCTGAGGCAGGAGTAAGAAATCCCTACGCCTCTTTTTATCAGAAAAATCATGGCTTTCCCAGTGGAAATGCTCCCTTGGAGTGTGCAAGGTTTCACCAAAAGAAAAATCCTCTGGAAGGGAAGCAGAGGGAATAGAGTCCCCTGCATCAGAATCCTCATAAGTAGATAAGGGTAAATCCAGATCATCAGAAGAATCAGAAAAATCAGAATCCTGGTCAGAAGATTCATAAACAAATTCAGTTCTAGGTCTCTTAGAAGGGGTGGTTGGCTTCCCCCGATTAGAGTTAAGATCTTCAGCAATTCTTATCATTTGTTTTTTAGGCATAGAGTCCTGAGCATGTGGCCTGGGCGTTGGTTTCCTAGGCATCGTTTGAGGTTTAGGCCTTAAAGAAGAAGGAGGTGTTGGTTTGATATGCAAGTCCGTAGGCCTGAATACACCCGCAGAAGCTGGTGCCTGCACAGCGGCTCTGGACCCATCCAAGGTTGAGACATTCGCAGGTTCCACAGTTGAAGCATCTCGCGGCATACCAGACTCAGAATGGGTTTCAGTAGAGGCCTGTGAATCAGAAGCAACAGGTATCAGGGGCTGCAAAAGCGCCTCACTGAGTACCGGCAACCTGGCGACTGGCTTAAGAGAAGTGTCGTCGGCAGCTTTGGACCTAAGCGGCCTATCTCTGTCTTTATCTTTGCTCTTTTTCAGAATACTGGTAGTCGGATGGCTAACAGACAACATTTCTGGATAACTGAACTGAGAACCGAAATATTTAGAGGCAAAAATATACCAACGACAGACAGTGTGTTGATTAAATAAGGCACAAAACCGACAGCAAGGTATGTCGTGGTCAGGGCCTAGGCAAGGAATACAGTACGAATTAAAATCTTTGTGAGGTATTTGCTTTCCACATGAAATGCAATTATTAACTTTTACTGACATCAGTTAGGAGCAAGAAAACATTTCCCCAATGGGGTACTTGGCTTTAGTTGAAGACTTCGGTTCTAAAACTCGAAAACGAAAATTTCAGGAGATGGCCGACCGGCACTTGTGAACGGCTTCTGCTTCGGGCACCGCAATGCAAGAAAGACTGATGTAATAGTGTCGGCTGCATGTTTTACACCCCCTGACGACGTGATGTCACGGAAGAAGAGACAGCAACCGACAAAAGACCCAAGACTTTGTTAATCAGGCCGACTGAGGGCTACTGCAAGCAGATAACCCAAATATGATGACTGCAACAGTGAAACACTAAGAACATCCTAAACTGCCTGTGCACATCCCAGGAGTGCAGGATCCTTTCCCCTTTATTCTGAGGATTAAGAAAAAATTTGGTAAATGGATTGATTGGTTTAAAGCCACACTGGATACCACCTTGGGCATAAATGATGGGTTTGTCCTGAGGGAAACCTTGTCCGCATGGAAGATAATGAAGGGTTCCACAGCCATAAGGGCTTGTATCTCAGACAATCTTCTTGAAGTGATGGCTAGAAGTAAGGCGGTTTTCCAAGAGAGGAATTTTAACTCTGCTGTGGCAGCAGACTCAAAAAAAGGGGAAGCATGAGCTTCTCTAGTACAAAGAGAAGGTCCCAGACAGGAGTGGGCACTCTCCTCGGGGATCTTAAATTGTTAGCTCTTCTCAGGAACTGTTTGACCAGAGGGTAAGAAAAGAGGGGTGGGCTCAGTATTGTATTGAGCTGAGATGGCAGAAGCATGAATTTTAATGGATGAGAAGGATAGGCCTTTGTGGAGCAGCTCTACTAGATAATCTAGGGATATGAGGAAAGATGGGCATGGCTGTCTCCTTTCCCTGAGACTGGCTCCAAGAACAGTATTTTTTCCACTTTTCTGAATAGGATTTCCTAGTACTAGGCCTCCTGGCCTCAAGGATGACATCCAGCACATGTTTGCTGAGGGTTGCTGGTGATGTATTCAGGGAATAAGCCAGGCTGCTAAGTTTAGGGTTTGCAGCAGAGGATGCTAAATCTGGCCCTCCTGCTGAGACAGCAGAGAGGGGGGTCTGATGCAGGTGCCAGGACGGCACTGTTGGCAGACTGCGTAAAAGTGGGTACCAGTGCTGGTATGGCCAGTCTGGTGCAATAAGGATTGTCCTTGGCCTGTCCTGTTTGATCTTGAGTAGTACATTCAAGAGGAGCAGCAGAGGGGGAAAGGCATAGATTGAGAGGTTTTCTCATGTAAAGGAGAGGGCATCCACTTTCCATGCTTGGCTGTCGGGAGTTCTGGTGTAAAATTTGCTCAACTGATATTTCTGGGGGGAAGCAAAGAGGTCCACCTCTGGTGTCACCCACTTGTGGACTAGAAGCTTGAATGAATTGGGTTACAATTTCCACTTGTGCGGGTCCATTAGATTTCTGCTTAAGTCATCTGCCAGTGAATTTTGTTTGCCTGACAGGAAGTGAGCTTGCAGGTGCACTTGGTTGCTCAAGGCTGTGTTCCATAGAGCTATGGCTAACCTGCAGAGTGGATAGGAATGGGTTCCCCCCCTGCTTGTTTATATACCACATGACTGTGGTGTTGTCGGTCTTTATCAAGAGTTGTCCTGGATGGAGAAGGTATTTGAAGGCTATCAGTGCAGTCTGTACAGCTAACATTTCTTTTTGATTGATATGCAGGTGCATTAGTCCAGGGCTCCATTTGCCCTGAATGCATTTGCCTGCCATGTGAGCCCCCCATGCATAGTCTGATGCATCTGTTGTCGGGGTTTGGGCGGCGGGGGTTGAGTGAAAGTGAGTCCCTTGTTGTGGTTGCAGGCCTCTTCCCACCAAAGGAACTCTGGCCTTAGGCAAGGAATGATCAGAATCACTGTTTCCAAGTCCTAAGAATGTTGACACCAGAGACCTTTTAAGTACCACTAAAGTTTCCTCATATGCATTCTTGCATATGGAATTAAAAGAATGCATGAGACCATGAACCCTAGGGCTTGCAGTATTTTTCTTGTAGATAGCTGGGTTTGGGTGGCCAATAGTTTGAAGTAATTTGTCAAATAAACCTGCTTTTCTGGAGTGAGGAATGCCATTTAGGAAGTTGTGTTCAAGCTTGCTCCCAGAAATATAATTTCTTGGCTGGGTACCAGATGAGATTTCTTTTCATTGATGGTATACCCCAGAGAAGCTAGGAGTCTCTTTACAAATGTCAGGTGCTGAAGCAGCAATTAATGATTGTCTGCCTGAATCAGGCAATCGTCCAAGTATGGGTAAATTTGAATGTTCCTCTGCCTGCAGTATGCAATGGCTGGAGCCAGGCACTTTCTGAATACCCTGGGCGAAGTAGATAAGCCAAAGGAAAGTGCAGAGAATTGACAGTGCATAGAGCCTGCCCTGAAAAGTAGATATTTCCTGCAAGATTCCCTTATGGAGATGTGCAGATAAGCTTCTTTTAAGTCTAGGGTGACCAGCAAGGAGTCCTTGGTTAGCATAGGCAGCAGCTGTTGGGAGTGTAAGCATTTTGAACTTTGGTATCACCAGGAATGTGCTGAGAATTGACAGATCTAGGATAGGGAGCCGAGAGTTTTCTTTTCTAGGCAACAGAAACAGTCTGGAGTAGAAACCCTGTCCCCTTTGCTCTGCTGGAACAGATTGAATAGCCCTGATATGGAGAAGAGAAAGTACTTGCTTTTGGGCCTCTGCCCGCTGGTTTGGGGGAAGGTCTGGCAAATCCGCTTGGGGTTGGCAGTGAATGGAAGTAGAATCTGTATTCCCTGGGATACAAATGTTGGACCCAACAGTCCTGGGTAATGTATTTCCAAGTTTTTTGCATGCAGGGCGAGTTTTCCTCCTAGGGGTGCAAGTATGGGCATGGCTGGGAAGGATGCAGGAGAAGTCAGTGCAAACTTTTACCATAAGAGGGTGGCTTACCACTCCCTGTTTTTGTGGTGGGAGCACTCCATTGTTTAGATATGTGCATACCCTGAGACTGTAGTCTTTGTGGTCTGTTGCCCCTGGATTTGGAATGAGAAGGCTTGGGAGGGACTGTAAAAGACCAGTTTTTCAAAGGCCAATGCCTACTGAATCTAAGTGGCTGTACCTGTAAGAAATCGTTAACAGTTTGCATAGATTTAGCTTTTTCCTCCATCTTTTTATGAACAACTTCTGCTTTTGTGCCAAACATTCTTGATTTAATGGAGCATCTAGTAATTTCGCTTTGACATGGTCTGGCAAGATTTGTTCCTTCAGCCAAGCATGCCTTTTCAGAACAGACCCAGTGACAGCAGCCCTGCAAGATACTTCTAAGGTATCAAAACCACACTGCAAAGTATGTTTATCAACTTGGTTTGCAGAAAATAAAGATTTACAAATCAGGAATCAACAACATTTTTGTTTAATTAGTTCCAAAATATGCTGCTGGCAATTTAAAGCCCTGATGGCAAGAGTTGCAGAGGTATATACCTTCTTACCCCATCTGTCGAAAGCCCTAGAATCCCTGTCCGAAGGGGTAGGGTTTTTGGCTGAAGTAGCCTTAATACCTTTAGGTCCCTGGGAAATGGTCTCTGGATCCGCAGTAGGATTTTTAAAGAGAAATTTGTCAGAGTCAGGTACTCTGTAGTACCTGTCAGGCTTTCTAGGAGCTAGAGGTAAAGTACCAGGGGTAAGACTAGATTCCATGAAGACATCATCCACAATATCCAGGACAGGTGGTATAGCTATAGGCCTGTGCTGAGGCAAATCTAAACACTCCCTGAGTCTCTTGTTTGACTGAGGGTAGTCCTGGCATTTCCAGCAGAAATGCTCTCTTACGGTATGCAAGGTTTCACCAAAAGAAAAGTCCTCTGAGGGGAGGCAGAGGGAATGGAATCCTCTGCATCTGAATCCTTATAGGTGGATAAGGGTATGTCCTGGTAATCAGAGGGGTCAGAGTCATCGGACTCGGTCTGTAGAATCAGAAGGAAAATCAATTAATTGTCTTTTAGAGGGGGAAGGCTGGCTTCCCCTAATTAAAGTAATAAGGTTTTCAGCCATTCTAAGCATTTGTTTCTGAGGCAAGGGAGCTTGAGAATGCGCTTTGGTAGTCTGTTTCCTAGGCATAGTGTGAACTCTGGGCCTGAGAAATTTGGTAGTTTTAGTCAAAATCGGAAGGCCTGAATACACCATCAGAAGCCGGTGCGCCAGCACAGGGGCTCCAGACCCATCCAAGGTAAAGACATCAGCAGGTTCCATAGTCAAAGAAGCATCTTGTGGCATACCGGACTCCGAATGGGTCTCAGTAGAGGCCTGCAAATCTGTAGAAGCAAGTATCAGGGGCTGCAAAAGCACCTCACTGAGTACCGTCGGACTGGCGACTAGCTTAACGGAAGCGTCATCGGCAGTTTTGGACCTATGCGGTCTGTTTCTATCTTTATCCTTACGTTTTTTCGTAAGATCGGTAGTTGGATGGCTTAAAGCCATTTCAGAATACAGAGAACGAGAGCAAAAGAATTGAGACAAAGACAGCCCAACGACAAATAGTTTGGGCGTTGAAAAAGGCACAAAACCGACAGCAAGGAACATCGTGGTCTGGGCCTAAACAGGTGAAGCAGTACGAATGAAAATCTCTGAGGTATTTGCTTTCCACACGCAAGACAATTGTTAACTTTTTCTAACATTGGTTAGAGCAAGAAAAAAGGATCCCCAACGGGGTACTTAGCTTTAGAAGACTTCAGGTTTGAAACTCAAAAAATGAAAATTTCAGGTAGCGGTCAACTGGCACTTGCAAACTGCTTCTGCTTCGGGCTCCCACGCGGCAAGAAAAGCTGATGTAATGGCATCGACTGCATGTTTTATACCCCTGACATCATGGAAGAGGCAACAGCATCCGAAGCAGAAATCCCAAGACTCTGGTATTTGGGCCAACTGACGGCTACCTGCAGGCAGATAACCCAAGTGTGATGACTGCAACAGTGAAACACAAAACATCTGTGAAACGTTCTTTGGAAAGTTTTCCGCTCTTACATGTCACCCTTCATGACGAGGCTCCTATCAGGCAACATCTTGAAAAGGTCTGCACTTGTCAGCATTAAAGAAGTATTCTTTGAAGCCTCTGGCGAAGTCAGAGAACTTTTTGATGAACTCTTCCACAACTTCTACTGGAACTTCATCGGATTCACCATGCAAGACTTTCTGTGAGATCTCATATCGCAGTTTAAATTTCTTGAGACAACCACTTAATGCTTGGAAATCTGCCACCCTGAATTTCTGTGCAAATTTTTTAGCAACTTCTTGGATCATAGGCCCGGAGATTCGGGCGTTAATTGCCCTCATTTTTTGAACCAGCTTAATGTGGCTTCACTGACTTTGAGGGAAGTTGTCCTTTTCCGCTGTATGTCTCAGCTTTCTTTACCATATCTCTCCAAGTAATCATGTTTACGTTTTTGGATGTTGCTAACTATGGTCTTCCTAACACCAAAATGTTCCACCGTCATTAGCTGCTGCTTTCCAGAAAATGTAGATGATCAACCTTTTGCTTCAATGTCAGCTCTGAGTTCTTTCCTTTGGGCCATCAGGTCTTGATCAACTGTAAAATTTTTCAGTGATTGTAGGATATACCTACAATTCAGACCAGTCCTTCACATTAAACAAATCTTCAGCAACACATGATAAACAATGACATTAGGCCTAATCCAACATATGGTAATAATAAAACATGAAAAAAGAACTTGTACTAAAAAAGAATAATACAACTAAGGGGCAAAGCCCACACTTTCTACCCCTTGGTGTAGAGTGGACTCGCATGTCAAGTTACAGAGGGTAAATTAATATTCTGTGTCACAGTCCAAAGTGGTCAAGATTCAACTTATAGAGGTGGTCAATATAGAGAGGTCGGTCTTCCACTGAGTACATGTGGTGCATGTCTGGTCTATGAAAATTAGGTCAACTTAAGAAGGTGGTCAATGTAGGGGAGGCTGTCAACTACGGAGGTTCTACTGTATATCAGGTCATGCACCAATAACAACTAAAATTTAAAAAAAAATACAGGGTAATGGAATTAAAATGAGACACTGGCACTTTCCCACTTATCTGTTCAAATGAGAGAAACTTAAAGAATGGGCAGTGGAGATTATTCAGGAGCTACTAGAGAAGATATAAATTTCTTCTGAAAATACAGCTAGGTAGTGGGGTAAAATTAAGTGGACTTTAAAACAGGTACAACTATGACTGTCATTGTCCATGTTGGTGTGAATGACCTGAGGACCTTCCTGGACTACATGAAAAGAGACATGGAGGAGCTCTCAGATCATGTAGCCCAGGTGGGCATGATCCCAGCTCTGAATAGCATATTACCGTCACCCAGAATGATACCACAGTACAAACAAAAGATGACTGACTTCAATAATTGGCCAAGTTTCTGGTGTCATTCTAAGGGAATCCAGTACCTGTCTACCTGGGATGACGGGGTCGACAGACCCCGATGCTTTATACTAGTAACCACAGGAAATGCTGGAAATACAAATGCCAAAACTCCACAGCAGTGCAGAAAAGAAAGCCAGTAAAGGCCCATACACCTGTAGGCAAAGACAAAGTCAAGCCAAACCAATAATGGTGTAAAGTTTAATACAAAATATCCACACCAAATAAGCGCTTTCATTTCACCACGGAAACTTCATCAGAATCAGATGCTTTGCCAGAAATGGCCTGCATCTGTCAACCCTGGGATTCCGGATACTGGCCAATGCCCTTGCCACCCCTATAATGCCTTTTTAGGCAATGTACAGAAGACCAAATTACCACCATAAAATCTACAAGCACATGTAATCCGAGGGTTATGCTGCTCAATGCTAGAAGTCTAAACCTCAAGATGCACTCATTCGAAGCACTCCTTAAAATGGAGAACATCGACATTTGTGCAGTAACTGAGACCTGGTTCAAGGCTCCTGAAAGCACTTCTGCGCTACCAGGCTATAACTCACACCACGCCTTTCGGCCCCAAAATGTGGACCGAAGCCCTAAAGGTGGCGGTGCCTCCATATAAGCAAAAGAGGCTCCAAAAAATTCCTCTGCAAACTCCGACCGACGTCTAAGAGTTTGTCAGTTGAAGGAAGCACAGGCTAAAGAGGCCGATACGTCGTGGTCTGGGTCTAAGCAAGGAAGGCAGTAGGAATGGAAATCCTTACGAGGTATTTGTTTCCCACAAGTTAAACAATTATTTACTTTGTCTGACATCGGCTGAGGCAAGAAAGAGTTCCCAACGGGGTACTTAGCTTTTTTTCTAAGTCTTCGGTAGCTGAATTCACTGGATCTGACCGACCGGCACTTGCCAACAGCTTCTGCTTCGGGCACCGCGCAGCAAGAAAGACTGAGGAAAATGGCGTCGGCTGATGCTTTTATACCCCAGACGCTCTGACGTCGAGGAAAGTGCGACATCAGCAGAGGCCAGACCCAGACTTTGGAATCCGGCCGACCGAAGGGCTGCCTGAGGCAGGACAACCCATATGTTATGACTGCAGATGCATCCTTGAAGGACATCACTGGGGTAAGACTGCACTCCAGGTTATTGCCCGCTATAGATCCCCCACCATGTCCCAAGACTCCCACTCCACATTCCTAAGCACCCTGGAAAATATTAAGGTCCAAACCAACACATTCATACTGGGTGACTAACTATCCATCCATTAACTGGGAAAACTACTCAAGTACCAACACACTTGCTCAACGTTTTCTGGATGGACCACCTCATTATTACCCTCCATTAAGGGTAGCAACATCTTAGATCTGATCATTAATAAATATGGGAAACCATTGCTCTACACCAACTGTCAACTCCTCCCTGGTCAGATCTGACCACAAGCTAGTCACTGTGGATATCCACATCCCACCCACACCCCTCGCAAAGGTAATCACCGTAAAAAAAATTTCCAAAACTTAACTTTGGGCTTCTAAAAACAGGTGGCTAACTTTACGACGCCCATGCAAATGGATAATAAATGCAAGACTGCTGAATCATACTCCAATGCACTGCACACACACATACAAATGCATGGAATGGGCCATACCCAATAGAGCCTCTCCTCCAAAAAAAGGAAGCCAATCTGGTGGACCCCTGCCATAAACAAACTCTACAACAGAAGGGAGAAACTGCTGCAGAAAAAGGCAAAGTCCCAAGACTTGAAAAACTCCCTTTTCAGCCTCAACAAAAAGTTGAGATCCCTCATCAAATCCTCTAAAGCTAGCTGCCAAAACAAAATTGCAGCAGATACTAAAGATAACCATAAGGCCTTCTATAGTTATGGCAAAAATCTACAGGGCAAAGCCCAGATCTGCTCTGAGCTAGTACACAATGGTAACTCCTATACTGAGCCAACAGACATTGCCAATATACTGGCCAACAGATTCAGTGCCAACTTTACCCCCCGTCACCCCCTAAAGGGCCAATAGCAATACCAAAGGAATGCCTAGTACCCAATATTACAGTTGCACAGGTTAAACTCGCACTGTCCAAGGCCAAGAATACAGCATCCATGGGACCTGACAATATCCCTGACTGTGTTCTACATGAATTACAAAATGAAGTGGCACCACACCTGTGTGCCCTGTGCAGTCACAGCCTCACATCAGGCTTTGTCCCCACCGAATGGCGCACTGCCACAGTTGTCCCACTCCACAAAGAGGGTGCGACTACGGACCCCGAGAACTACCGCCCCATTAGCCTGACGAGTCTGGTATGTAAGGCTATGGAGTGCATCATCATGGACCTAATAAATAAGGACACAGGAAATCTCCAGACTCTAGACCCCATGCAGTTTGGATTTGTGAAGGGTAGATCATGTCTGCTCAGTCTGGTAAACATCGAGTCTGTCACCAGAGCTGTGGACAAAGGCAAGGTAGTTCACACAGCCTACCTCGATCTGGCCAAGGCATTCGATACAATTCCTCACTCAGGAATCATCGATAAACTCACAAAATTAGGCATCAACACCTATGTCACAAGGTGTGTTGCAAACTGGCTCACTAACAGAACCCACACTGTGAAAGTAGCAGAGTCCAAGTCAGACTACTGACCAGTCATGAGCCAAGTCCCACAGGGATCGGACCTGGGTCCTCTCCTGTTTGGCATCTACTTTTCTGAAATCCAGGCCAAAATCAAAGGACTCTGGCTGACCACGTTCGCAGATGACTGCAAACCGGGTGCCATTATTAGCTCTCCAAACGATGTTGACATTTTACAGGAAGGACTCATGGAGACCAATGACTGGTGTCAGAACCATGGCCTTAAGCTCAATGCCAAAAAATGCATAGCCATTCCCTTTGGGAAAAACAAGGTACCCATGAATTACCACATCAATGGTAGCCCACTGAACACTGAAAGTGGTATAAGAGGATCTGGGAACACAAGTGGATAGCAACCTCTCCTTTGACAATCACATTGCCACTGTGGTCAGAAAATCCTTCTATATGGCTCATCTAGTTTCAAAGGGTTTTGCATCCAGGAAGAAAGCGGTCATTGTCTCTCTCTCTCTACTCCTTCCATTAGACCAATTATTGAGTATAATGCCCCATTTGGCATGTACCTCACTAGACACATGCAACAACTTGAAAGACCACAAAAATACCTCACTAAGAGGATCCTAGGCCTTAAACACCTGCCCTATACAGACAGACTAAAAAACTCCAGCTTTTCTCTGCATCATATCGCCAGCTTAGAGGTGATCTCTGCTTGACCTACAAAGCCATGTCAGACCCAGCGCAGTCGGATATGGTACATCTAAAGAAATCCCAGTTCCCTCCAGGCTACACGCTCCAGACACCTCAACCTCATTACCACAATCAACAGAACATGCTGGAAGGACAGGTTCCTAACCCAGAGAATGCCCATGCTCTGGAATAGACTTTCCTTACACATCAAGCAGAGCACCTCACTAGTCCTCTTCAAGAGAAATCTTGACGAGTGGATGGGAAATAGAAAATTTACCATGGGGATCATTTCAGTGGCCCCGCTCGACAGAGGCACTGGGAAGTAATGTCAGGCAGCATGATGCTAGGGAATCATAATGGCTAGGCTTATAAAGGCTCCAGGGCCATTAGCCTAGTACACACCTATAAACCTATGAAAAATAGAGTGGAAATGAAAGAGAGACATGGCTAAGAATTAACAAGAATTACTTAGAGGGACTAACAAATGTTAAAGTATTGCAAGATAGGAGGGAATCTCACAGAGCAAGAACAGCAGCAGAATGCTAAACAGAAAATAAGGGATTATCTCTATAATATGCATGAGTTTAGAAAGACTGCTGTTAAGCAACTGTTTTTTGATAACTCTTGAACCCAAAAACATTTAGCACAACGACTCAGGCAACAGAAAGTAGAAAGGGCTTTTGTCAAGGATAGAGAGTCTACAACAAGGAAGATAAGGGATCCTGTAAAAGTATTAGGAATATTTCAAAAATTCTAATAAAGTGTATAAAGCAGAGAAATATGGAAATCAAGAAAGGATACAAATGGAAATGTTTATGGAATAATTAAATATGCCAAGGTTGGCGGGACAGGAGGCTCAATTACTAACAGGATAGAAGGAGACTAGATAAAAATGGTAATGTATAACAATCTACAGGAATAGATGGTATTCCAGTGGTAGTTTGGAAGCTAGGATGGAAATAACTGATAAAGATCTGTAAAGTTTTGTTTAACAGTATTTTAAGAGGAAAAGTACCACCAACATCCTGGAAGAAAGCAGTGGTAGCTGTAATACCTATTGAGGATAAAGATCCATCAGATTCCAGCTTCATACTGGCCCATTTCAATACTAAATCATGATTATAGTGTTATTGTCTATAATGGCAAAAGTGATGCCAAAACAGATACGTATCCGTGCGGTTTTGTGGAGGGGAGGCAAATATTTGACAACATTAACAGAACAGTGATGATCCAGACGGAAGCAAAATGTAAAAATACCAGTATTACTGTTGGGTCTTGAAGCAGAGGAAGCATTTGACAGAGTAAGCTGGGACTTTATGAGCAGAGCAATGGAAGCGTTTGCACTCCATGAGAAAGTCGATTAGGAGGATATATGAGATAGGTGGCGAAAATTAAAGTGGATGGTGCCCTCTCTGATGATCTCTGCTAGAGCAGAGGAACCAGGCAGGGGTGTCCCCCCCCCTTTGTTATTTTCATTATATTTAATACTACTGGCAAAGAAAATAAGGGACTCAGAAATTCAAGGATATAATTGGTATGGTAGTTAAGAAAAACTGGCTCTATTTGCAGATGACATTATTTTATACCTGCCAAATCCAAAAAGGGACATTACAGTGCTGTGGAACATATTGAGACAGTCTAAAACCTTTTCAGGATACAAAACTAATAAAGCTAAAACAAAAGCAATAGCAGTAAATTATACACCCACGTAAGCATTTGTTCAGCAATATCCATACTTATGGGGATATGATAAAATGAAGTATTGGGAAGTATGGATTAAAAATGATACCAGTGTGGCAACTTAGGATTTGTGGGAAGTCACTAAACAAAAGATAATACAAAAAAATTGAAAAAAAATGGAAGCTCTGTTATATGGATATTGATAGCAAGATACAAGCAGGTAAAATGTTTTTATAGTCCCTTTAGTTTATACACAGGTCAGGCATATTTTTTATCAACCAGAGGAGAAGTTGCGTATAGCAATTAATAAAGAGCTGGAGGATTTTTATCTGGGAAAGGAAGAGTCAAGTGGGATAAACTTATTCTTCCAATAGAACAGGGTGGATTGGGATTACCAGAGTTGAAGGGGTATTTCACACCAACACAGTTAAGGCTCCTATACATAGCACAAACAGGAAACTATATTTCAAAGTAGAAATAAATGAAACGGGGAGGGGAAGACTGGGATTTTGGCGCAGACTTTAAGAACAATAATCATATAGAATATTACAGTCATAAAGTAGCAGAAAGCAGTCTAAGAACTAAGCCAACAAGGATTCTGCTGACCGGGATTACTGCAATTAGGGATACAGACAACAGGCAAAAGGGGGCTGGAATTTTCTGGAGAAAACTGGTAAAGGAACCAAGGCACTGGAAGCCAATAACTAAAGAGGGAAAAGGAAAAAAAAAATGGGAAGACGCCAAGAACTTACTTGGACTGCATGTTAGAGACTGCCTTCCCTATCAAGGATTGATATCAAGAGTATAGGCAAAGAGAAAGAAATAAGGGGTCCTAAACAAAAGACCAGCACTAGTAGAGTTTTTAGTAGAATCTAGAACAGAAGTTGCTGTTAAAGGAATAACTAGTACAGCATATAAAATATTGCATGATGACAATAATAGTCAATCTGAGGAGGTTAGGAAGGATTGGGAAGAGAGACTGGATAAGCAATTGACAAAATACAATTGGGGGGGTATATACGTCTCCCAAATATGCAGGAAAATCTAGAAGATTTAAGATCTTTGCTTGGAAGTGTTTACATAGGTTATTTTTTATATCACAAGCAGACTCTAAAGAATTTTTCCTCAGGTAGACAGCAAATGTTGGAGTTGTGATGGGGAAGAAAGAGGTAACTGGGAAAATATTTTCTGGAAGTGTAATGAGTCGGCAGACTTTAAACATTCCCTTCAGACTGCTCTGTCAGAGATGCTGGGTGAGCAAGCTGGAGTGACTAGGGGAAAGGATTTATTTGAGCTATGATATAGAGTTGGAACTGCCTAGACATAGTATGGCCTTGCTGAGTTTAATTATGATGGCTGCCCAAAAAAAGGCAATTACTAAAAAAATGGAAATCAAAGTCTAAACCAACTTTACTAGAAGTAGAGCCGACAGTAACAGAGAGAAACCTGGAAATTAGATCTTTAGACAAGGGTAGGAGCAAGTTACACAGGAAAACAGGAAATGTGGGATCAATACATGCAGAGGAGGTACAAGGTTTAAAAGAAGGCAGGATTTGAATGAGCTATGTAATGGTTGACTGACAACGAGTGGACATATTAAAAGTGATGTACACTGTTTACAGCTACAGTTGTGTTGGCACGGTTTGTAATGTATAATATTTGCAACTGACATTGTGTTGCAATGGTTAATTTTCATTTATATAAATGTAAGATTGCCCATGTCATACATGATGATTTAATAAAGATGTTTGTTGTTTAAAAAAAAAAAACGAACCCAGGTGTCTTAGGTGAATTTTACCCAAATAGGAAGGGACAGGGAAAGGCAGAAAGAAAGAGGAATGTGACCGAGAAGAACAGGACAGACAGACAGCACCTTGTTTGTCAGGAAAAGGAGGCTTCTGAGTAGTAGTTTAGGTAATCTTAGCAGGGGAGCCCTTCTACCACCCCTTTTAACTCTGGGGGGTGGAAGATACTGTGTATGGACAAAGGCAGGCTTATTAGGATAATTCCTCTGAAACGTGGGCACAGGGAAAACAAAAAATATGCTTCAAATCCTGTAAGACCTTGCCCTTTTCTTGCAGGGAATTATACTGTGAAGCAGCAGAAGCAGCACCAAACAGTTTATTATCCAGAGGAGCATCCATCAGTTTAGCCTTGATAACATCAGATAATGGCTGAAGTCTGAGCCAGGAACACCTCCTCAAAACAGATCCAAAAGCAAAAGCCCTAGATGAAGCATCAGCTGCATTTACTGGAATGGTGAGCTACTTGGGAGGATGTCCCAAGCAAAGCAGGAGCAGAGGCCTTCCGCTCAGAATCAGGGGAATCAGATATAGCCTGACAGGCTTGACAGAGAAGAACCAAAACATACCTAATCATGTGTGTCTGATAGTTAACAGCTCTAAAGGCTAGGATAGCAGATGTGTACACCTTCTTACCCGGTCTCTCCATAGTCCTGTTATCTTTATTAGATGGCAGCAACTGAGTAGAAGACAACATTTTGAAAGGCTTATCAGAAGCCACAGACTCCATAGAAGGGTCAGCAGAGGGACACAAAGAAATCTACAGTTCTCAGGCACTTTATAAAACCTATCAGGATTTTGGGATCAAGGGGTTCAGAATCAGGAGCCTGAGAAGCAGTAGAAAAAGCATCCAGCAAGGCAGCAAGAACCAGACAAACAGCAGAGGGCTTAAGAGATTCCATTTGCAAAAAGCTCATAGTACCTCTTCTGAGCATCAGACACTTGAGCACAGTCCCACTTGAAAAATTCCATCATTCTGGAAACAGTATCGCCAAATGAAATCTCCTCAAAAGGAGAGTCAGGACTGATGGACTCTTCTTCCTCAGAACCATAGTCCAGTGGTGAAGGAATCTGGGAGGATTAAGTCAGGGATTCTTCATCAGAATCAGCAGCATCTTCTTCAGAAGAATCCTGCTCCATAGGCCTCTTAACAGGAGTAGAAGACCAGGGAGAGTAGGAAAAGAAGCACCCTATGGTGGCTTGACAGCCTTGCATGAAGTTTTGCCATTCATTCCAAGGATCCTTGTGAGCAAGCAAAATATGTTTAGTTTTCAGTTTCTTTTTGAGTGGGTTATCAGCCTTGAAATATTTTGGAGGTTCTTACCTCTGATGGCACTCAAGTAATGGTAGTCGGGACCTCTTCCCCAACTAAAATTTTATAAACACCCCTAAGGCCCTTCAGTAATAACCAGACACGGTTTCTCCCCGTACATCTGAGGTGGACATCTGCAAAACCTCCATGGACGTGTGTGGCGTCAGATCCATGCTGGCCTCCGGAGTAGTCCTGGCAGAAGAATCTACGAAAGAAACCAGGTGATCCCCTGGCCTTTCACCACCCTCAAGACAGATGTTCAGTGGAGACAGTACACCCGAAGAATCAAACTGAGCTTTCCTGGCCACCTTCTTCATAGATCTCTGGCCCTCAATCCAGGAAGACCATTCCATGTTATCCTTAACCAACAATTGAAATCAATAGTTCTCATGATAAATTGCTAGGGAAGAAAGTAGATTCTGCAATATCTTGGAGACAAAGGACTGACAAATCTCACAAGATGTACGGTCACGAGAAGTGCCTAAACGGAACACTGCTCATGACAATCTTTATAGGGAATCTGTCTCCCACACTGGCACTTCCCCTTTCTGGAACAACAACTGGATTACAAGGCAAATGTAAGGTAAATAAAATCAAAAACCCCAACGGGACACAACTGAAAGTGGTAGAACCAGCAGACGAACAGAAATTCAGACCAATGATCGAAGCTGGCATTCGGACTGGTGGTAAAGAAGTTCTGAGGATAGTACATCTGGACGTCACCTTTATGCCCTACGCTGTGCATAGGCAGCAAACGTATTATGTACTGCATACCCTTTACAACCAAAATGCTTTGGTATACTGGTCGGATGTCAGGCTGCCATTTGCAGGGGATCCCTATTGTAAAGAATACTGCAACAGTGATATGGAAGGACATCAGCATTGATGTAGTTACTGGGCCATGTGTGGGAAAAGCTGATGCTGGCAACACAGTCCCTTAAACAAAAGTGCCAGCACCACAAAGGCAAACATGGGAACTACTTACAGGAAAGACCACCACTACCAGAATAGTTGGCACTGAGGTAAGTGTCAGCAGCAAATAAGGAAAAGACACCTGGCACCCTTAAAACCATACTAAGACCTCTTTTTTTTGGCTGTTCCCGTTAGGGGTCGCCACAGCGGATCATCTGTTTCCATTTCTTCCTGTCCTCTGCATCATGCTCTTTCACACCAACCGCCTGCATGTCCTCTCTCACCACATCCATAAACCTCATCATAGGACTTCCTCTTTTCCTCTTATCTGGCAGCTCCATCCTTAGATCCTTTTCCCAATATACCCAGCATCCCTCCTCAGCACATGTCCAAACCAATGCAATCTCACCTCTCTTGCTTTGTCTTCAAACTGTCCAACCTGAGCTGACCCGCTAATATACTGATTCCTAATCCTGTCCATCCTAGTCACACCCAGTGCAAATCTTAACATCTTTAACTCTGCCACATCCAGCTCTGACTCCTGCCTTTTCGACAATGCTACAGTCTCCAGCCATATAATATAGCTGGTCTCACTACCCTCTTGTAGACCTTCCCTTTCACTCTTATTGGTACCCGTCTGTCAGAAATCACTCCTGACACTCTTCTCCACCCATTCCATCCTGCCTGTACTCTCTTCTTCACCTCTCTTCCACACTCACCATTACTCTGAACTGTTGATCCCAAGTACTTAAACTCATCCACCTTTACCAACTCGACTCCCTGCATCCTCACCATTCCTCTACCCTCCCTCTCATTTACACACACATATATTCTGTTTTAGCCCTGCTGACCTTCATTCCTCTCCTCTCTAAAGCATATCTCCACCTCTCCAGGGTCTCCTCAACCTAGTTCCAACTCTCACTACATATCACAATGTCATCTGCAAACATCACAGTCCACGGGGCCTCCTGTCTAATCTCATCTGTCAACCTGTCCAAAATGCTTAGTATCAACACTCTTCAAGACAGCATGTGGCTGGTCATGGCTAATTGCCAGGATGGCACTTGGGGGTGATGCTCAACTACACAAAGAAGGTTAGGTGGCAGACTACACTACTGTGGTGGTCATGAACTTAACCAGTTCTCTCAAACTCTTCTCAGATCTTTGACAAGTAACTTAGGGAAACCTGACCTGGTAAAGGGACATTCTCTGCTAGGGAAATAAGGTTGGCTAGTGTCTTCACTTTTGCTGACTTGCAATTTTTGAACTTTTTCTTTTAATGCCTTACTTTCATACGAGCACAAAAGCTAGAGAGGACCCAGATGTATGTGGCACATTTTCTCATCAGGGTAAAGCTTTTTAGAAAGTAAGCAGTTCTTCTTGTTTAAGAGTATGTGGCATTACTGAATCCTCAGCAAAGAGAATACCTGTAGGCATCATAATAGATATTCAACCAAATGGAACCCTTTGGCAGGGTACATTGACCCGTCACAGTCATTACTGATAAGTGGAGGACAGCATCTTGACAAAATGTTAAGGCAGACTTGCTACCAGCACCACAGAAGCAAAACAATTTTACACAGAAAATAAAATAAAAAGCAAAACACTCATAACCAAGAAATAAAGAGCGAGTTTTAAAGAGGAAAATCACACAATGTAATCCATGTTCACCAAAAACTTTCCATTTTACTTAACAGCAGTATGCTTTCATTTCTTCACCAGCAGAAGCTTTTGCTCATCAAACAAGGAGTGAATAAAGCTGGCTGCACTACAGACGGCGGATTAGGGAACTGTATAGTAGCCTAGCTAAGTTTTATTTGCGAAAGAGTCCTATTGTCTGCAGCAGGAATCCTAGAGCTTTCCTAAGAGGGACTTTCTTGTATCACACTAATAGATACTGCTCAGTTATCACCTGACAGAAGCAAGGTCATACCCCCCCCCGCTGTAATCACCGTCCAGGTTAAAGTAAAATGCTCCATCATTCACAAAAGATGACACGAGTTTTACCCATTGACATGACCAATGTTTCCATTATTAAAATAGTTTCATGTAAGCCACCCCAAGGGTACATCTGTAAACAGTACTGTACAATTGTTTTGCTGAGTGGGGATTTGAAGAAACACACACACATATACCTATATATATATATATATATATATATATATATATATATATATATATATATATATTATATACACACACACATACATATATGCACATATACATAAGTACACTGTGCTCTTACAAATGGTATCACTTCAATAACTACACTGCACCTAAGCAAACAATTCTAAATGATGCACAAGTGGTAGCCTAAATGTTAATAATGCTAGTTAATGGTCTACCGTATTAGCTTTTTTCCCCAGAATATTTTACTAATTTTTTTAAGAATTGCATAACATAGATTTTAAATATAAAATATTAGTTGAATATAACTTAATGACATAACCAGACAAAAACTGATCCTTCACTTTACAGAACCACTTATTAAGTCAGCCTGAGCAAGGCCATCTCAGATCATAAAACTATACAAGTTATAGAAATTGTTTGTTTTACTGCTGTTGACACAAACCAAAGCAGTAACCTAAAGCACTTAGCCTTACCGGCATTAAATACATGGACATCGATCTGCCGAAGAGTGTCATAGTCCTCCCCTGAGCAGTAGCCACCAAATGAGAATATCTTGTGCCCAACAGCCACAGCAGCATGATTCACTCTCCGTGGCCCTCCTTCCAAATGTACAGTCCACCGTAACATTCCCTCCTACTGCACTTCTTCTGCAGTTTAAAATTAGCCTTCTCTAGTTCATTTTAGTAGGTTTGTAGCCATAATACCCTATACGAACTTCATTACTGCTACTCTGAAAAAAAAAAAGAAAACAGAAATGCAAATGTTTACAAGCATGTCCTGAATTCAATATCTACTTCATACACCATTTTGTCTCAGTGTTTCAATTAATATATTATTTAATCATAAAAGCTGATCCGATACCCATTTTCATACTATTCAAGAAATACTAGAAGAGAGAAAATACAAAATAACACTTTGAAGCACATATATACATATCCTATTGAAATTAACACAGTACAACAATAAAAAGTAAAAATAGATTAATATGGAAACTTCTGCAAGGCAATGGATGCCATTACAATCAGGTACAAGACATTCAAGTAAAGCCACAATTACAAAATAAAACTTGTGTGCTGGTACTGTGGTACAGAAAGATGAAGCCCTGATCACAAACCTGATGGCCAGGGATGTATTAGTCAGTTGAGAACTTGGAGCCAGCAAACTAGGGTGATACTGTAGTGGCCACTACAAGTTCCCCTACCTTAGGAAAAGGAAAAGAGCCTAATACAATGTATGACCGGCACAAAGTGAAGGCAAAGGGATAAGACCAAGCTGCACATAGCACAGCAGCCACATCTTGTGTCACGCACAGTAGGATAGACACATCATAAGGGTTGACAGCAGCCGCATCTTGGGGTAATGCACAGTAGGACGGTCAAATCATAAGGGTACACAGCAGCAACATCTTGGGTAATGTACAGTAGAACGGACACATAAGGGTGCACAGCATCCACATCTTGGTTCACAGTAGGACGGACACAAGGGTGGACAGCACCCACATCTTGCGTAATACATGGTAGGATGGACACATCATAAGGGTGGTGCTGTGGAAGGTTGCAGACATTAAGCTGTTGCATGGACTACAATGTAAGCCATTTGGCAATCTACATCTAGCCTAAAGCTTTGGGATTGATGATTATCACCACTTTGGTTAACATAGTTGCTTTTCAAGAAGATTTACATTTAGTAGAAGAGGAAAGGAAAGTGGTCACTATAAATTCAGATGCAAGTGGCAGTCCCAGAGCTGGAAAGGTATGTAAGGGAAGGCAAATGTTTTAGTTATTTTCACTAGATTAACAGGTTTGGTAGCTGTATGGCTGCCTACAGATGACAGAGGTGAGCAAACAATGTTTATATATTATTCCGCAAAGTTTATGAAGCGGTAAAGAATAGACTGGGCATATGTTAACACTGAGAATATGGGGAATGCACAGTAAATGTGTTTGTAACCCTTAAATATACTTGACCATACACTGATTAAAACCGAGACAATTTTTGGATTGAATAGGAACAGGAGAAAGCATTGGAGGTTTTCAACCTACTTTTCAGAGAAAGCTAAGGAGAGAGAGTGGATGGGGAAATGGTTAAGGAGATATTAGATGTGGAAGAGTAACAGGACAGTAGTAGTTGGGAGAGATGTGAAGTACCACTTAGGGGAAAATGTAGATCAGTGGGCCACATGAAATCAAACAAAGTCAACAGGTTTACAGAAGAAAGGAAACTGGTAAAAAGATGACAAGGAAAGGGGGAAATTAGAACACTGCAGGGAGAACTGAACAAAGGCTACTTTTTAAAAGGGTGGTGACGGATCATCTTTTCTTTACGAATTCATCAACATTTTCAAAGCTTTGCCAGTAAGGCTGCATCAGCAAGACTGAAGAGAGCTTTTTTTTATGTTGAGGGAATGGGGATAAAATTTAGAGAAATGATTTAAATATTTTGCTAGAATTCAAAAAATAATATGCAAAACTTTGCTCAGAGGATGTGGAGTAGACAGCAGTTCAAGTGATGAAATAACTATTGCTTGAAAATATGGCATTACCAGGATTATCAGAAGAGGAAAAGGATATGCTAAGCTGAGGGGTTGGGGACTGAGGATATGGTGATATAAAATAAAATGAAGGCAAAAGACTCAAGGTACAGATGGGATACCAACTGAGGTATGGAGATTAGTGAAAGGTTGGGTAGCATTAATCTGGAGAAAGTTATTAAATGAAGGGGTAGTGGGGGATCTCAAGGAATTTGATAAATCCATTGCAATGGTTATATCAATGGAGAGAAAGAATAAAAGTCAGAGAGAAATTGTCAGAAGTTCCACTAAAAAAAGGAACAAAACAGAGTTGCTCTTTGCCCCTGCGTTTCTTTGTTGTACTTAACACACTTGGCAACAATGATTAAGAATTCTAGGGGGCATAGCAGATAATCTTACTATCTGCCAGTGACATGTTAACTGTCTTAACTCACCCACAAACAAGAGATCCTAAGCAATGGGATCCTATTAAGGAGTTTGGATAATGATCAGGACCCCAAATAAATCAAGAAAAATCTCAAGCATTTGCAACAATTTTTACTTCAGTAACACAGGTAAGGGATAACCATGAATATCTATGGGGACATAGTGGAATATAATATTTGGGAGTGTGGTTTGGAGATGCAGCTGAGGAAGCATTTAGCTGTATATACAGTAAGACCCTAGAAAAGATTGGGGTATGTTTACAGAATGGAAAATTATTCCACTTGATTTAGATCAGATACTACAGTCATTTATCTTTTCACAAACACTGTTTTCACAAACATTGTATCCAGGTCAGGTGCTTTGATGGTTACAAAGACTTCACTACTTGAAAACGTGAAGCAGAAGATCATTTGTTTCCTCTGGGACAATGGGAAACCTATGGTTATATGGGAGCTAGTAGCAATGCCAAAAGAACGGGGGGAGGGGGTAAGAGTCCCTGATATAAAAAACATATATAGTCTTTCAACTGTATTTTGATGCATGCAAGTGTGTATAAATATGAGTGGAAAAGAATAATATGGGAAATGAATGATGGCTTAAAGTGCACTACTGGCAATGTCTACAGAAAGCACTGGCTTTCCTCTGTTGGATAACTTACAAAACTTATCTGCAGGGATGGTATGGAACAGCATTATGAGAGCTAGCTATGAGATACTCCCAATAAGAGGAACTTAAGAAGGATAGACAAGCAGTCCCATGAAGACTGATTAAGATGCAAAGTGCAACATTGAACACAGCTGATGATAGGGGAGACTGAATTTAAACATGGCAGAAAATTAAGGAGGAGCTCCAGCTGGATGATGGGCTAAGAGAGGATTTTATAGGGACAATTAGGAGAATGCAATCATTAAAATGGTCAGCAAAGGTATTTCAAGAAGCCCCAAAGTCAGTGACTAACCCCTCCTTCCCACAGCCGTGCTCCTATAATCAGTGACTAGCTACATCTAATGCTTACACAAGGGACTCACTCACCATAAGAGGGTACTTTAAGGAGGATGAGAGAACTGTGGTATAAGGAGTATAAGCAAATTTTTACAGAGCAGAACTGGGAGAAGATGAATCTTTTTCTGAGATACACTACTAGTTCTAGGCATTCTAGGATTTTAGCACAGAAGTGTTTGCATAAATAAGTCCGTTCTCCAAACAGGATTGCTAAAATGCATCATAGGTAGAAGGGACTTGCATGATACAGAGCAGCTTATGCACCTGGACACACATTTTTGGTGATTATGTTTTGGGACAATTTAAAAAGGATATTCAAGGTCTTACAGAAAAAACACCTAACAATGGGACTATCTCAGGCAGTTACATTTTATAGAATGGACTAGGGAACTGCCTATAAAATACCAAAAATTTATTTTTTATTATTTTTTCATTGGCATAAAAAGTTATTAGGAAATGGAAGCAGAAACAATTGCCAAAGACTAGGAAGGTAATGGATTTAGTGACTGAACTGTCCAGAATGGAAAAGAAATTAAAGCTGCAAGAAATGAAGAGGCATTAAAAAATTGCATTGACAGATTAATTTGTTAGAAGAGGAGTGAATACATCTTTAGGGGAAGGGTCATAATTTGGTTATAGTAGATGGATCCAGCAGGAGACTGACTGTCAAGGGAGGATAGTAAGATTACCTGCATAAATCTTAAAATAATAATGAAATGGAGACAGGAGTGCAAAAAGACATGCAAATGGTTGGGGGACACTGAATACTTTAGTTAGCTAATGGGAAGTTACAGGTTTGAATGTGGCTATTGTTTAGAACCTAGAATGGAGAAAGAGTTTGGATATGGTATGTGAAATGGTTGGATTTAAACATCTGAGTTTTATAATTGTAATGCTATTTAGGTGATGCTGTACCAGTTTAATTGCATCTAGTTAATGTACATAGTTGTAAAATTTGTTTTTTTTTTTCTGTATTTACTCATGTTTAAAAATTCACAAAAAAAAAAACAGACCAAGTTAAGTAAGGGGATACAGTGAGTGGGGGTATTTGTGCGCGCCCACTTCTGGGTTAGGGTTAGAGTAACAGCTAGGTTAAGGTGATAGTTTTAGTGTGTGTGTGTGTGTGTGTGTGTGTGTGTGTGTGTGTGTGTGTGTTTGTGTGTGTGTGTGAGAGAGACTGTCTTTGTACGGTTGTACGGTCTTTCACTCCTCTCCTTCAGTAGCAGGGCAGTTACTCGAAACCCAGGTCACCAGAATCACAGTATGGATCCAACTGCACCATACAGATACACATGACTAAATGGTGCAGTTGAACAGTTCGAGTATATTTCAGCACCTCACTACAGTATTTGCAGCTGCGGTGGTGGTGCTGCGGTAGCACTGTCGCCTCATAGCAAGACGCTGTCCCGTTTGATTCTCAGCTAGAGCATCTTCTGTGTGGAGGCATACATGAATGGGCCGTGCCTTCGTTGAAGGTTGTGCGTCAGGGTTGGTAACCCGGTACGTAAAAATCCACTACCAATCACTAGCGGACCGGAATTCCGCTGTGGTGACCCCTAACCGGGAAAAGCCGAAAGACACAAACTATAGTATTTGGAGCTTCAAGAAATATAAACTTTGAAGGTGAGGTTTTGTAGGTTAGTATGCACATAAAAGGTGTGTAAATTGTCATTTCACACACTGTTGACACAGAGATGGGAAGACATTATTTACATGACATGGCATATGTTACCATACTAACAGTACCAACAAGTAATTAATTTAAGTGGAGTTCCTATGGGATGGTATTTACCCTGGGTCTATGTCAAATCTTCGAACGCTGGAAATGTCGAACGTCATATGGTTGAGACCATATGATCGACATTTCAAGTCTTTGAAGACTGACTTAATGGCGCCGTACAGTGCAGAATGGGAGAATTTCCCTTTTCTGCACTAAAGTGCTGTCTGTGAGTTGGTATATTTAAGAAGGGGATGTGTGGGGGGTGCAGGGGGGCTTGCCCCCCTGCTCGCATTGTTAAAGCGTGTTTTTCTTTCTTTTTTTATTACATATTCGAACTTACGAATGTCGAACATATGGTCTTGACCATATGGTATTTGACATTTTGGACGTTCGAATATACAAGAGACCCTTTACCCCATCATTTGGTAATCTGGTCAGAGCAATAGGAGAAAATCAAAATTTGCAATTCACCGTTTTGAAAAGCATTTGAGATTTTACACGTTGTCCTGTCCGATTCTCAGCTAGAGCATCTTCTCTGTGGAGACGTGCGTGAATGGGCGCACCTTCATTGAAGGTTGTGCATCAGGGCTGGCAACTCGGCACATAAAAATCTACTGCCAATCATTAGCGGACCGGAGTTCTGCTGTGGCGACCCCCAACCGGGAAAAGCCGAAAGACACACCACTTTACAGATTAAATCTTTTGTGTGGCAGGGAAACAGCAATTGGAAAACTTTAAAGGGTTTTACAGGCTTCTACAAAGTTCTTGTCTCAACACACAGGACTAAGTAGTCTGAACAAAGCACCAATTTTTTTTTTTTTTTACATCAAGTATTTGTGTTGCTCTACTGTTTACCATAAACTTATTTTTAAGCAACAGTTGTGTACGTGCAAAGAGCTGACATTTGCAGTTTGTTAAAACAGAATTTGGTCAAAGGTCAGGCTTTCAAGTTATCAAGGTTAATTTCTAATGAGGAGGAATTGTTTACGGTTAATGATCGAGTTTAAACATTTTTGGATAGAGAATATAATTATGATTTTATAGAAAAGCTTATTTTTCACCATCGGTAAAACAGGAAGAAATACAGAATACAAAATCAATACTATGCAAATGTGCATTTAATGTACTATGTGGAATATGCATGTCACAAAACTATTTATTTTACATCTTGAATGGAATAGTGTGTGCGCAAGAACATGAACATTTTAAGGTGAAATGCTAGGAACACAGTGTTGAAACGGGTTCCAAATGTGTGCCTGCACCTATTTAATGTGAGAGCACAATGAAGGAATCCGAAAGTTGTTTACAGACTGAAGATCCAGGGGAAAATGTAGCACTCCAGTATGAAGAGAGGACCCAGACCAAAGAACTGGCTCAGGGACAGAGATGAACATGAAGTGCCTGTTGCACTACAGGAAGGCCTGGTACAGCCTGAGCAAAGGTTATGAGCAAAGACTGACAGACTATGACTCAGTTAGCACAAAATGTTCAGTATGGGATGCTAAGCAGCAAAGGTTTATTGGAAAGTTCTAAGCACCAGGATTTTGTGTAATAATCGGCTTACCTCAATATTGTTGAAAACATATCCACGAACATGCAGATACGTGAGCCATTTCACCTAATTCTTTAAATTTTACAAAACAGCGAACATCGACATTTCCAACCGCTCTATACCTAAAAAAAAGTGCTACCATGGATCAAAAAGGGGGATAGATTTTGTTATTTGGAACATCGGCATTCATGGTTTTGAGAAGTCGTAGTTTGCGGAAGCTGTTTTGGGGATGTGGTTGCCGGAATTATGAAGGTAAACCTAATAATAATGTGCCCTAGAGCAACTGTTTATTAAAACATCCTTTATTTTACACTATTTTCCTCTAGCTGTTATCCCACAATTTTATGTTTGAAACAATATAACACTGGCTTTGATTAACAGACTATCAGTTTTTGCTATTTAAATTCCACAATATAATATAACATATGTGCGTGTGTTAACAGCACACGATCTTTCTCCAAATATATATATATATAAAAGTGCACTACATCGAAAGTGTACTTCATGAAG